>NC_141758.1:96613183-96925683 GCF_982258835.1 Parasteatoda tepidariorum | reverse complement strand
CTAATGTCCGAGAGTTCGCGGGTTCGAACCCCACCAGCCGAAGACTCCCCGTGTAATAAAATGGTGACTTATGCACGTTAGATCTGTCGAGTCGCAAAGTCCTCCATGTTCCCAGAAACCTCTGGGTGTACTGAATTGGAGATTGATCGTTCTCTGATACAGGTCAAAATTACGATCTGTGGATGAATGAATGGGTCACACCCTATAAACGGGTGTGACGTATGGGTGTGGCAGAAGTCGAATTCTTGGCCATAGATAGCGCCACTGGAAAACAAGAACAATCGCTTCCCTCTGCTTTAATAGGCATACGCTAACAACAACAACAAGAGTGGATGCTTCTACTATTTTTAATACACAAAAAGATAAATGAGAACATTTCCTTCTCAAGATGTAATATAACGGAAAACTATAAAAACGACGTCTTTTAGACGTTCACCATCGCTTTGCTGTGTGAATACTTCTGCTATATTTATATCTTTTGCTGTGTCCTCTCCATAGCTTAAATTTCTCCCTCGATTTTGCTTTTTTTTACTGCGATTCGTATCTAAATAAAAAAGTATCTGGAATTTCGATCCATGTTAAGAAGACGCCATACCGCCGAAGAAAATTTTCCCCAGAAATTCCTTTTTTTCACAATTTCCCTTTTCCTTCATTACTAATTTAGAATTTAAAGTGTAGAAAAATTGAGTTCAGACAAACTTAGAGTTAAGCCATGAAGTTTCAAATACTGAAAAAAACTTTTTAAAATATACAAATGAAAATAAATGATGAGAAGATAACTTAGGATTGCGCAACGTAGAAGTTCTCTTCGAATAATTTGCTTGCATTTTAATATTTTGAAGTATTTTCTTCTTCCAGCAATTGAAACTTCATTACTTACTCTCGGTACGCCTGAACTTACTCTTTCTTTCGTTTTAAATTAGTAATGAAGGAGAAAGAGAATTTGCGAGGAAAATTTTCTTCCGCGATATGGCGTCCTGTTAAGAATTTCTTTTCTGGTTCTTTCCAATCTATTCAAAAACAGCTATCATATAGAAAATGTGTTCTTTTAAAAATTTATATCTATTAAAAAAAAGAAGAGGAAAATTTATTATTAAAAATTTATTATTACTGAGCCGTGATGGCTCAGGGGATAGAGCATTCGTCTACCAATGCGGCGAACCGGGTTCGAGTCCCGGTAGATACGAATTCCGCATCCGGCTTGCACCGATCACATTGCTGATGAGAAATATCCTGAGTGGTAGACGGATCATGGGTCAGAGTCCCCTTGATGTCAGACTAACCGTGGAAGGTTCTCATGGTCTTCCTCTCCATGTAACGCAAATGCGGGTTAGCTCCATCAAAAAGTCCTCCACGAAGGCAATTTTCTCCCAATACTCGATCCAGGAGTTCCCTTGTCTTCTAGATTGGGTTCAAAATTACAAGGCTACGGAGTTGAACATTAGCAGTCGTAAACGCATTTTATTGGGTCGGCTGTTCAACGACGGTTATAAAATAAAATGAAATTTATTGCTATTATAAGACTCCCCTTCTTGAATTAAGAACTTTCCTTAAGAACCCTTCTTTAGTATACTTCGTTTAAGAATTTTTTAATCAAAAAGAAAATAACGAATTAAACAAGCATTTCTCATTATTTATACTACTTATATATTACCTAAAATAGAAAAAAAAACTATTGCTACAACGTCATTAATAATGAACAAATTGAAATAAAACAGATTGCAAAAAAGTGCTTTTAGACACCAACCATTCTAATAAATTTCCTCTCATGATGACGACCAAAATAAAATTCTCGTATAGTTCGTCGAAAGTAAGAACTCCCCAAATCAATCGTCTGGACCGGCGGCGGTGGCTATGGTAACGAGGTATAACTATTTCAAGTAGGGGTGTGGGGTCATTGCTGAGGTCGGCGAGGGAAAGGGAATCTTTTTGTTCTGTCTATTATGTTAGCCCTAGAATGAAGAGAAGCTACCCTCCATGAAATCAGCTATTCTTGTTTCCATAGCGGCAGACTGCAATAGACTTTGTGGAGGGAGGAGTTCTTACCGTAGACAAACTAGAGTATTACAAAGTGGTGTTCAATCTGGTGGCTGCTCTATTTACGGTATGGTCATGTGCTGTCGGTGTGATATGGAAATCCTGATAAATCCAAATACGAACTCAGTCATATGAGCTAGAATTTTTACCCTATAAAGAGCCACGATGGCTCAGGGGATAGAGTCAATCAGGTGAACCTGGTTCGAATCTCAGCGATGACTGGTCGATACGAATTCCGCATCCGGCTTGCACCGACCAAAGTGCTGACGTGAAATATTCTCAGTGGTAGGCGGATCAGCGAACCCCTTGCTTCCATAGCAGCAAACGGCCTTAGACTTTGTGGCGGGGGGGGGGGGTTCTTACCGTAGACAAACTATACTGAGACAGTCTTAAAGACTCACCTGATGTCTTTAACTGTTGAATTGTTTCTATCATTTTAAAATGATGCAATATTACTATATATTTATAAAGTATACATGAACAATAAACGAAACAAATATTTTTAAAATTTGAATTAGAAAATTCAGTACGAAATCTGTAACAGACAAGAGGGAGTGTTAAGAGAACGCCATAGCGCGGGAGAAACTTTTCATCGCAAATTTTCTTTCACCTCCATTACTAATTTAAAATTTGAAAGAAATAAAAAGTGTGTACAGGCAAACTTAAGAGTAAGCAATGAAGTTTCAATTGCTGAAAAAAATAATTCGAAATATCAGAATGCGCAAATAAATTATTGGAAGAGAACTTATCTAAAATCCTAAGTTATCTTCATTTTCATTTTGATACTTCAGAAATTTCTTTTCAGTATTTGAAACTTCGTGGCATACTCTAGGCTTGTCTGAACTCACTTTTTCTATATTTTTAAATTAATAATGGAGGGGAAGGAGAATTTGTGACAAAAAGTTTCTCCCGAGGTATGGCGTTCTCTTTAGGAGAAAGGGTTACTTTTGGAAGCACTCCAAATATACGATAAATAAATATTTAAAGGAATTACTAGTTTAAAAGTAGTTAAAATATATAATAATATTTCCTAAAGAGGTGACGATTACCATATTGGGCATTCATTTGATTTTCTCTCTCGAAAAAAAAACAACCTTTATTTAAATCCTAATTAAGGAATCCTTATATTTTAGGAGTATCACGCTTAATATCACGTACTTCTGGTGGTCTGTTTTCCTTCCCCCCGAAGGATCTTTTTTGCTTCTTTTCCATTTCCAGAAAATGCTGGACTTTATCTTTCACTTTACCGGAAATCTTCTCTTCTATCACAGCAGACTAAAAAGATAAAATTTAGCTTTATTAATAGTTCAGATTTAACGTGAAAGAACAATGAGGAAAAAAAATTACTATATATTCTTAAGAGAAAAAAAATACATTAGTTTACATACATTTTCTAAAAAGAGCTTTTAGTGTTCATAATAATTGGATATAAATTGATTTCCCGAAAATCAAACTTTTTGAGGAGTACCCGTAAAGGGACGTGCAACGCAAATGAATTTTTAAACTTGACTTCGATCTTTTTTTTCAGGCAGACACATTTTTCAATGTCGTTACCACCGAAACTATTCATCCTAATCCAATTTAGTTAGACTTGCAATCCAATTTACAGGGGTCTGTTTAGAGGAAATTTGGGTCCGTTAACGGACCCTTCACAAAATATCTTTTCATAAAAACGGGCCCTTCACAAAATATTTTAACTTAAAAACGGACCCTTCACAAAATGATTTTTCTTTTAATTGGACCCTTCACAAATTTGTTTATCTTCATTATTGTTTTGTTAATCGAATAAACCCTTCCCAGGGCAGAAAACAAGAAAGATGGATGTAAACGAATTAAGTTTTGTCTTCGGCAGACGATTCTTCCATTATTCGTCCGAAATGAATATTCTGCGTTCAGCAGTATAGGCTAAATATTAAATGTAGCATCTCTAATTTAGAAGCAGCAATTGCTGTTTATTTTTGAAAATTTAACTTTTTCATTATAATTTTACAGTGCCGAGCATAATCTTGTATCTATTTACAATTTAAAACGTCCTTGAAAAAGTTTTTTGCAATAACCGGACCCTATTTGTACAAAATCGTAAAAGCGGACCCTGGTTGAAAGAATGTAAGTAATTTTTTCACAATTTCACGAAAAACGTACCTTTCACAAAATGTCTGGACAGACCCCTGATTTATGATGACATTTTTATGAGTCAAATTTTTTCAACAATGATATCTCTTTTATTTATTTTTGAATTATTCAGGGTTTCCACTCGATTTCAGAAAAAAATTTTTCCGGCGTTTTCCAGAAATTGCAATGGGTAAATTGCAATGAAAATTCACACCATATATACCATGCAATATTTCATCAGAAAGCTTTGACTTCTTTTTATTTCTAATGTCAAATATTAGATTTCGCGAGCAAAGCATATAGTAGAATGAGAATGGAAACATGGAAAAGTAAAATAATTGTAATAGATGTTAGATTTAAACTCGAATCCCAAGAACTGATTTTACTGTGACTGACAATTCTAAAACTGGTTATTTTCCAAGTATTATATTGGAATCTTCCAAGTTTTTTGTAAAAACTTGCAACTCTCCCTGACTATTCCCGGATTTTTAGAGTTAAAATAAAATGCCGGTTAGTTCGAACCTTGGCCAAAGGTTCGAACAAAAAGTCCACGAACGCGAAATTTCTCCCAATACTTTATCCAGAAATTCCGTGTCGTCTATATTGGGTTCAAAATTACTAGGCTACGAGACTGAACATTGGTAGCAGGGCTCGAAAAAACTCAGAAATTTTACCCGTCCCCGAGGACGGCTCGTCCAACAATGCACCCGTCCTCCGTTGAAACTAACCCGTCGCTTTAAAATGAATAAAAAAATAATTTTCTCCTACTTATTACAAACATTTATATAAATTGCACAATGAATTAGTCGTTACTAGGATTACATTAAACAGTAATAAAAGAAATACTAGGTTACTAATAGTAACCAGTATTTCTTTTATGAAATAATTTAAATGACAAGGGTCAAGTTATCTGGAATGTCAAGTTATCCGAGGGTACTGCGTTTTTTAAATGAATCAAATATGACGTTTGCTAGTTCCACAATCAAGCCAATGATTTACAGAGGTTTCTGAACAGAAATCTGAAAGGGGTTTTCCATTTAGGTAGATGTTCATAATTGTTTTTAAAGCTTCTTGTTTAAGACCAGTACGTATTGTGTTTTTTTGTAAGTTTATTGCTGCAAAGCCCCTTTCAACCGCTGCAGAACTCCCAGACAGAAAAAACATCAATATATGCGCAATATGTTGCTGTATTGTGGGTCATTTTGCTGCCTTGTAACTTACAAGACTCTTGTAACATAACAAAAATTGAAAATGTATCACGAACATTAACGGGAAAATGGCCGTCCGCGCGGACGTCGGATTCGAGAAATTCGTTGTCCGCGGAGAATTTTTGACCGTCGAGGACGGGCGGCCTGATTGGTAGCTTTTCGAGCCCTGATTGGTAGTCGTAATTATGTCGGCTGTTCAACGACGGTTAAAAAAATAACTGCCAGTTTATTGAATCTAAAGTTTTGTGCCTCAATGCATTTACAATCTGAACATTTGCTGCAACATATAAATTTGCAAAAACCGAGAATCCATTTGTCATTAAGGTGGGAAATATTTGATTAATTGAAGAAATAAAAGCTTAATACTTTTTAAATAGCAGTTAGCTCTAAATACCATAACAACAAAATGGCATTTGTATAATTTAAAATTACAGCTTTTTTTAAAGTTAATGTACCTTTTTTTCCACCTGAGCGAACAACAATCCAGAATAAACGTTATTCCAAGATTACGTTTTTCGAAGATATTAAACGATTTTTTTCGGTAAACTTTCAGGTAATATTTCAAAATTATTTAAGAAACCTATTCAAGTCAAAATTCTTGATGGTCCCATCAAAACATTTTGATGGTTCATATTGGTTTCAGTGCGATTCATGATGGTCCAACATCATTTGATGGTTACCATCACCCAAAGTTTTTTATTATGCGTTCATGGTCTTTGATATGCCAACAAACTTCCATTATTCCATGATTGAAGATGTCACTTTAATGCTATGATGGTTAACCATCAATAGATTCTCATGGACCAACAATCCGTGATGGTTCCAACTATAAATTTCCATGATGGTTTAATGGGAATTTTTGTTGCTTCTCAGGAATATACCATCAAAACAATTTGGTTTCATTTTTATGTTGGACCATCATAAATCAGTCTAAATTCCTACATTGAGATGGTGGTGGTTCATGATTGTTCCAACATTTGATTTCCAAGAAACTATGATGGAAATTTCTGATGGTTCAACTTGAAAAAACTATCAAAACAAGTTGCTATTCTTATGTTGAACCATCATAAATCAGTCCGAATTCCTACATTGGGGTGATGGTTACTTGTGTTGGTTACCATCAAAAATGTAATGATTTATGATGGAATTGTTGATGGTTACGATCAAGATTATGTTGGACCATCAATGGAAAACCATCAAAAATTCTTACTCGAGTATAATCGCCCATTCATACATCAATTCAAACGATAAGGTAAATTTTCTTACCCCAGGGGTTTCTTCAATCTTTTCCACCACAGCAGGCAAAGAAGAATCCTGAGATCTCCTCTCCGGAGGTTGAGGTGGGATTTTGTCAGTATCTTCTGCCGATCTTTTAATATCGTTCATCGAAGATCTATCTTTAACCGTCGCGCTTGTATTGTTTCTGGACTGGGTCACCGGACGATTGTCGATTCTTTCAGGAAGATTGATTGCACTTAAGGACTTGTTTTTCGGAAGACAAAGTTTAGAAACAGATCTAAAATAATTCGGATCCGAAAAAATATCTTTGTCCTCCACATTATCGACCATGGAAATAGACCGATGACTCATTTTTTTATTCTCAAAACTCCCAATTCGACTACGCTCATTGGTCTGGTGAATTTTGCTACCATTCCTACTAGGGTGGCAGTTTCTATCAACGTGCCAACTATCGACGTCTTTTTCCTCGCAGCCAACGCCGCTCAATCGTCTGACGTAATCAGAATTTTGGTAAATTGGTTTGTTGAGATTGCTGTTCTGAGCGTATTGCGTTGCGCAAGGTAGGCCATTTGGTAGATCAAAAAATGGAAGACTATTGGATTTCACTGCGTCGTTGTTAGTCGGGTAGTTCAAAGGTGAACGACATTCGGTGCTCTCCTGATGATAACGGAACTCTTCAGGCCAGCTGTGAGTCGATGAATGAGCGGGAGATCGTCTCTCATCTCTGAGCGACGATAGAGAATGTCGAACCGATTCACGAGATCCACTTTCAGTCGACGCATAACCAGAGGATCCATACTGAGGGTGTCGACCAGAAAGCCAGCTTTCTGTCGACAAGCTGCTTACGTCTCTGGACAATGTACGAGAGCGTACCCCTGATTCACGAGACGATAAGCTTTCGTTCGAAAGACGTCCAGAACCTACGATTCCAGACAGAGGATTAGAGTTTCGATTTAATTCATATGGTAAGCTCTCAGTGGACAGGTGTGAAGGATGCATTTTTTCGTCTCCAGACAGCGAATGGGATTGTCGAACACGAACATTTGTGGTCTGAGGTGGTGTTCGGTTCGAGGGAGTTCTAGGGTGGTGCACTCTACCATCTGGTAAAGGTGATTCCGAAATGGAGCAGTCCAGGGACTTGGATTTCGTTGAGCGCAACGCAGATTCGAGCTCTGCCTTTCTGGAGGGAGGCATCTGTGGATTGGTCGAGAGACGATATCGCCAATAAGGTTGAAAGTTTTGAGTAAGGGGCGATGTGTAACCTGATGTTGCGCTTGAATCGAAAGGGAGGCTAGTGTGACCATAGCTTTGAGGGTCTTGCTTCGTTGTGTTATAATCATATTCTTTTTTGAGTTCGATGTACTTGATGTTCTAAAGATGAGACAAAAGAAAAAGAAAAACATTTAAAAATACTCATAAAATGGCTAAGTTGAAGGAATATAACAAAAATTAATCAACTTCAATAAATAGAAACTGAAAAGAATTATAGTGGAAAATGCAAACCTAATTTAAAACCTTTTTTCTTTCAGAATAATGAAAACAACGGTGCATTTTAAAAATTAAATAGGCTGGCAGTGAGTGCTAAAAAAAATGTTTACGTCATGCGTTTGGAATAATGTATAGAACGAAGATGTACAGATTTTTTATGAATTTATAATGTAGTATGTTTATAATATGATTATGACTTTTATAATTTTATATTATGATTTTTTTAATTATAAATGCTAATAAATGTATACTTTTTCTTAATCTTTTAAAGTAAACAATAGAGATCTCTCATATATTACGTTAACACCTAAAGACGAAAATGGATTGAGATTCCTTAATTTTGCTAACAGGGGAGGAGAGAGACATGAGGGTAGCTAACGTAAGATATTATTTCCTTATTTTACTTATATATATATATATATATATATATATATATATATATATATATATATATATATATATATATATATATATATATATATATATATATATATATATATATATATATATATAATATATAATATATACATATATATATATATATATATATATATATATATATATATATACATATATATATATATATATATATATATATATATATATATATATATATATATATATAAATATATATATATATATATATATATATATATATATATATATATATATATATATATATATATATATATATATATATATATATATATATATATATAAACAGCAAATATGTGACAAAAAATCTTGATAGAGAAACAACTTTTGGAAAAATTTCAAATTAGAAATAAACGCTAAATTTGTTGAAGAAAAAAAAAAGTACGAAAAGCAGTTCTTCAAAATTTAAATTACTAAATTAAAATGTAAATTTTGTTTTACGCAAAGATCCATTTTTTATTCTTAAAATTATATTAAAGTATAAGTTGAAGCAAAAATAAAAATATGCTTCACATTTCTTACGCAAGAAGCACGGGAAAGATTTTGCATTGTGCTTAGTTCTGCTTGAAAGGGGAAAGCCCACTAATGACAAAAAATAAGCTTACGTAAATATTTGCCTCATACACTTTTTATAAATGACTCACGAATTAGAAAAAAATCAAATTCAGTGTAGGTACAGAATAACAATGAGCATAGTTTATAAATTATATGCTGGAACAATTAAATCTTTAAAAAAAAAAAAAAAAAAAAAAAAAAAAACTAAGAAAAACCTTTTAACTCAGAGACCTTTTAACTCAGAAACCCTTTTTAACTCAGAAAAAAACCTTTTAATGTAAACCCAAGAAAGGTTGTTATGCGGTTTACGTGTAAACCTTCTAACCTTAAAACGAGATCTGTGACAATCTGCTCTATTCTATGCACATTACCCTAATCCAAAACCTTGAAAAACAACCTTCGATATAAAAACCTTAAATCAAGGTTGACTTAGGGTTTTCAAGCGTGAAAAAAATCCTTTAATAAAGCTAGTCTCAAGGTGAAAATAATCTTAAACCTAGGTAATTATAAGGTTTATTTTCGCAATGCTAAAATCCTCCTTGTCACGAAACTTTAATGGATAATGCAATTTGATCCTATCGCTAGTGTGACGTCATCTAAAACGTCATTGTGGACCTAAGTGACGATACTTTTTAAGAAAGCTTTAAAAAATAATTTTTAGACTTTTCAGGATGAAAGGTTTGAAACTGCAATATTTTTGCTTTATTGAAAAAAGGTTTTTAGAGTAAACCTTTTCGTGACAATAAAAAGAAAATTCCGATACAAGGTTGCCGTAAGGTTTACATGCTTTCTGGGATGATATCCATCCTTTACGGATTTCGTTAAAGGTTTATTTGAACAGGATCCCAGTTACCACGAAGCCTAAAAAATTGCAACTGCCATCCAATATGATAACCAGTTGCAATTTTTCAGGAAAATTTATCATGAAAACAAAACGCTGTAAAGTTGATATCTATTTCATAGCACGTGGGCTCCTAAAAATGTGTTGCATTTTTGTTGTTTCATTATTAAGTTTGACATTCATTGAAGTGAGTGATAAATAAAAGATAAGACATACCTGATATTCAACAACAGCGGCAACTCTGTTGATGATATCTTTGAACCTTAGGCGAGCTTCAGCTGAAAAGTATTAAGACCGAATTATTGCGAGAAATTTAAATAAAAACAACTTAATTTTGAAGTTTCATTTAATTTATATACTTATTCATTTAATCTATATGTTACCGGCAAGAATGAAATCCGGCATTGTATAGAATGCCTAAAATTAGCCGGCAAAGTATGAAATGATTTATGTTTCACACATTGCCTTGGCATTCTGTATAATGCCGGATGCTACTTTTTTAGGCAAAATATGAAATAAACGTCCTGATGAAGTTATTATGTAAATGATGTGGATGTTACTGTGAATGACAGAAATCGGCGGTTGTTGACTTTCACTGGTAAATGCTGATCACATACTCGCTTTGGTGAATGTCTGAAAAATTTATTACATTCGATTTTATATTAATTTATTCGTGGATATATTTACATTTATTCGATATTTTAATACTTACTGACGATAAATTAGAAGAAACATCAGTGTAGGGTATACCGAGTAAATGTATACCGGGCAGTGGCACTGAACCTTAAAAAAACATCAGTGTAGGGTATACCGGGAGAATGTATACCGGGCAGTGGCACTTAACAAGACCTAGTATACATTTCGGACATTTACCAAAGGTCTTGTCATACTAGGTTTAGTTACGTGCCACTGCCCGGTATACCCTACACTGATATTTTTTTAAGGTCAAGTGCCATTGTCCGGTATATATTTGCCCGATACTCCAAGCACTGATGTTTCATCTAATCCATTGTCAGTAAGTATTAAAATATCGAATAAAGGCATTTATATCCACGAATAAATTAATATCAAATCGGATGTAATAAATATTTCGGACATTCACCAAAGCGACTATGTGATAGTCAGCATTCACCGGTGAAAGTCAACAACCACCGATTATGGTCATTCACAGTAACATGCACATCATTTACATAATAACTTTATCAGGACGTTTATTTCATACTTTGCCTAAATAGCATTTGGCATTCTATAGAATGTCTAGGCATTATATACAATGCCTAGGGAAAGCATGTAATAATTCTCACATACTTTGCCTAAAAATATCCGACACTCTATACAATGCCGGCGTTTCATACTTTGCCGGTAACATACATAACTAATGGTATTCCAGATATCATTCAAATTTAGTTGACCACTATGGATGGTGTTTTCAATATGAATGTGAACAGCAACAACCTCGAGCTCCAGACCTGCTCTACTTCCGGTTAGAAAGTATACAGCTGCTTACTACAGCTTATTCTGAGAGGCGATACTTTCAAGCAGGTAATTTTACTTTTAATAAAAGAAATGAATAATATAATTTCTTATTTCAAATCTGCTGCATTTCATAAGACATTAATGGTATTTAGTAACACTAGTGAGTTTGAAGAGAAATTTTCTTTTAGTTATTTAGAGATGTATTGTTAAAATATGGTTACCAAATTTAGACAGAATTCGCTTTTTTTGGGCGTTCCGACTCGGCCTTTTTTTGCTTGTTTATTACTGTTTGTTCTTGGAGCAAGCCGTGCACCATGATTCGTTAGTGTTAGCATATTGTCCGAGCAGCGAGATTATTCATTTTACAAATTATCATTCATTTTACAAATCATTCATTCATTTACAAATTACCATTCATTATCATCATTATCATACATACGTTCATTTTACAAATTATCATTCAGGTTTCAATTTCAAAGTTACTGTATTGTTAATAAGGAAAGAAGTGTTTAATAACGATTCTTTTTGAAAATGACAATTTTTGAGTCTTCAAATGATGATTCTTAATAGATTCTTCTTTTAAACACAAATAATAAATCAGGTATCAAATACACGTATACAAAAAAAAGAGTCTCGAAAACTATGATCACGTTGCGAGGCGCTTGTGAGCCACGCACTAAAAACAGTAACTCGGTATTGAAGAGCTTGCAGCGCTCCCTAGTGTAGAAAACTCCAATTATAGCTGTAGGCTTTACACAACAATAATGAGTCTCCAACTTATATAATGGAGAAATCCTCCTTTTTTCTCTTGCCTTGCGAATTGCCCACAATACGGCCTGGCTAATTAAAAAAAGCCAGATCCTAATTAAAAAAACCCTAATAAAAAAAAATGCTTGAGAAAAATTTTCAACTTCTTTTATATCGCAAATTGTTCGTAGATGATACATAAAAGGATATTTGAGAAATTTTGAAAAAAAAATTTTTTTTTTTAAATTATCTTCTACTGAAGAGTAAGGTGGATGCTCTTTAATGGTGTGGAAAGGATATGCCTTTTGGCTGTAAACATACAGTCGCTTTTTTTTCTTCCAGATATCGATTAATTTTTATCGATTTTTCTCCTTATTGATTATCAAAAACTGCTAGATACCCAGTAATTGTCATTTGTAGATGAATTGGCGGCCCTTAGTAAGAAATATATAGTACTACTTGTACTATTTACAAATATAATGTACAAATATAAAGTAATACTTAGTAAAAATAAAAAGTTTCAATAAAATGTAGCATTTAAAGCAGTTGAGAATTGAGAATGCACCTAAAAACAGAGTTCATTGATTTAAATTAGCTTAATTTACCTCGCAATTTAAATCAAATGAGTTTTTTTTTTTTTTTAAAAATCATTGATTTAAATCAAATGAGTTTTTAAACAAGAAATCATCAATTGAATAATTTATAAAGCAATTAACTATGGGATGTTAACCATGTACGTTTTGTTGATTTTTAAAGCCTTAAAATATATTGTAAATATTATGTGTCAGTAAGTTTCGAATAGCAAAATTACGCAAATACTTGATGTGTTACAGCGAGTATTGGAGACCAGTTTTTTAACGATATTTCAAAATTTTATAATTCTTCTAAATGCAAACAAAGAACAAAGTGAAAATTTAATGTAGTTTTATCAGGAGGTGTTGATGTGCGTATTTCTTAGTAACAAACATTATGGTAAAGAAATTCCTACTAATTTTATGCACAATATTTAAAACATATATTTTTTTTCTTCATAAAGTCTAATCTTGAAAAGTGATTTTCATAAAAGAGTTCTAAAGGTTAGAAGATTATTATGTTTTAGTTTTCCATAGTTAGAACCCTTAATATTTATTTTAAAATTTTTTGCCAAAAATGAAGAAAGAATCACGCATATTAGTGATGTCACACTATTACTTAAGCGAGAAAACAATGAAACATACTATCTAAATCTGTCGAATGCAAAATTAGGAAAATGGAATGAAAAACCACAAAACCAGTTTGATTGTCCAATTTAGCAAGGTGTTTCTAAATCACCTTTAAACTCATATCTGTTTCCTAACCCATTCAAACATGTTTTGATATTTTCAGTACCATCTTTCGCAGAACTGATTCGATTCGATAGAATGTATATACTATTTTGTTTCATTTTATTCTTAAAAAAATATATAAAGGTTGATCATTATGGAATAATCAGTGTGTGTGGTTGTTTCTCAGTTAATTTAATGCAGGGTGTTCCGTAGTTATCGCTCTTAATAAATATTTTTAAAATCTGTGTCAAGATTGAGATAAAAAAAATAACAGATAAGTTATCTTAAATTAATATTTTAGTGAAGACAGAAACAAAAATACTCTCTAAGTTCAAAGAAACACTATAAAAAAGAAAGCTAATCTAAAAATATCCAAACCTGTTTGATTGTGGAAGTGTTTAGTTGAAATGATATTTTTATAAACATATACCAGGCTATTAATCTGATTTTGTCGTTTTTATTCTATCTTCACTAGAAATTCGGCGAAGTTTGATCATGCATTTCTTTATTCCCTAGATATTAATTTGCATCGCTCAATTTGTTAAGATTTTTGTCTTCTTTCAGGGGACTGTTTAGAAGAAATTTGGGTTCGTTAACGGAACCTTTACAAAATATCTTTTCATAAAAACGAACCCTTCACAAAATATTTTAACTTAAAAATAGAACCTTCACAAAATGATTTTTCTTTTAATCGGACCCTTCACAAATTTGTTTATCTTCGTTATTGTTTTGTTAATCGAATAAACCCTTCCCAGGGAAAAAAAAAAGAAAGATGGATGTAAACGAATTAAGTTTTGTCTTCGGCAGACGCTTTTTCCATTATTAGTCCGAAATGAATATTCTGCGTTCAACAGTATGGGCTAAATACCAAATATTTGTATGTTGCATCTCTAATTTAGTAGCAGCAATTGCTGTTTATTTTTGAAAATTTAATTTTTTTTAATTATAATTTTAGAGTGCAAAGCAATCCAGGATGTTTACAATTTAAAAACTGCTTAAAAAAGGTTTTTGCAATGACAGGACCTTATTTGCGCAAATTCATAAAAGCAGGACCCTGGTTGAAAGAATGTGACTTAACGTTTATTTTATATTCACAAATTACGAGTAATTTTTTCACAATTTGACAGAAACAGGACCTTTCACAAAATGTCTGGACAGACCCCTGCCTTTTATTGACAAAGATAGTAGAAAGAGCCGTGATGGCTCATGGGATAGAGTGCTCACCTTCCAATGAGGTGACTGAGCTCCAGCGATGGCTGGTCAATACGAATTCCGCAGCCGGCTCGCACCGACCACAGTGCTGACGTAAAAAAACCTCAGTGGTTGACGGTTCATGAGTTAGAGTCCCTTTGCAGTCACGCTAACCGTGGAAAGCTAACGTGGTTTTTCTCTCCATGTAACTCAAATGCGGATTAATTTCATCAAGAAGTCCTCTTCCACGAAGATAAATATCTCCCAATACTTGATCTAGGAGTTCCTTTGTCTTCTGGATTGAATTCAAAATTACAAGGCTACGGAGTTGAACATTAGTAGGCGTAAACTCAAGCAATTGTGCCTGCTGTTCAAAGATGGTTATTAAATTAAATAAAATAAAAAGCTAGTAGAAGGCTCTATATTAAAGGCGGTGAGTATAAGCACCCTGTATAGAAATTATCTCTCTTTTTTTAACAATCTATTTAACAATTATTTAATTAACAATTATTTAACAATAACAACAATTTATTTAACAATCTGAGAGCCGTCAAGTCAGAAGAGCTCCACCTCATCATATTGTTCTCTTGTATTACTTGATTCAATAATATTTTCTGCTTCTATGCTGAAGTAGTTAATAAATTTCATTTTTATGTGTCTTTTATATTAATTTAAAAAATCAAAGGGGTCTCTAAAATAAATTGTTTTTAGGATACAATAATTTTTAAAAATATTACAATACAGTCAAACTCGTTTATAACGAGCTCGGATTTAAAGAGAACTCGGATTTACCGAGGGAAACGAGAATTTTTGGTTGGATCAATGTTAAGTCTATGGAACAGAAG
The DNA here is from genome assembly GCF_982258835.1 of Parasteatoda tepidariorum. Taxonomy (NCBI): domain Eukaryota; kingdom Metazoa; phylum Arthropoda; class Arachnida; order Araneae; family Theridiidae; genus Parasteatoda; species Parasteatoda tepidariorum. The sequence continues at coordinate 96,910,205 of NC_141758.1, read as the reverse complement.
TCGCTTTTAACGAGCAAGACCCGGTTATAGCGAGCAATATTTGTCTGTCTTGCAATCTTTTTTCTAGTCTTTCTGTCTTATCTTTTTTTCAAAATGATAAAGAAATGCGGGGGAAGGGGGTTAGTTGTCATTAAATTAAGAAAAGTATTTAATTAAATTAATTAATGTAATTAAAGTAAGTAAGTATTAATTAAATTTTAAGTAAACTCAATCATTTGACCTCTCAAGCCCCCCCCCCTCTTCTGGTTGCACGCCTGTCTTAAGGACCCGTTTATTACGAGCACTCGGATTTAACGAGTACATGTTACGGTCCCTTTGTGCTCGTTATAAACGAGTTCGACTGTAACAATTAAAAATTCGACAGAAATCAGTTAAGAGATCCCCATAAAAAACATGTTTATTTGACAAACGATATTTTCAATTATGAAATCAGACACAAAAACACAGACTTTTACAAAGAGAACTTTTAACCACAAAGTAAGTTAGTCTAAGAATATATAATTAAAAATAAAAATATTTAAATATATTTTCTAACAAACAATATTTTAAGAAAAGAAGAACTCAATAATTTTGTGAACATTAAATCTGGGCCCCGTAACCTGGCTCTTCGGATGATCGTTCACCCCTTTAATAATTAGTCAATAACTAAATTAGCCACCTAAATAATCTTTCACTTTCAAATGATTATGATAGCGGTTTTGAGGCACTTCGATTAAGAAAATTTATCGATTAAGAAAGAAACAAGCACGAAAATGGAATTATTTAAAATTGTTTTTCGGTAAATGGAGTGAAAAATTATAGTATTTACAGTAAAGGAAAATTATAGTTTTCCTAAGAACATTTTAGATTTTTTTTTAAATATTTGTAAATTACTTGTTTTATTCTGAGTAATTTGACACCACGGATAAGATAATACTAAAAAAACTTCATAAGTTACAGTAAAGATGCTTTTCATTCACTTTAGACAAAAATGAACACACCCATTTTATAAATTTGAATCGTCTTCAAACTTATGTTTTTTGTTTAAATTTATTTGTTAAACTTATTTGTTTTATGTTTAAATTTATATGTTATGTTTTTTGTTCAAATTTATTTGTCATGTTTTTTGTTTAAATTTATTTGTCACGTTTTTTGTTTAAATTTATTTGTTATGTTTTTTGTTTAAATTTATTTGTTATGTTTCTTGTTTAAATTTATTTGTCATGATTTTTGTTTAAATTTATTTGTTATGTTTCTTGTTTAAATTAATTTGTCATGATTTTTGTTTAAATTTATTTGTTATGTTTTTTGTTTAAATTTATTTGTTATGTTTCTTGTTTAAATTTATTTGTCATGATTTTTGTTTAAATTTATTTGTTATGTTTCTTGTTTAAATTTATTTGTCATGATTTTTGATCAAATTTATTAGTTATGTTTCTTGTTTAAATTTATTTGTCATGTTTTTTTGTTTAATTTTTTTTGTTATGTTTCTTGTTTAAATTTATTTATTGTATTAAATTTGACTTAAAATTTCTTTTTTTCAGAGTGCAAGATTATTCGAGTTCTAATAAACCTTCAAAACCTGGTAATTGGGCACTTGCACTTCGAGAAGAAGAAGATCAAACAAACCCACACGTGTAAACCTATGACGTCAGTGCCAGTTGATCGTCAATAAACAAAATGGCATGTCAAAGTTGAGCTAAAGTTTTTCCACATAAGTTAGAATGTTAATTAACGTAAAGTTAATTAAATACTTTGTTGAAATATAATTCTTTCTTAGATTTATTATTTGTTTATGTATTTTATTGCAACACGTGGTATGTTTTTTTGTGTATCTGGCAACTTCCATACATAATTAGTTCGTTTATTTTCCACATGGCTTTGTGTTAAGTAAGAAAAATATGGTCAGAGAATTTAAATTATTGTAAAAGAATTTTTGTGAAGGATTATAGAATGTATCACTTAAGAGAACTGATGCTTGCCGGGCTTGGCTTACTCGAAATATAATGGAAAGAACAGTTGCTAACGTAAACAAAGTCTCGTTTTAACAACCAATCAGGCTTGAAATACCCACACTATGTCACCTTTTTATAACTTTTCTAAAATTCGAATTTTTATTTTTTTATTTTCAAAATGAGCATGTGCATTATTTGTATGCAAATTCTTCTGTGAAACAATGGAAATAACTATATTAATTCATTTTGCAGAAATAAAAAGATATTCTATGGTGTTAATTTGAATAGAATAGATGATATAGATGACTTTAATAGAATAATATAATAATAGAATAGATGACTTTTATATTTGATTTGAATAGAATAGAATCCCATTGGTTTGAGTATAGCATGATGCTTAAATTCATACTAGCACTTGTATATCGGTAAATATTTTGCATATTTTTTACGATTAATTTGAAAAACTTTTTTTAATTTTCTTATTTCTTTGAGCTGTTTCTATTCAAATTAACACCATAGAATATCTTTTTATTTCTGCAAAATGAATTAACATAGTTATTTCCATTGTTTCACACAAGAATTTGCATACAAATAATGCACATGCTCATATTGAAAAAAAAAAATTGAATTTTAGAAAAGTTATAAAAAGGCGAAAAAATTTGCAGTTGAAATCAAAACCACCTAGACCCCTTAAAAAAATTTCTACATAAAGAAAATCAGAAGAAAAAATTAACTTTTACTAACAACAAACTAAATAATCCAACGAAATTTGACAATTGTGGAATCAATTGTTCCATACAATGACCCGAACACTTAATGCAGGTAAAGCACGTGACGGGGTGTCCGAGAAAAGTGAATGGCCTTGTACGAAAAGTAGAAACCGAGAACGCACGGAGTTAAGCCTAAACAAAAAATGCCTGCCGTCACCTGTTGAATATGCGAAAGGGATCACGGAGTGGAAAAGAAAAAGAAAAGAAATTTATTTTCACTTACCCTGGTGATTGGGGTCGTTTAATATTCCTCTAAAATTACTAACAAGGTCGTAATTTGTGCATCGGCCTCCTCTGTTTTCTAAAAATCGAATAACTTCGATTTCACTAAGAGGAGGTTCGTCCATTGTTGACATTTCAGTATTTACTATAGAGGGCGCTACTGCATCCGTATCTACCTGAGCATGTCTCCGGTTCCGCTCATTGAGGGACCGTCTTTTATAAAATGGTCACTAAAACTTGATCTCTTTTTTTAATTTGTGTTTATCTACGATAAATAACGACAAAAATTAGAAATGGTACGCCCAATTAGAAAAACCCCTTATCACTACCGAATCAGCTGTAAAAAGCAGGTTTTCTATCTTTCCTTTGAGGAAATATTTTTCTTCGTCCATATTACTCATTCACGGTGTTAAAGAGAGAGTCAATTCAAATGTTTTGAAGTTTTTTTAAAAATGGCATGTTTCTTTCTTAATTTTAATATCTAATGCACACAAAAACAAAAATCCTAAAATATATATATATAAGTAATATATATATATATTATTTAAAATGTATATTTTTTTGAGTGCTCCTCACACTATTGTATTGATATATTTTGCTTTGGCTATATTGATAAAATATTAGAAAGCACTCTTTTTTGCGGATATAATCGTGTGAGCCGATAAAAAAGATTATATCTTCTATTTTCCGGATTTTTCTCCATTTTTTCGGATTTTTTTCCGGATTTTGATTATTTTTATAATTTTTTTTTTTTTTACTTTTTCCCTTTTTTCATTGCTCTGTAATTTTTTCAATGTTTTCTCTACATTTTAAATTTATATTTATATAAATGCATACATATAATATTTTTTGTTACCTGATTATATTATAAATACGTATATGGGTCATTCTCACGAAAACTGTCATTTTTCAGTTCATAAAATCCCAAAAAAGTAAAGTGAATAAAAAGCTCTGAAACTTTTTATATTAATAGAAATATGTAATGGCATTATAAAGAAAGTATATATCCTATAAATTATACTTAATATTTAAATTAATTAATTTTTTAAATAATTAATTTATAATTAATTAATTTATAATAATTAATAATTAATTAATTAATTTAATAAATAAATTAATTAATTTAATAAATTAATTTAATAATTTTTTAATTTATTTTTCAAAATAATTAATAAGTAAATTAATTATTTTCACCATTTAAAAAGTGAGGAAATGACACTAATAGTGAGGGAACGATATTTTATTTTAATACATGTTTTTATCTAAGTTACATCTACCTAAAGTTTGAAAATGATAAGATACTAATTATATCTAATATTTATTATAATTTAGTCTTATATATTTAATAGTTTTTACAGGTTTGGGAAATAAAATTGGCTGGCACGATTGAACAAAAAAAAAATTTGATAATATACTCATCTTGAATCATTCCCTCACTTCAGCGTCATTCCCTCACTTTATACACTAGTGAGGGAATAACTAATTCAATAAAATTTAAAAATAACAGTTAGGCCTAATTAATTTCTGAAGTCAATCACATACAATTATATTCATACAAGAAAGCAACATGTAATTATCCACTTTCTCGGTGAAGTTGTATTTTATTTTACTCTAAAAAATGACACGAGAGAATGACAAATGTAAAAAATTTTACCTGGTTTGATTCATTCAAATTTATTCCACAGCAAAGCTTCTTTAAGTTGAAGATGGAAACATACTGCAATTTTGTTCTATGATGCCAGTTGTTAACTTCTGAAGTTTTTATTAAAATATTTTTATTCTAAGAAGATTGCAGGTGATAAGAACATTGTTGTGAGGGAATGACGCGAAACACTGGGGACAAAGTTTAAAATAGTACTGAGTTAATATTTTTATCAGAAATTAAATATAAAATTGATTTTCTGAATTCTATATTTCAGTATTCTGAAATAAAAAACACGAATTTGTAAAAAAAAAAATTTTATTCCAGAAACAATTTTTTTCTTTTTTTAAATCAGCAGTGGGGACAAGTGAGGGAATGACATATTGGTATATTTTAATTACCTAAAATAAATAAAAAATAAAAATTGATAATTTTATTTTTATTCTTTTGTTAGCTTGCATTCCGAAGGACACTTTCCCTGAATTTTTTTTTTTTTTCGTAAGCTGTAAAACAAACATAAAATATACTGGGGACATGAAAATGACTGTTTTTGTGAGAATGACCCATATATAATCAGGTAACTAAACATATTATGTTTTAATATTCATAATTTACTTTCAATAAAAATATTCATTAATTCATTTGTTATCAACACATTTTACTATTGGCCTTTTAAAGTTATTTCTCCTTATTACCTTTTAAGCATGCCCAAAAAACTCAATACTCGTACCCTGTTTGTAGAAGGGAAAACTTATTTTGTGACATTTCTGAAGTCTCACTACCAAATCAAACAATAATTAGGGAAAGCTATTTACTCGGTACTACAAGAAAGTACAAGTAACATAAATAAAACAACAACAAAAAGTATTTGATATTCATTTTACTCATGAAGAAAATTATAAAGTGCTAGCCATATAGCCAATTACTATAGTAAACAATGGGCTATATGGTTAGCATGCTACTAGAACTTACAACAACTCGTTTAGAAAATTTAACATTTATTAATTTTTATTAACTGCGTATAAGCAGCAAGTACTAAGAACCCATCATATAAAATAAAAGCACAAAGAAAACAGGAGAACCCCCCAAAAAAGCAAAAGGAAAAGAAAAACAAAGATTTTAAATAAAAATAGTAACAAATTTAAAAAATTTAAAAAATTAAATAATTTTATTAATTTAAAATAAAAGAAACTAACCAATTTCGAAAATATATAATCTGTCATCAAATTACGTAATTATATCCGCGAAATAGTGCCTTCCATATTAACATAGTCAAAGGGGAGAAGAAGGTGGGGGGGGAGGGAAGAGAGAGAGAGAGATTCTAATTTGTTAACTATTCAATCAGGTGAAAATATCGTAAATAAAACAAAATAAAACACAAAGAAGGAACATATAAAAGAGAAAAAGATGGCTTGTACTTACGATTAACTTGCAGTAAATGGTTTAAAAAGATTTTCGTAACTATGTTGCCAGATTACGAAATATGAAATTAAAGCGTTATAAAAACTTTTGGGAAAAATCCATTTAAAAGTTGAACTGAATTTAATTTCGTGGTACAAAATGAAAATGGAAAAAAATATTTCTTTCAAACAAAAATATTGCGATCCCTAAACAACTGTTGAAAGATAAAAAATAAATAAAATGAAAAATACTACGCTAATATTTATTTTGATAGTGTCTTTCTCACATATAGACATTAATACACATTCTATTATCGAAAATTTAAATTTTTTATTTATTTCTTTATTTATAAATAATTAAAAACAGATACAAAATTATAATTTTCATTGGCAGAATGGGTATTAATGTCTAATAATACCATGCGAGAAAGATATTGTCAAAATAAAAAACAGTGTAGTATTTTATTTTAATTTTTTTTGTTTCTTTTAATCTGTTCTGTTTTGTTATGCTTTATTTTATTTATTTATTTTTTCGAGTTTCTTTACATTCCTCACTCTGCTATAGGAGGAAAAGAAAACTTAATTATTAATATATATATATATATATATATATATATATATATATATATATATATATATATATATATATATATATATATATATATATATATATATATATATATATATATGTATATATATATATATATAGTACTTTATAAATGAGAAAATTATCCATTGATCTCATTGATTATAGCTAAGAAGTAATCAACAAAAAGTATTTCTATTGTTAATCATCAGTTTTCTTATTTGAAGAATAAAAATAAATTTGTTAAAAGTAAACATCTTCGCAGGATGAAAAATGAATTTTTTTATTAATAAAAGCGTTATGCATCGCTGCGTTTAAATTTTTCCGTTGATTAGTTTCGCTTAATAGTTCAGTAACTAACATAATAATTTTCGGTAGTTATTAATTTGCATGTAATTATGATTATGACAAATCTTTACAGTTATGAAATAGCATTGTGAATTTCAAGCTTAGATACTTGTTTTTATTTGTATTAATTTTTTTTAAAGAGAATTATTTTTCTTAAACGTGTTTTGATATAATTTACTGTGCAAAGTTCCCGGAAAAGCCATAAATAAATAAAATAAAAAAAAAAATAGTGTAGTAAGTGTTCGTTTAATTTGTAGTAAGGTTGAAGGAGAAATTAATTAATGTTTAGTTACAATCAGGGATCTGTCCAGACATTTTGTGAAAGGTCCGTTTTTGTAAAATTGCGAAAAAATTACTCGTAATTTGTGAATATAAAATAAACGTTAAGTCGCATTCTTTCAAGCTTTTGTGAATTTGTGCAAATATTGTCCGTTATTGCAAAAACACTTTTTCAAATTGTAAAGTTTTTAAATCGTAAAGACATAGAAGATTATGCTCAACACAGTAAAATTATAATTAAAAAAAAATCAAATTTTGAAAAATAAACAGCAATTGCAGCTACTAAATTAGCGATGCAACCTATAAATATTTAGTATTTAACCTATAGGGGAGAGTGGGGTCAATTGTAACACTTTTTACTTAACTATTTTTAACTAACAAAAAATCCAATATATTATTAGTATTAATTGACAGACGAGTAAAGTAGACTATCCTCTACTAGAAGAAAATAATAAAAACCTTATTTTAAATGTTATTATATTAGTTATTAACAATTTTTGACAGTCGTGCACTTGTTACAATTGTCCCCACTTACGGGGTCAATTGTAACAGTTCATAAATTCTACTAAAACATAGTTAATTATACATATTATCAAAGTTGAGATATATTTTTTTATTGATCAAAATAGTAGTGATATTTTAGGAGTAAAAATAATAATGAGCAGAGACCTAATGGGTTAAACTTTTAACTTTAAGGGGTTAAAAATTTTAATTTATGCTGTGAAAAGGTGACAAATAAAATAATGCACATGCAACATAATATAAATGATATAGGAAACTATTGGTGGTTCTTAAAGAGTTAAGTAATGGTTTGTAAACATAAGAAATGGGGCCTACGGGGTTAAACAATTGCAATTGAAATTATGAATTTTATTTTCAGCTGTTTCAATCGCCCCTTTACTTATTGTTACAATCGTCCCCAAGGCGTCATTTCAGCTTCATTTGTTAAAAACAATGCTAGTTAATTAATAAAGCTAATAATTTTTTTTTTGAAATGTTAATTAAGGTGTCCACTTACATATTCGGTTAACAATTTTTATTTGTTTAAACAAAATTACTTTGTTACAATATAATATTCTAATACCAAAAAAAGTACTTACGTAGCGTGAAAATATCTTTTGTGATCTAACTCTTTCAAAATTACATAAAAATGGTTGTCAGCAGGTGTGTACATGTAGATTTATTAAATACACCTTGTGCGCCACCTAGGAACCAAATCTAGAACCCGACATTCGAAATTTTTGCTCTGTTACAATCGTACCCTGTTACAATTGACCCCACTCTCCCCTACTGCTGAACACAGAATATTCATTTCGGACGAATAAAGGAAGAAGCGTCTGGCGAAGACAAAATTTAGTTCGTTTACATCTGTCTTCCTCCCCCCCCCCTTTCTGGGAAGCGTTTATTCGATTTACGAAACAATAATGAAGATAAACAAATTTGTAAAGGCTACGATTAAAAGATAAATTATTTTGTGAAGGGTCCGTTTTTAAGTTAAAATATTTTGTGAAGGGTCCGTTTTTAATCTTCCGTTCCAAATTTCTTCTAAACAGACCCCTGACAATTCTCTTTCTAAACGATGTTCTTGTATACTTATAGTATTGTAAGGGCAGCAAAAAAAAAAAAAGGCAAATACGAAACAATCAAAGTAATTTGCAGCGAGGCAAATAAGAACAGCTATTGACATAGTTAGAGAAGAGAATAAAAAAAAGGGTACGTTAAGAGACTTTTGAGTTAATTCGGTTGTGGCGAAATTAAAGAGCATTCCTCTTTTGAATTGTACTTTTATAAAGTAAAAGCAACAGAAAATACAGGATAGTTTCCCTTAGAATAAGTCTTGGTACATAGTAAAACAGTTGCAACAGTAGCAAAATGGCGTATTAAAGTTGAGATAAGTTACTCTACATAAGTTAAAATGCTAATTAACGATAAGTTAATTAGTTACAGAGAATTAGTTGAAATATAATTCTTTCTGATCTAACTTCTTTTTCTTAACTTAGACTAAATATTTGTTTGTGCATTTTACTGTAATCGTGGTAGATTTTTGTTTTATGAACCTGGCAACTTCCATGCGTAACTATTTTATGTTCCACATGGCAACATGCCTGTCTTTGTGCTAAGTCTCTGGGTAAATATATAGTGAAAGAATTGAAATCTTTGAGAAAGAATCACTGTGAAAGAATTTAGAATGTGTCACATAAGTGAATTGAAACTTGACGGGCTTGGCTTATTCGAAATAGAATGGAAAGAACAGATGCTAGCGTAAAAGCCACGTTTAAACGACCAATCAGGATCGAGATACCCCCACTACGTCACTTGCAAGCATCCCATTTTTACATTTGTTATCACTAAGGAATTTCTTATTGCCAAAAAGAAAGTAATTAAGTTTGAAAACACGTTTGTTTTGTCAGAATATAAAATTTTTTCAGCAAACTATTTCCATTCCCCGTTATTTTCCAAAATAGCATCCGACAGTAAATTTTCCCTTTCGACCAATCAATATTTGATGCTGAGATACACTTAAATCTTTCGATTCAATATTCATCATAGGTCTGAAAATACCTATAATAATCCTACCCTATCTATCAAAGTTTAACAAAAAATTTTCCTCCCTTAAACTTAGTTCCTCTAGAAATTATCAACACCTGGCATTCCATTCAATTCAATTAAAAGAAGATGTAGTTAATAAAGCAAACATGCATAATTCCGCTGCTGGGAAAATGTCTCTTAAGAACAAAACAAGATTGTTCACTTGCAAGATTTCCCAATATATTTAAGTAGGTTTTTTTCAACAATGTTTTTCTTTTGTAACTAGTTAATGCAATTTATTTTTGTATTTTGTTTTTGTATTAAAATATTCCTTTTCTTTTTTCCTAGACTTTTCACAAAACCATCAGGGTACAGAGAGAGCAATTTCTAGACATTTGTCGTGCTCTCTCGATAGAAGAGGTTTTATGACTCCCGGAGCTGGTACCCTCTGACGACGTCAGCTTCGGTTGTCATTTCTATATTTTCATTATTTTCATTGTTTTCTTCTTTAGAGTTTTCTATTGATTCTGAAGAATACATTTACTGCGATATCTCAAAAGAAATAATGGAACTTTTCATTACTTTAAAGTTGAATTACGATACATTCTTAATTCAATTCATCACATCTGGGTATCAAAACTACAACTAAATTAATCAAAGATAGATTCATTTGGTCGAATATAAACAAAGATTGCAGACTCGAACATGTATTCCATGCCATAGAGCAAAAATATGACGTCACATCACAACTAATCCAGAAATATTCCCTTTATCAACAAGATTGTTGTTGTTGTTAATTTACGTCGCACTAGAGCTGCACAATGGGCTATTGGCGACGGTCCGGGAAACATCCCGGAGGATGATCCGAAGACATGCAATCACAATTTTGATCCTCTGCGGAGGGGATGGCACCCCTGCTTCGGTAGCCCGACGACCTGCGCGCGAAGTCGAGCACTTTACGGTAGCACAGTTTAACGAGGACCAATACCGCACACCCTCGGTCCCAACGCAGACTGATCCAAGTGGTCACCCACCCGCACGCTGACCGCAGCCAGTGATGCTTGACTTCGGTGATCTGCTGGGAACCGTGTCTTAACGATCAGTCCACTGCGGGACTTATCAACAAGAAGATTTGAAATTGTTTTTTATTTCTGCTATTCATGCAACATACATTTGCAGGCTTGTGTGCTCAATTAAGGCTTATAAACCTTAGTCAAATAGAAAAATTCAGAGGATATCCAAGGTTATATTGGGATTCGAACCCGCTGCCTCCACACTTTGCACAGCGTTTGGCGAGTTATTCCGCTCGGCCAGCGATACCCCAGAAGATATGATCATGTCCACACAAATTTAATATTGGCGGCCAGGAAGTCGAGCAACCAGCGTGTCTGACTTTGAAGCCAGTGGCTACTGGTTCAAATCCCGCCCATGGCATGGATGTTTCCCTCTCTGTGTGTTGTTCTCTGCTCTGTGATGTGAGAAAAAAAGTTCAGGGATTGCCGTGAAAAAAATAAAAAAATTTAATAGGATCACTAACAGATTCAGAGCCGACCGACGCGTGTAGGGGGCAGGGAACTGTCCTTGCATCAGAAAGGTCCTGGGTTCGAATCCTGGGCAAGATATGGATGTTTCTTTCTGTCTCTATGTGTTCTATGTCCTTTCTCCTTTGTGTGTGAATGTGACCCACCCTATAAACGGGATGTGGTTGTGTGAATGGTGTGGCAGAAGTCGAATTCCTGACCATAGATGGCGCCACTGAAAAACAGAAACAATCGCACCTCCACTGCCTAAACAAGCACACGACAAAAAAAAAACAGATTCAGAAGATAAACAGAACTATCTTCCTGCGATCTACCTATTCACACAGAAGCAGCGCCGTAAGAAGATTCAGAGCCTGATTTATCATAAGGCTTGAGAGGCCCAGGCCAAAGGCCCCCTCATTTTGGGGGGCCCCTTAAATGTTTCAAATACTTTCTTTTTGCGTTGTTTCTTAAGAATGTCGCTTAGAATCATGAGTTAAAGAAGATTAAAATAAATATAAGCTCAAGTTTACTAATATATCGTAATTTATATATGTCATAATAATTTAAAAACACTTCATAACGAAATAGGAAAGTTTTGTTTTAAAGTAACGAATAGGGGGCCCCGTGGCAGTTTTGCGCCTCGGGCCCCCTCATTTCTACATCAGGCCCTGAGAATATTATATTGCTGAAACAGTTGCGGGAGAGATCTACAGTACGTGTATAACACGATTTGGAATGCCAACCCGAAAAATAAATATCGCCAAAATCGATAAAATCTTTACAAAGAACAGTCTATTGTTGTTGTTGTTAATTTACGTCGCACTAGAGTTGCACAATGGGCTGAAGAACAGTCTAAACTACTAAGTTTTCACGAGAGTCGTACTACAACGTACCATCCGTGATCAAATGGATTGAATGAAATCTTCAAAAACAATAAAAATCGCCATAATGAGTCACCAAAAAAAACGCCAGACAAAAGTTTCACCATCTATGCTTTTAAGAATTCGGTCAACTTTCACGAAAGATATAATAAGAACTTGTATCTGGAACAGCACTAGTACTGTTTGTCTAAGATAGGTACTCTTCCAGACATTCGTCTTGAGCTTTGGCGGTGACTATGGTAACGAGATATGATTATTTCAAGTAGGGGAGCGGGGTCCCTCTTTAGGAATGGTTTCGGTGAGAGAAAAGGAGACCTCTTCATCGAAGCTACCCGCCCTAAAATGCACTCTTCTTGTTTCCATGGCACCAGACTGCCACAGACTTTGTGGCGGGAAGAGTACCTATCTTAGACAAACAGTATTCCCTGGGAAATGTTTTGTTCACCAAGAACAACAACAGCACTTATCAGAATTGATTTCAAACGTAAAAGTCCATGAAAAATTTAAAGGCAATACCAAAAAAAAAAAATGGAAAATTCAATCATTCGCTAAGATTTCAGGTAGGTAGGTACTTTATTTACGTCGCACTATAGCTGCACAATGGGCTATTGGCGACGGTCCTGGAAGCATCTCTGAGGATGATCCGAAGACATGCCATCACAATTTTGATCCCCTGCAGAGGACATGGCTCTCCTGCTTTAGTAGCCCGACGACCTGCACGCGAAGTCAAGCACTTTGCGGTAGAACAATTTAACGAGGATCGATTACGCGCACCCTCAGTCCCTACGCAGGCTATTTAAAGTGGTCACCCACCCGCTTACTGATGGCAGCCAGTGATGCTTGACTTCGGTGTTCTACGAGGCATCGTTTCTTTACTATCAGTCCACTGTGGAACCAGTAAAATTTAAAAAATTGCACTCACGTACTTGTACTTTACGTTGACCATTAGAAGGACGTACGTTATCAAGGAACGATTTCCAAAAGTTTATAAATTATCCATTAAGGGTCAAGATGACCATAGAAAGGTAAAGGCTAATTAAAAATGGCTGACCACATAGTGGATCAAAAATGATTATTTTTCTCTGACATATATTAGAGGTTGGCATTCAAGAAGAAAGAATCTTGGCCACCAGATTATTCTGGTGGCCAAGACTTAGAGAAACTTCACAACTAAATTTTCAATTAAAAATAAAAAATTTTAAAAAAAATCTCACGATTCTTTTCTTTTCTACTTTAATCAGAACATTTTGCGATGCCTTCAACTATAAATCTATTAAAAATGCTGCTACTAAACATTTCTACTAAAAATCGTTTTGTAAAATTGCTTGTAAATAAATAATAATAAAAAAAACACAACTACTTTCTAATCTAAATTAAGTGAAGAAAAACACTTGGAAAGTAATTTTCGAAATTTACCTGATAATCAGATCCGCAGATGCTAACTGGTAGAGGGGAAAAAATGCGGCGAGTCAGTAAAAAAAAGGTGGCGACTTAAATTAAATAAACAACCAGCCACTTTTTCCCATCGCTTTCCCCAAAATGTGAATTACCATCTAAAAAAATTTTTTGAGAAAATTTGTAATTTATTTGAAAGAATTTTCGTATGCAAGAAGCACAAGTAACATTAAAAGACTAAAAATTTGCAATATTGTCATAGGCAATATATAATAGTAATGTGATTAATATAAAAACTTTTGCAATAAGAACTTTCGTAACTATGATAAAAAATGTAACTAAATTGAAATGCTACTTAAAAAAAATTAACAGCACTGAAAATAAATTGAAAAATTGGATCTTAACTCTTACCAGTTTTAAGTGTTTGTAGTGCACGGTGAAAGTTTTTTACTAACAAATACTATTCTCCATTATAAAGAAGTTCAAAAAATTTTTTCAATCAAAATGGAAATTTTTTATGAACATTTCAAAAATGTGAAAATTTAAAAAACAGTTAACATATTATATTATATTATATTATATTATATTATATTATATTATATTATATTATATTATAATAATAACCGTCGTTGAACAGCCGACCCAATTTTGGGTTTACGACTACTAATGTTCAACTCCGTAGCCTTGTAATTTTGTGAACCAATACAGAAGACAAGGAAACTCCTGGATCAGTACCCCCATAGGTATGATTTGTTATGGGAACATGGAGGACTTCGTGACTCGACAGATTTAACGTACATCAGTCACCTTTTACTACACGGAGAGTCTTCGGCCGGTGGGGATCGAACCCACGACCTCGTGGGCATGGGCCCAGCACCCTACCAACCAAGCTATCCCGGCCTTTAACAAGAACTTTTGTAACAATGATAAAAAAATTTAACTAAATTGAAATGTTACTAAAAAAAATTAGCAGCGTTGCAAATAAATTGAAAAATTGGATCTTAACTCTTACCAGTTTTAAGTGCTTGTAGTACCCAATGAAAGTTTTTTCCAAACAAATACTATTCTTCGTTATAAAACAGTTAAAATAAACTTTTCAATCAAAACGGAATTTATTTTATGAAAATGTGAAAATTTAACATATATTGTTATTGTGTTTAAAAAATTCAATCTACAGTTAAAGACTGTTATTGTTTACTTTGTATTGAGAAAAAAAAATGGCTCAGTAGCCGTGACTCAAGCATTTTGTTTGGTTTATTTTTAAAAAGAATTGACATAGCTGTCTTTATTCTGAAGTTCAGTATTTTTAGGGGCATTTTTACTGGAAAAGGAACTGTAAAGCTCAATAGGAGGAAATCATTCCTGAATCTCAGCAATCTGGTGCTGGAAATTCCTAGTTTCAAATATTAGAAGTTTTACAAAAATCTCATCTCTTTGCGGCGTTGACCACAAACTTCGCCCCACATATGATTAAACGCTGAACTTTTAGAAATTTGGAAGGGTCGGATCTTTCAGTGTAAGTGTACATGTTCGTTGGAATCATGTTTTGACAGGCCATATTCGGTATTATTTTTGAAAACTTCACATATATTTAACTTTACATATAACAATTACAAACAATTCAATCATTATATTTAATATTATAAATTTTAAAAAAATTGAGATCTCCGCAAGGCTATCACAGGTTACCCACTGACAAAATGGTTGTTGTCTAATATTTTTTTTTTTTTTTTTTTTTTTTTTTTTTTTTTTTTTTTTTTTGGAAAAGCAACTTTATCGTGTTTTCATCTTGGACATCTTTAACTGTTAATCGTGAACTGCTCGGCACCCAATTTCGCAGACATATTTAAATGCAGCTCAGACTCACTCTGTGTAAATTCTTTTGATGACTGAATAGACATTGAACAGCCAATCGAGATCAATATTAACATTTTCGGATTGGTACAATTGGGTTTTGAGGGAGATTGTAAGCTGCATCATACACCCGTTTCGGATACACAAGTTCATACATGAAATATGATTTGAATGCTAGGCTTTTTTTTTTCCTTCAATTTTACATGAACAGTGAATGAATCATTTATATTGCGTTGAAGACAGCCTACGGTCTTGTGCAAGTTATTGAGTACGTTGACAATGGATCCTTTTATCCAAAACTGGTGATCAACACCCAGTTCTCGTATTTTGATGAAAGAGGTTCGGAGAGTCACCATTCGCTCTTCGGTATGGTTCAATCCTCTCAACTACATTGGTACTTTAGTCAGGGACGGGCTTCATGCTTGCGTTTGCGAACGGAATACTTTCGTTTTTCCGTTTGTGTGTACCGCTTAAGGTATTCCTGTCTACGTTCTTTAGCTTTTTCAGTCTCGGTAAGTTTAGGCATTGGCATCGTTTTTTTGTTGCTTCAACTCGAACTTTTGGGACCATGTCAATCAGTTTGGATCCTCTTTATATGTGATATTTACCTTAATTAGCATTGAAAACTATTCAGTTTGAACTGCAGGTTAGAATTTGTGATTCTTAATTAAAACAATAAAAACAAAAATATCGTTCAAATAATGAAATTCTCTTTTATTCACAGATCAAGAAGTATCTCTCTGCTCCCATATCTCAAAAATAAACTTAATGCATAACAAAATTAAAAGTGAAAAAAAGAATTCTAAAAAAGTTATCAAACAGCAGCGGTCGCCATAGCAACGCATGCAATGACGACGCATGCGCACTGTTTACTATTACTCTTGATGATTGTAGTTGAAAAGTGTGATGATGCCATCAAATTCAAACCAAGACCTATTTTGGCAAGGGGTAAAAAGTTAATTTACTTTCAGATCCAAAAACAAATTTACTTTCAAATTTGACTTTCAAATTTAAACAAAGTCAAATTCTAAAAAATCATGTAGTTTAAAGAATTAAGAAGTTTATCAAGTAGTTTCTATCGAATAGAGTAAATAAAATGTAGTGATTTAGTAATATTAAATAAAATCTATTCATTAATAATTAAGTAAAATCTAGTAATAAAGTCTAGTAATTTAATTCTATTCACGAAGGTTTGATTTAAATTACATTTTTGAAAACATTAATTGTTCATTTTTAGTTAAAGTACTTAAACTAGATGCAATTCGTCTTATATTTTTAAGAAATCAACCTAACGATAGTTTTTAAGGAAATTAAAATAAAACAGCAACTTTTTTTAATTACTAAAACAATCATTACTCTATCGCTTCGCTCACTATCCCTTATTCTTATATCTCAATCATTTTAATTTTTTTTTCTTTCTTAAAAATCAATTTAAAAAAAGATAATTTTGTTTTTGAATACTCGTTACTCTTTTAAGCACATTTTACTAATATTGAATTTTACTTGCTAAAAATTTATAAAAATAACCTTTTATCATATAACTGTTAAAATTAGAAATAATTTTAATTCTTTTTGAGCAGTTTATATATTTAAAAATTTCCATAGAAGTATTAACTTTATCTGTAGCAGTATCAAATCTCATACTCTTATAGTGTTTTATTAATTTTATTTTTATTTATCCTTTTTTTTTTAAAACTTTTGACATGAAGTCAAGTGCGAGCGTATAAAATGAAGATTTCTGTAGAAAAAAAAAGAATGGATTAATAGGAATTTTTTAACGCGAAAAAAAAACGAAAGAAATGCGAAGAGGTAAAATAAAGTGGTAATAACTTTCGAACAAATTGAAAAGAGAATGAAAAAAAAAGAAAGGAAAAAGGAAAAGGAAAAAAAAAAAAAGACAAGTTAATAAATGAGAATGGCCCTTTCATCACTTCTGTATTTTCGGTTACGCGAACTGTTAAGTGTTTCTGGTAGTATTTTTTTAACACGAGTTTAACAGTTAACAGCTTTTCAACAAAGGGGATAAAATAAAATATATTTGCTAATATTTTTATTGCTTATAAATTTCTTTCGCATTTTATACAGTAAATTATTATATATACATATTTTTTTCATCTAGAAGGAGGGTCATAGAGTTTTCCTTTAGTTTTAGAAAATAACTCAGTTTACTTCATTTAGGACAATATCAGGATTCGTAGTCGATTACAGAAAAAATCAGGACAATTGTATTTCTTCAGAAAAAGTATACACATACACCATACTACATTTCTAATGTCAAACGCACAGCTAAAAAATGTATAAATTATTTGCTCTAAGTTCAGTAAGTTACTAAGTTCAATCAAGAAAAAAATTTGTTTCTAAGAATAAAAGACTATACTGTTTTTCATTTCAAAATTATCTTATTTAGAACATAAAGTCTTAAAAGTTTCTAGTACAATTTAGTTAATAGAGTGCTGAACAATTCCCAATAGTTTAATATCACTATATAGAAAATTTTGTAGTAATGCTGTGCAAAAGAAATAAACAGCATTAGTTAGTCAGTATTCTTTCATAATAGCAATTATATTTGATTAATGTTTCTAATCGTCGCTAAATAATATTAAAGTGGGGTTTCAATTATCTTAAAGAAACAAAAGAGAAAATAAAAATAAAATAGTAATTTGCTAAATGACCTCCCGATTCACAATTTAAAAATTCCATATGATTACTGTGGTTGTTGGCTGAAAATAGTAAACAAATGAACTTGAATTCATCACCCTATAGATTTGATTATGTAAAATTGTTAACTGAGCTATCAAATTTTCACTATTAATTAAAATAAAATGATGTTGAATTGAAACTCTATACTTTCTTACTCTTCAATTCGGATAGAATATATTAAAATCCTTGCTTGTTTTAGTAGCAATTAGTGGTCTTCTGAACGTGCACAAAATTAAGGAATATCAAGGCAAAAAGCCGAAGAAGTCAGGAAAAATCACGGTAGTCTCATTTAGCAGAAAATCTGGGATATCAAGATAGCTTCAAACCTAATAGGTTGCTTTGGGGGAGGACTTTTTGATAGAATTAAGCCTCATTTGCGTTACATGGAAAGGTAAAACCTCCGATGTTAAGTCTAACGGCTAGGAGACTCTAACCCATGATTCGTCTACCTATGGGGATATTTTATGTCAGCACTGTTGTTGGTGAGAGCCGGGTGCAGAATTCGTATCAACCAGCAATCGTTGGGATTCGAATCCGGTTTCACTTCATTGGAAGGCGAATGCTCTATCCCCTGAGCCACTGCGGCTCGTAATATACTGTTTTATACTTTATAACCGTCGTTGAACAGCAGACCCAATTTTGGGTTTACGACTGCTAATGTTCAACTCCGTAGCCTTGTAATTTTGAACCAATCCAGAAGACAAGGAAACTCCTGGATCAGTACGCCCAGAGTTATGACTTGTTATGGAAACACGGAGGACTTTGCGACTCGACAGATTTAACGTGCATCATTCGGGCGGCTGGGATGGAACCCACAACCTCTTGAACACGGGCCCAATGCCTTACCAACCAAGCTATCTCGGCCCTAAAGAGTTGATGGATGAAACTTGTAATGTTATTACGTTGAAAATCCTATCAGGAGACACGACATAGATTATTGATTCTAAACCTCCTTTGATTCATAGCCCACTAGTCAAAACAAATTTTTTTTTATCCTCCCCCCTCTTTAACAAAAAACTTATTAGAAACGTTTATTAAACAAAACAATTTTTTGTTACATTCATTATTTTCAATATGGTGCACTTTTTAATCACACTATCTACACGTTAACTTATTGAATATTCTAACTGAACCATGATTTTAGAAATGAACTTTTTTTTTCTTTCTTTTTTTTTTTTTTTTTTTTTTACGAAAATATTGTTTTAGAAAAAAAATAAAAATTCACTCCGAAATTCGAGCTAAAATAACTTTTAATTTATTTTGTTAAAAATCTCGCTTACTGATTACACTAATACGTTTCTGATAAATGAAGAGAAAAACGAAAAAGCTAAAGAGAATAATATTGACTACACGTATATTAGTTTTATAATATTGACTACGCATGTTGCTATAATCTTTAAGAGTTGCTAAAGAGAACTATAATTTGAATAAATAAATAGATAAATAAATAGAAAGAATGTAAATAAATAGAAATATAAATAAATAAGAAGAATAAAGATAATATAAGAATATGAATAAAAAATACAGATAAGAGTAAACATAAGAAAAATGTAAATAAATAGAAAGAGAGAGAAAGTTGAGTTTTTTCAAATTCTTTATTTTCCACTGCTAGCAATATTTCATTAAATAAATTATTTAGATTTTAATAAGCTATAGGTTACAATAACAACTTATTATCAATTCACTTGTTGAAAATAATTAAATTGGACTATTTGAAATCGATTTCACTTTGTTTAATTATTTGTAACTGGTTCAGGCAAGACTCATTATCTATTAAAATGGATCCATAAAAAGCAAATCAATTTTAAAAAAAATTTTCTGTGAAATTGTACGAGTGTTTAATGGGTTTTACTAATGATTTACGAATTCAGTAAAATTAAACGATTGTAATCAGACTGTAAGTAATAAATTATTTTACATAGAGAACAAAGGTACAATGATTAGGATAAATTTGCTTTCGCAGAACACGGTGTTATATAGAAAGGAAATTTGAAAATTGCGTTATATGCAGATGGAAACCACGAAATACTTTTTTTGTAAACAGGGATCGTTTATTTAAATCAGTTAAAATTAAATCATAATTTATATCAACATGTTTTTTTCTCCAAAAAATCCTTAATTTAGGTCAAATTATTATTATTTTTTTTAAAATCACAGTTTTAAAAATTTGCAAAGCCTTTTAATATGAGATTTAAATTTTTTATGGACTATCATAGTTTTAAAATGTGTAGTAGATATATTTCTGCGCTAAAATAATTCATTCGTTACAATTTGGTGTGTAATAAACTAGAGCGCTTTCCACAGTAAAAGAAAACTGTCAAATGTACGGAAAAAAAAGAAGAAAAACCTGTCAGCTGATACGCCACTATAAATCCGTTTACTTCGCATAAAAATACAATTATTTCAAAACAGACACCAGGTTTTTCAGCAGAGGAATACTGTTATTTTAACAAGCAAATTCAGTTATTTTAACAAACAAACTCTGTTACTTAAACAAACAAACTCTGCTATTTCAACAACAACAAAAAACTGTTATTTTAACTAAATATTCTGTAAAGTAACAATGTCAATGCGAGCGGAGAACAGCATCCGTACGACCAATCGACGCTAAGATTCAAATCGGGGTCACCACATTGGGAGGCAAGGGCTCTATCTTCTGAGCTACCGTAACTCTATCGACCCACTACGGAGAAAAATCGTAAACTATTTTTATCTTAAAAGTCGTATTGAGCTTTGACTGCTCAGGGAATAGAGCGTTTGCCTTCCAATGAGATGAACCGAATCCCAGCGAACAGCTGGTCCATACGAATTCCGCATCCGACTTGCGCCGATCACAGTGCTGGCGTAAAATATCCACGGTGTTAGACGGATCACGGGTGAGAGTCCCCTTGCAGTCACGCTAACCGTGGGAAGTTTTCGTAGTTTTCTCCTCCATGTAACGCCAATGCGGGTTAGTTCCCTCAAGAAGTCCTCCACGGAGGCAAATATTTCACAATACTAGATCAAGGAATTCCCTTGTCTTCTGCATTGAATTAAAAATTACAAGGCTACGGAGTTGAACATTAGTAGTCGTAAATCCAAACAATTGTGTCTGCTGTTCAATGACGGCTATTAACTAAAATAAAATAAAAAGCTAGTAGAAGGCTCTATAATAAAGGCGGTGAATATAAGCGCCCTGTATGTAAATTATCTTTCCTTTTATCTCAGTGTTAGACAGATCATGGGTTAGAGTCTCTTTGCAGTCAGGCTAACCGTGGGAGGCTTTCGCGGCTTTACTTTCCATGCAACGCAAATGAGGTTTAGTTCCATCAAAAAGTCCTCCACGAAGACAAATTTCTCCCAATATTTGATCCAGGAGTTCCCTTGTCTGGGTTCAAAATTGCAAGGCTACGAAGTTAGTAAAACATTACAGTGCATTAACATTACATTAGCACATAACAATAACATTAGTAGCCGTAAACCAAAAAGATTTTGTCTGCTGTTCAATGACGGTTATAATTATAATAATAATAATAAAAGTCTTTTTGAAATAATATTTCAGGGTAAGAGCGTTTAAAACTATAGAGGCCCGTATACCTTTATAAAAGTGTCTGGCAGATTTAAAAAATTATGTCTTGTTGTTGTTGTTGTAGTTCATTTACGTCGGATTAGAGCTGCACAATGGGCTATTGGCGACGGTCTGGGAAACATCTCTGAAGGTGATCCGAAGACACGCCATCACAATTTTGATCTTCTGCGGAGCACCCCCGCTTAAGTAGTTCGACGACCTGCACGCGAACACTTTACGGTAGAACAGTTTAACGAGGACCAATACCGCACACCCTCGGTCCCTACGCAGACTGATCCAAGTGGTCACCCACCCGCACACTGACCTTAGCCAGTGATGCTTGACTTCACAGATCTGCTGGGAACCGTGTCTTAACGATCAGTCCACTGCGGGGCAAAATTATGTCTAAAGAGATATAATAAACAGGTAAGGTATCAATTGACAATGATACGATTTTCAAAAACATAAAATAATTTCTGAAAAATAAGAAGACAATAATCGTACAAAGATTTGAAAAAAATGTGCAGTTTACGGACGGTAAGCAAAACTGCATGACAAAAACTACAATTTGAACTGAAAGTTTTAAACCGTTTATGATTAGGATGAAAAAAAAGAGAAAATCCGTTTTGTTATCAAAACTGCTTTGAATCATTAAATATACGGGAACAGTCAGTAAAAAATTTTACAGTGCGTGGACAAAAACAGAAAAAATCTTCTATGAAAATTGTGCTTTTCCTCTGTAGAATTTATAGTGGTAATGTCATTAAAAAAAATTTAACTCTTTGAGTCAAAAATTTTTGAGATTCTAAAAAAAAAAAAAAAAAAAAAAAGCAAATTTTTTTTTATAACAGCAATAAAATTTTTTCGTATTATGAAATATAAGAATTTTAAATGAAAATTATTCTAATATGGCGTACTAAAGACTGTTTAAAAATAAATAGATTGCCTTTCTTTATAGCGTTATTCATTTATTCTTACTTTTATTTATCATTTTTTTTAACAAATGGGGTGCGTTTGGCTGTTTAACACTGAAATATTTTTCAATACGGAGCTCTTGAGCCGCGATGGCTCAGGAGATAGAGCGTTCGCCTTCCAAAGAGGTGAACCGGGTTCGAATCCCCAGCGATGGCTGGTCGAAACGAATTCCGCATCCAGCTGGCGCCGACCACAGTGCTGAAGTAAAATACACTCAGTGGTAGATGGATCATGGGATAAAGTACCCTTGCAGTCAAGCTAACCGTGGGAGATTTTCGCGGTCTTCCTCTCCACGTAACGCAAATGCGGGTCAGTTCCATCAAGAAGTCCTCCACGTAGGCAAATTTCTCCCAATACTTGATCCAGGTGTTCCTTTGTCTTTTGGGTTGTGTTCAAAATTATAAGGTTACGGAGTTGAACATTAGTACTCGTTAACCCCAAAAATTAGGTCGGCTGTTCAACGACGGTTATAAAATATGGAGCTCTTAGTTTATTTTAGATTGCTTTTCAGTTGTTAATAAAGGTACATTTGTATAACGCTTTCAATAATTTCGATTTGTGTATTTGCCATTCAAATATATTCTTACGATTAACTATTGATAATATTTCAATTCTAATTATATTTAGAAAATTTTTGCTACTTCAAACATAAGAAATTCTTAGAGTCCTTTTTTTTTTTTTTTTTAAAGAAAAGTCAGATTTAATTTGAAAAAAAAAATCAAAATAACTGTCCCAGATTGATTTGAAATTAGAGACAATGTTTTTTTCCCTATCCTCCAGCACTTAAAAGTCATCTAGGAAATCAAATCTCCGCGTTGCCTTACATCCACTAAGGCCTTGCATTGACGAATTAAGGCCTTTCATTGACGCTTTCGTCACCGGAATGAGACGCATGTCAGAGAACTAACTTTTTTCCCCGATGTAAAAATATACATATATTGACGAAACGTAATTCTTTAAACGCTAGGGAGAGAGAGGGAGGAAGGGGAGAGGAGAAAAAAAGAAAAAAACAGTGATAATCCAGTAAGAGACAATCAAAAAGTAAACCACTCCTTGGCGACCCGTTTCCTGGTCATCTTCGGCATTGAGAATCGCTCTCCGGGGAATGCGGGGCGGGGACAACGTGCCTCGTTCCACCAATAGGAGGATCGGCCTCAGTCCCCTCCCCTTTCACCTCAATTCCCGTAGTGTAGCAGACGATGGAAGGTCGTAGTTAGAAGTGGAATGTGTCGTCGCTTGTATGTCGCAGTGATTGGTGTTATTATGTAAGACAAGCTGTCAGCATCTTTTTAATATCAGCGATCATGTCGTACACACAGTTTGGATATTCCACGTACGCTGCCTCATCACCTGTAAGTACATTATTCTACAATTTTTATTTTTCAACTTTCTGATTCTTTTTTAAAGTTCCCTCTTGTCTTTACATTTTCTATTTTCAAAAATTTTTTTTTCATAAAAAAAAAAGAACTTATAAGTTTTGTATTAAATCCTAGAGCAAAGGACGTAGAAACTTCTTCGAAATTCGATTGTAGTACATGTATCTCGAATGACAATTGTAGAACGTTTATTTTATTAGGTTTAAAAACATAGGATGATAGCAAGTCAACATTCATTTACTACTCGATCGTTTCTTTCAGAAAGGTTATGAGTATTTTGAATTTTAATCAGTTAATTTGAAAAAAAAATTTCTTCTCCAAATTGAACGACAATGACACTATTTTAATCTAGCATTTTAACATGAATCAGCATTTCTTTTTAGGTATATTTGGGTTATACACACATATTTATACTTCGATGCTGAAAAATACTTTTTTTTATCATTAGATCTGAAAACATTGATGCGCTTCTGATTCTTTTTAAAGTTCTCTCTGATCTTTTTTTTTTTTTTTTTAAAAAAGAAAAAGCTTGCAAGTTTTGTACACTGTTAAAATTTTCATTCCAAAATTATGATAAAATAACTGGCAGCTGTCTATCCATCTGAATAACCGTTAAGTTTACGGTAAAGGGGTATTTTTTTCCGTTATGGTTTTGAAACCATTTACAACTAGCATTTTTCAAAAAAGCAAAAAAAAAATAATAATAATAATAACTAGACATAAGAGCTCGGCTTTTCGTAAAGCAAATGGGCATTCGAGCGTACCGGACACTGGAAATTCTTCATACATTGAAGGGAATGGAGGAAATATTATGGTGTCAACACTAGGATTCGAACCCCTGTCCCGCCGGTCATGAGATTGATATATAAGCCCGCTCAGCTATGATGTGTACGCAGTTGCAATGAACTAAGTAGCTTCATTAGGTGGTTCCAGTTAATAAACAGTTTTTCTCAAACTTAACAGTTTGATTACCATTATATTTATGGTTACTTGACTGGTTTGATTAAATATGGTAAAATAACCATTGAATAAATTGTTATTTAACCATTTTTTCCGAGAAATTTCTAACCGTGTATCAATTCTTTTTCAACGTACAGAGCAAAGAACATTAGAAACCTCCCTTCTTCAAATTTAAATTGTAGTACAGTCGTCCGTACTAAATTGCGTATCGGATAATCGAATAACCCGCTTATAACAATAAAATTTAATGGAACCAAATCATTTTATATGTAACTAACGGTACATTTTCTCGTTTAAACACATATTTGTTGTTTCTAGTTCTCGTTTTAATTGCATAAAGAAGAGGTACTGAAATGAAAAAAAAAAAAAAATAGTTATGTTTTACTACCAGCTTGAATGGATTTTCCTTTTTTCAGTGAAAAAGATAAAACACAATAACTGATCACTTCAATAGGGGACTTCTTATTCATTTGTTGCTCTAAACAGGAGTTAGGGGTATAGTTGAAGAATTAATTAATCTTGGCAATTATACATTAAAGTAAACGAAAGGGAGTTTAACCCCTCTTTGACTTACTTCACTCACACATCATTTTAGAATGTAAAAAAAGGTACAGAGTGATTTGTTTTGAAGGGTCAGGACTTGTGGTTTCGTTCTGCTGCGCTACTAGCTGCGGTAAGAAAAAGATCTAGAACGAAAAGGGATGATTTGAATTAATCGAGAAAAAAAAATGCAATCAATCTTGGAAACAATAAATTTCAATAATTTCCAAACTGAAATAGAAAATTAATTTGGAATCTTGAATGACAGTTGGACGGCTTTTAGTTTATTAGGTTTAAAAAGTATTTTGAATTTTAATTAGCAATTTGAAAATTGTAAAGATAATTTTGTCTTCTTCAAATTAAATGATATCGTCGCTATTTTTCTCTAGCATTTTAACATTAATCAGCATTTCGTTATAGGTAAATTTCGGCTGAGCACATACAGTTCTTAGCCAAATTATTCGACGCACTATAAGATTCTATATAAAATCTTAATTATTAGGTGATACTATGCAGTTGTATTGTTTTTACGGGACTGAAACCGGTTTGCACTTGCTTACGTTCTTGTATCAATGGGTCAAATTAGACGATACATAATATAAATTAGACGATACGATAAATTAGACTTTATATTATATAAATATAGAATATACTAATATAATATCTGATATAATAAATATAACTATTTATTATATCAGACATTATATTAGTATATTATAATAATTAGACCAAATTATGAGACGCATTGTAGTGTTTTAATATTTAAAAGTTTTACACGAGTTTATATGCAATACTTTTATATTTAAACATACATGTATACATGTAATGGGTTTTTATATATTCAGGAGATTTTTCATATATTTTCTATTTGTATTTATTTTCAACGTACTGCATTACAGTGTTAACCAATTGATACAGGAGCATAAACAAATGCAAACCGGTTACAGTAAAACACTAAAGCTGTATAGTATATGCTGATAATAAAGATTTTACATAGAATCTTACAGTGTGTCTAATAATTTGGCTAGGGACAGTACAGTATACTCAATAGTAGTGCAGAGAACACACACAGAACGCAGAGAGAGGGAAAGTTACATCGTTGCCTACGGTGGGATTCGAACCAGCAGCCACTGGCAACGTAGTCCAGTACAGCAACCACTAGAACCAGTGATCGGCAGATTGCACATAATAAAAAATAACATTCATGTTAAAGATATTTTTAACTGATACTAAGTAAATTATCCAAAAGAATTAAAATTTTCCTTGCAAGTTATAGAAACAGTTTGAAAAACACACATTTCTAAGACGTGTGCTTTAATTGTTCTACTATTTATTTTTTTGAAATTTTTTTTATTTATAAAAATGCAGTTGAGTGGTGACATAACATCAGCTTGCTATAGGTTGATAATAGTACATCATCAACATATAACATTAACATAGTAATATAACATCGCGGCTCTACGTTACGCCCACCTGCTTCGATAAACGATTATCAGAGAGCGACTGCACAAAAGTTTTGTTTCCTCAAGCTAGAAGATATGAGTGAAAAATTATTAGCCCATCCAATTAACTATGTTTTCGTATAACCCCCAGAATTCCTTCTTTTATTTTTAAATGATAATAATAATAATTAGCTTAGTGATTATTTTAATTACTATAGGATACTAATCAAAATGATTGTGATCATTTTATTTGTTTGAAAAGAATGAATGATTAAAGATTCCAAATTGATTGAATGATCTGTCATCAAAAGTCAACCAACTAACTAAATTTTTTCTGATAACTAAATTTTTTGATCGAATCTTTTCAGCAAGTACACGTGGTGTTTCTCGTGTAGTTTTAAGAAACGATGATTCAAACAAATAACGGATTATATTTGCACTAGGGAGGCTAAGCCTACTGTTCGCAGACGATCACCAACCCCGCTTTGCAATAATTGCTGTTTCGTGGCATATAACAGTTGAAATTATTTAAATAAAAATGTATGCACAAAAAAGAACGCTTGTGACATCACTTCCTATGTCCAATTATTTTTGTTAAGTAAACATGAATCTATAAGTTCTATATGTGAGCATTTTTCTATGCAATTATTTGTAGAAATAAAATTTAAAATTAAAAGTATATTGTTTTAGCATATTTAGTGATTTCTAAACTGTAATTTAATATTTTTGCTTGCCAAACGGATGGATGTATTTTAAATAAAATTTTTGCATTCATCGAAGCCGAAAGTTAAGTTCTAAATCATTTAACTAATCGCTATAACGTAATTTATAATAGCATATGAGTGTAATTTGCACCAAAAATAATAATTGTAAAGTGGTTTATAAGATCAGACACTGATTTAGATAACTTTATCTTAAAGTGTAACATAAAATTACACTATTCTAATAATAATAATATTAAAAACAGTACTTTTAATCTTTTAACTTAGAAATTAAACAAAATCAAAAACGTTATAATATCAGAACAGGCTATTTCAGGTTCTCTTTAAATTAGGGAAACGAAGATATTTATTACATTATACAGTTTTAATGTCATTTAATTCGTTGAAATTTAGAGTGAAAAATCTTTAAAATTTTAAAAAACAAGAACACAATTTTTTATAACAGCAAATGCATTTCTTCTGATTAAGAAGTAGAACAATTTTAAAAGAAAAATTATTCTAATATGGCGGACTAAAGACTGTTTAAAAATAAATAAATTGCCTTTCTTTATAGCGTTATTTATTAGCTTTTTCTAAGAAATGAGTGCGTTTAATTGTTTTACATTGAAATATTTTTCAATATGGAGTTTTTTTTTAAAAAATTGTTTTACAGTTGTTAATATTGGTACATTTGTAAAACGCTTTCAATAATTTTGATCTGTGTATTTGTCATTCAAATATATCCTTATGATTAATTATTGGCAATATTTCAATTCTAATTATATTTATAAAATTTAGTTACTTCAAACTTATGAATTCTTAGAGTATTTTATTTGAAAAAAAGACAAATTTAAATTTTAAAAAGAAGTCATAGAATTAAATTAAAATCTTAATTGGAGGAATCAAAGGAATCAATCTTACCGCACTTTCCTATTCTATTTTTTGCACATAACGTACTTTTTCTCAAATAAAATTGGTACAAATGCCATATTTTGTTTTCCAAAGAAGTGAAATTGCAGATTATTTTCTTTTGAAATTCTTTTTTCTTTTGATTCCTATTTTCTTTTCTTTTGATTCGCATAAAACAATTATTTTTATACAGAGTTGAATTGTTTTGAATGGATTAAAAACAAAAATAAACTATTAGCATTACTGTTAAAGAAAGCACAAAAGAAACATATGCAAAACATTTGGGATAAGAATTGGCAATAATTTTCTTAATCATAACTATTTAAAAGCACTTTTCATTGCGGTTTTTTGTGAAAACATTTTAATTATTGTGCCATCTTAACTATTGTTTCTTAACTAATTTTAATGATGGATGAGTTTGATGAAATGTTGATATGATAAAACCTTCTTTTTAATAAATTTGAAGATATAGCAACTTTCTCCAGATTTATTTTAGTTCAAATTTTAAATCACAATGTACTTTATAAAAGTCATTCAATGCTGCACGATTATTGGCTTAAAGAATTTCTTAAAATTCAGTTTCATAAGAAAAAATAAATAAATAAATGTCATAAATCGTTTTGGATGATGAAGAAATTTAAAAATAAAATAATGCATGATAATAAAAACAATAAATAACGCATAAACAAGATAATTTTTTTTTAATAATTACGCGAATATAATAAATAACGTAATAAGGCATAAATAAGATTTTTCTTGAAAAAAAAATAATCCCGCAGTGGACTGATCGTAAGTGGACTGATCCCAGTTGAACACCGCAGTCAAACATCACTGGCTGCTGTCAGTAAGTGGGTAGGTGACCATTTTGATCAGCCTGTGTAGTGACCGAGGGTGTGCTGTAGCGGTCCTCATTATACTGTTCTACCATAAAGTGCTTAACTTCGGGTGCAGGTCGTCAAGACACTAAAGCAGGGAAGCCATCCCCTCGGCAGAGGACCAAAATTGCGATGGCACGTATTCGGATCATCCTCAGGGATGTTTCCCTGACCGTCGCCAATAGCCCGTTGTGCAACTCTAGTGCGATGTAAATAATGTACCTACCTCTTAAACCTCTTAATTACATTATAACAACAGAGAATCGATTAATAACAATCTATTTTTCTTTTAAAAAAAGAATGTTGATTGTGATTGTGGTATTGGAGTTATTTTTTCAGAGAAAAATACATGGAAAGTTCTAGAATAGGCTCGATCTTTCTCTCACATTTAGAGAGGTCTAACATCATTCTATGTCGGTTATTTTCGGATGTGCAATATTGTTTAGCTATTAAACATCAATTTATTTTGTGAAAATCAAACCGAAGTAATTGAATCATCTCCATCCATGATCTTACTTCATAAAAATGTTGACAAGTTCTTAAGAAAAAAATAAGATCTGAGCTCTCATTCCGTGTTTACACAAAATACCAGTGTGAAATATTTCTGAGTCAGCCATTCTTACAATCGCTCATATCACATTACAAGCAAAACTGTGAAACAAAGAAGACCTAAACATTCTGAAAAAATAAAAAATGCCCGCATCTGACAAGGAAGGGAGGTGGGGGCGGCGGCGGAAGAAGAATTGACGAGAGGTTAAACGGCCTGTTCAGAATAATGAAGCTCATAGAGTCAGTCGCCGTGGGGGGTGCACGCGCATTATTGTTTGTTTTGCTGAGGGCGAATCGGTGGGAAATTAATTTCACGGGGCAGGTTACGTCTTTGCATTCGGTTTTTTTCTTTTCTTTTCTTTTTCTCTTCTTATTTCCCTTCTCCGTTGTTCAAGTATTTGTATCAACTCAAGAACCAATTCGAGAATTAGTCATTGGGGTTTATCCATAGATAATCTTAATTTATAAAATATTTACTAAATACCTCAAATTTTTTTTTTATTTTAAATTTTTTTTTTTTTTTATATATATAACCTTCGTTGAACAGCCGACCCAATTTTCGGGTTTACGACTACTAATGTTCAATTTCGCAGCCTTGTAATTTTGAACCCAATCCAGAAGACAAGGGAATTCCTGGATCAAGTATTAGGAGAAATTTGCCTTCGTGGAGGACTTTTTGACGGAACTAGCCCACATCTGCGTTACATGGAGAGGAAGACCGCTGTTAGCCTGACAGCAAGGGGACTCTAACCCATGATCCGTCTACCACTGAGGATATTTCACGTCAGCACTGTGATCGGTACAAGCCGATGTGGAATTCGTATCGACCAGCCATCGCCGGGATCGAACCCCGGGTCACCTCATTGGAAGGCGAACGCTCTATCCCCTGGCAGCTCTATATAGCTCAATTACGATAAAAAGCAATAACATATTCATTCGATAATTGTAAATAATACTATTCAAAATTATTATAGTCCCTGACCAAGTTATTAGACGCACTATAAGATTTTATGTAAAATCTTAATTATCAGGTGTAGCTAAACAGTTTTATTGTTTTTTAAGCGACTAAAACAGGTTTGCACTTGTTTACGTTCGTGTATCAATTGGTTAGCATTGTAATGCAATACGTTAAAAATAAATACAAATAGGAAGTGTGTAAAAAATCGCCTGAATAAAAACCCATAACATGTATGTTTAACTATAAAAGTACTGCCTATAAACTCGTGCAAAACATGCAATTATTGAAACATTACAGTGGGTCTAAAAATTTGGTCTTATTATTATAACGTACTAATATAATGCCTGATGTAATAAATATTCTACATTTATATAATATATCGTTTAATTTGTTCAATCGTCGAATTTACATTATATATAGTCTAATTTAACCCATTGATACACGATCGTAAACAAGTGCAAACCGGTTTCAGTCACATAAAAATGTATAGTATCACCTGATAATTAAGATTGTACATAGAATCTCATAGTGAGTCTAATAACTTAGCCAGGGATTGTATATTTCAAAATTTATCTTTGAAGTAATAATTCCTCTCCAAAATTACAATTTGTTTTTGAAAGACTAATATATCTTCATTATTGTTACACTATTGCTTACAAATTTCGTTCATATTTCGTCAAAATGACAATTAATAAATTAATTAAAAAATTATCTCAAAATCAATTCAATCAAAATGACAAAGTCGTGTACAATACGTATACTTAACAATTTAAACATTTCTGATTATTATTAATCAAACATATTTATCATTCCTTACATAATTTTGTTTGCATGAATGTGTTTTAAAAATTGCCTTCAAACATTTATTTTAAGGTAGTTCCATCAAGAATCTTCAAATGTTAAACATTAAAAATTCTATTACTTATTTTTTTAAAAATTTTTAAACATTTTTTTGACGTGCTTTTATTGGGTTTCTAACAAGAAAAATATTAGAAAACAAACCATACAGTTAGACGAAATTTATTTAATTAATTTATAATTTATTTATTTATTTATTTTTTTGCCCCCGTCATATTCCGATTTCTTTCCCTTTATTTTAAGAAATATTTATTTTTCAGTTTGTTTATTTATAAATAAATAAATAAATGAAATTAAATAACCTGAAAAGCAATTGTATTCCTTTAGTGATTTCTATTGTTTTCAACATTTTACGTTTGCTATTACATTCATTGATTAAAGATTACATAATAAGCACTTTCATTAAAGAGGGAACAAAATTACTAAAAATCCCACCCGCAAATAAGTAAGATATTGAACGGTTATCAGTCCACTAAAGGTATACATAGAGTACATACAGGTGTATACACAGTACAAGTGCATACATAGAGTACATATTTAATTACTAACTTTTTTTATTAATTTAATTATTTTGTAGTTTCAGAAACTGTTGGCAGTTCTTATTTTAAAACTACCATTTAAGCCTTAATGACTCATTAAATAAGTCACCATTTTGTTAGTCATATGAGAACAGGTTATAAAAATTGGTTATAGAACTGGTTATCATTTTTAAAAAAAATTCTGCAATAATTTAAATTCCTTTTCTCTGCAAACAGAAACAGCGGTCTCCAAATAGTGTTCTGACATAAAATGTCCTCAGTGGTAGACGGATCATGTGTTAGAGTCCCCTTGTCGTCAGGCTAACAGTGGGATGCTTTCGTGGATTTCCTCTTCATGTAACGCAAATGCGGTTATGTTTCACCAAAAAGTCCTCCACGAAGGCATATTTCTCCCAATACTTTTTCCAGGAGTTCCCTTGTCTTCTGGATCTGATTCAAAATTACAAGGCTACGGCATTGAACATTAGTAGTCGTAAACCCAAAAATTGAGTCGGCTATTTAACGACGGTTATAAAATAAAATAAAAAATCCAATATTGTGTGTTAAAAAAAAATTGTAGTCTGAAATTTTTGGCTGCAGCAGGATACTATCGAACAATCTCATTCCCGGTATTTAATATTAACGTTTGGTACTCGAATGGCATTTTTGGAAGTGGTTTGAGGCTACTTTAAATGCCACCGGAAAGCAAATAAGTGAATAGATGTTATAAACACACGATGGAATAAGATGAAAGCAATGCAGTGTTGAAGACCCGGCAGTCCGCGAAGGGACGGAGACAAGACTCTCCGTCGCATTCGAATCTTTTCTCTAGAATAAACAGGGTTAAACCTACGACACCTCCCTCAAAAGCGTTCCAATTGTAAAATGGAAGCGAAGTTAAAACATGGCGTTTCCTGTTGAAGTGACTTATGTTCTTGCGTTGAATTTCAATAGTTTGTATAAATATATTAAGAGTTTGATTTGGATAGAAAATAAACGGTTCGATATAATATCGTTATTCATTTTTAGTTCGCAGTTTGTCAAATTGTAAAAAAATGGAAGATTAATTATGAGTTTCGCTTTATTATGTGTTTGATTGCGAAAGATGGTTATGATTGTTATGGCATTCTTCATCATCTTATGTTAAACTTAAGCTTGATAATAAATTTGACGAAAATAATAAATTTGACGAAATTTATAAATTTGACGAAATAATAAATTTGACTTGAATTCATAAGGCAATAGTCTTAATAGACATATAGATTAGTCTAATAGACTTAAGTTTAATAGTCTAATGGACTTGAGGGAATAATAAATTTGACGAAAAGCTTACTCGCTTTTCGTCAAATTTATTACTGTCTTATTGTTATATATTTTAATTTATTATTTCAATTTATAATTCAATTTTTTAAATATTTTAATTTATAATTCAAATTTATTATTGTTATATATATATATATATATATATATATATATATATATATATATATATATATATTGTTAATGAAGAAAATATATATATATATATATATATATATATATATATATATATATATATATATATATATATATATATATATTGTTAATGAAGAAAAATTAATCGAGTGATTCGGAAAAGCTGTTGAAAAGCAGAAAATATAATTAAAAATGTAAGCACAAAATAATAATAATGAATAGCTTCCACTTTTTAAGTTATTTTAAGAAGATAATTCTTTAAAAAAAGTTGTTTAACAGCTAAAGACAGCGTAATTATCCTCTTTTTTTTTTTGCAGGATAAATTTTTTTACAAATATAATATACATTTTAAAACCTTTATTAAAAAGAAGTGGAAAAATATAAGGTGTTGCAAGCTAATATAAATGAGAAAAAAAAAATCTGATTCTACTGACTTATTATAAAGAATACAAAAAAAAAAAAAAAAAAAAAACGCTCGATTTTACTAACCTAGTATAATAGTATATATTCTATTTAAAATTAAAAAAGAAATGCTATTAATTATCAGTAAAAGAAACATGGTAATTCTGAAACAGCTTCGGGTTTAAGAGTTTATAAAAGTTTTCATTATTATAATGATCAGACGCTATTAAAAATTTTCTATGCACGTATTATTTTAAAAACACTGTTTATTATATATATATATATATATATATATATATATATATATAGGGGAGAGTGGGTACGATTGTAACAGAGCAAAAATTTCGAGTGTCGGGTTCTAGATTTGGTTCCTAGGTGGCGCACAAGGTGTATTTAATAAATCTACATGTACACCCTTGATGGCAACCATTTTTATGTACTTTTGAAAGAGTTACACCACAAAAATTATTTTTACGCCACGCAAGTACTTTTTTTGGTATTAGAATATTACATTGTAACAAAGTAATTTTGTTTAAACAAATAAAAATTAGTAACCGAATATGTAAGTGGACACCTTAATTAACATTTCAATAAAAAAATATTAGTTTTGCTAATTAACTAGCATTGTTTTTAACAAATGAAGCTGAAATGGCGTCTTGGGGACAATTGTAACAATAAGTAAAGGGACAATTGTAACAGCTGAAAATAAATAATCTTACGTTTACAAACCATTACCTAACACTTTAAGAACCATCAATAGTTTCCTATATCATTTATATTATGTTGCATGTGCATTATTTTATTTGTCACCATTCACAGCATAAATTAAAATTTTTAACCCCTTAAAGTTAAAAGTTTAACCCTTTAGGTCTCTGCTCATTATTATTTTTACTCCTAAAATATCACTACTATTTTGATCAATAAAAAAATATATCACAACTATGATAATATGCATAATTAAGTATGTTTTAGTTGAATTTATGAACTGTTACAATTGACCCCGTAAGTGGGGACAATTGTAACAAGTGCACGACTGTCAAAAATTTTTAATAACTAATATATTAATATTTAAAATCAGGTATTTATTTTTTTTCTAGTAGAGGATAGTCTACTTTACTCGTCTGTCAATTAATACAAATAATATATTCGATTTTTTGCTAGCTAAAAATAGTTAAGTAAAAAATGTTACAATTGACCCCACTCTCCCCTACTGATAGCACACAATATATTTAAAGGCATGGGCTGTATGAGGCATTATTATTACTGAGAATTCATAATAGCCCGAGAAGAATTCTAAGAAAATGTACAATCATTTATACAAATAAAAACTAAATCCTTTTATAGTATATGAATATAGATTAAAGCAAAAAAATTGCCATTTACTGACTGCAGTGAGCTGAGGGTTAAAAATATTGTAATAGGCAGCAGTCCAAGTGCAAATGATAGGAAATAAATAATAGTCAGTTAAAAGGTTATCTGTCCCCATCCTGTTATTGTATTTCAGATAATAATTCTTAATACGGTAAGTGAGAATCCAGATAAAATTAGATCCTTTTGAAATATGATAAGCCATAGAACGCGTTCCCTTGTCTTCTGGATTGGGGTCAAAATTACAAGGACACGGAATTGAACGCGGGAAGTTGTAAACTGAAAATTCGGTCAGCTGTTCAACGACGGTTACAAAAAAAAATATAGGAGAAATTAGAAAAAATTTATTTGTCTTTTAAAAAAAAAGGAGATATTTTTAACGAGATGCCAAGAAAGTACAATATAAACATATGATTTTAACTTCGAACTCCTGTTTATGAGTTAGAAAATTTAGCGCACTCTATTGCTTCTCATGGTTTTACCTAAAATGCCTTCTTAAGCTCAATTAAATATGCATTTTTTAAAAAAAGAAATATTGTTCTATAATTTTGAAGCATTTCACTTTTTCTAACTTTTAACACGTTTTTTAGTCCTTTACGAGCCATTAAATTAAATTAATGTGCATGAAAATGTGCCAGTAAACAACCGAACAACAAATGAATAAATAAAAGAAATGAAAACTATTACAGTGAATAAATAAATAAAAAATGTGACTACATGCGATGCAAAAATATGCCTAGTTTATTTCATCACCAAAAATGGTGACTACTGTACACCAAAATTTTTTGCATTGTACTATTTCATATTTTACGCTGTTTTTAAGTAATTTAATGAACATTACAAAATAACTTACAAATAGTAGTAAAACGTTCTGTAAAATTTAGAAAAAAAAATTTAAAAATAGTGTTTTTTAAAAAACGCGGGTGCGGAAATAATAATATTTCCCATACAGATTACGAAAAAATTCAATTTGAATATGGTAAAAATTTCAAAGGTTATTGGCAATTAGTAAAATATCTTTCTGGAATTTTTTAGATAGGATAGAAATAAAGAATAAATCATATTTTAATGGCAAACGCCATGTAAAAATTTCTAACTGAACATTTTCGAAACATTCAGAATTTTTCGATCATTATTAAATTAAATAATTAAAAAAACTAAATCTTCTTTTATATATATATATATATATATATATATATATATATATATATATATATATATATATATATATATATATATATATATATATATATATATATATATATATATATATATTACTGGCACCAAGAACGGGGGCCAGTAATAATTAAAAATTACATTTCGACAAATGATTTTTTTTTATTCGATATATGCAAAAAGTAAAATTAATAGTAAGAGGCTCGACTGTTACTAGATTCTTCAAATTGCGATTAATCTGTAGAATTTGAGTCGAAAATCTGAAGCAAAGACAGCAAAATTCCCTTATAACGAACCTCGCTTATTACAAACAACTATTTTGATTTAAAATACATATCTACACTCTAAAAACTGTACCTCTGATTTCAGAGGCACAAGCTAAATGTACCGTGTATTTTCTCGCGTAAGAGGCACATAACTAATGTGCCTTTAAAAATGAGAGGCACCACGAGAAATTGAAGGCACCAAAGCAAACGCCAGTCAATGCGCGGTACGAAAAGACTTTTGTGCCTTTCATTTCTTTTTCTTCGGTACGATCATGTAACGGAGAACAAGCGCATGCGCACATCAGTGAAAAATTTTATGACGAAATACGTTTTCTGTCCCTTCCCATCCACGCTACCGATGGAAGAAGTTTGTCTACAAATGTGTTCTATCGATGTTATAAAAATGCTTGAATTTGGTAAGTTTAATACTTATATTTTATTTTTATATTTATTCCTAAGTAACGGCGGCATCTTTTTTATTAATACATTTCAATTTTTATTACTGAATTGTTAATGCTACAAATCTTATAAAAATGTTTAAGCGAGAGAGCTAACCCTAGTTATGTTTACATTTCTGTTGTAGTTGTATTATTTATGTTTTATCATTATAATATTAAGAGGAATGTTTTTAAAGTGCCCTATATTTGTTCTGTAGTGTTTGATTATAATTTTGTATGAGGTTTTCAATGTGGCGATAGCTATGAATAAGAAATCATTTTTATTTGAAATACCAATTTGCTTTTTTGTTTATCTTAGTTTACATTCGAGAGCTATCACAGAAATTCTCTAACAGAATGATTGAATAATTTAAAAAACAACGAAGAATGTTTTCGAATTTTTATTATAATTATGAAAAGTATACTTTCAATTATTAGCTATTTTAGAAAACAATTGACATTGATATCTAATTATAATTATTTCAAACTGTTACTAAACTTACAGTTGATATAAACCTGAAGAAAAAAATAAGATTATGCTTTATTTATATTTTAAATATGGTGTGAGCATGGGAGAAAAAGGCAATCTTCTAATGATTTATAAATTTTTAATTAGTTATTATTTTTTTTGAAAAAGTAATGTTTAAAAATGTTTTATTCTAACATCACAGCTTTCAGTGTATAATTTCAAATTTTAGTTTTGAATTTATGACTCAAAATAGATAACATGGGATATATAATTATTTATGACTGTGAAACTCCTTTTAAAAATTGTAACATTTCAAATTGAAATTTAATTTATTTGATTTTTAAAAAGGATTAATAGCTTGCTCCAGGGTGCTCTTGTGGCACAGCTGGTTAAATTATCTTTCACACTGCTTATTAGAGAACTAGGGTAATGAGTTAGATCCTGGCAATGTATAAAACAACTGGCGTGTATACTTTGCATATAAATTCCGCCACAACTGAAAGTTCTCTCATTGGTTATCGTGCAGAAGATTCAAACGAGCTAGCTCAAGCGGAGTCCACTTTATCTGACCAGTATCAAAATTACATGGCATTTTAACCATGGCCGTTAAAAAGTAAAGCCCTAGAAATAGGATTTTTGGTCATGGTTGAGTGATGGGTGGTGATGAGTACCTTGCTCTTTGTTTAAAATAATATAATGCCAAGTACTTAACAGCTTGAACTTTTTGAAAAATATTAAAGTATTGCTAACTAGAGCAGTTTAATTTACATAATTTTGATATCAATAACTATATATAAAAAATAAAAAAATTATTTGCATAACATTCATTGGATCACAAATGGATTAGATATGCAGAATCGCTGTTGTGTCACTGGCATTTTCCAAGATAAATTCTTAATGCTTTATCGATATATACTGAATACTTTATTTAAAAAATATTTGGTACTTCATATTCAATGCTCAACACTTTATACTCCATGTTTTCTTGCTACGAAAAGCTACCTAGTAAAACTTTCTAATTCAGCATCAGTGATAATAATTTTTAAGAAACTTTTATTTTTTTTTATTGTTATTGCTACCTTACCTGTGTTACTTAGAATAACATTATCAAAAAACTTTTATTAATCTATAACTAATGCTTTTTCTGAACTGTAGTAAAAAAAATATGAAGCGAAGCAATTTTGATAACAATATTTAGAAAGAAAATATATTGATTGTAAGGATTG
Source organism: Parasteatoda tepidariorum (assembly GCF_982258835.1). NCBI lineage: Eukaryota > Metazoa > Arthropoda > Arachnida > Araneae > Theridiidae > Parasteatoda > Parasteatoda tepidariorum. The sequence goes on along the minus strand of NC_141758.1, from coordinate 96,871,135 downwards.
ATATGTGTATAAACTTGATACAGTGAAATTTTTTTTTTTTTTTTGCTCTCTGAAAGACAATTTAATGTTTGTGTAATCTAAATTTATATTATTAGTATAACTAAATGATTAATAGTTTTTTTTGCTGTTACTTTTTGTCTCGACTGTGTTCCAGTAAATGCAAAAAAATGTTTTTAATTATTAAATATTTTTATAAATAATAAATAATTACTTTTCGATTTACATTTGAATTTTCTTTGTTGACTCCAATTTTGTTTTGTGTTAAGAACAATCCTTGCACTTTCTTATGTATTTAAGCTTAGATAGATTTACACTTTTTTTTTCTTTAACATGTTGAATGCCACACTAATTTTACATGGCTTGTCCGTCTGGCCAAAATGATTTTTTCAGTATATATTACAATTATTTCTTCAAACCATTTTAGTAATAATAATATAAAAAAAAATTAGAGCATTAAAAATTTATTCGAGTTATGTGTTTCGAATAATCTAGGCACCAGTCACCGGTGACCCCTATGGCATTCAACGTGTTAAATTAGTTCAATAATATTATATATAAAAATTATTTTAGCTAAACCTATTCTTAATGTAATAAAATCTTCATGAATGTATTTGTGTACATTGTGATAGAAACTTTTAACAACTTATTCAAATAAAATACTCTTACATTGATAAGTCCTGTTTTAAATGTTCTAGCCGAGATGAATGCATGACAAAACACTGACATGGAGAGGAAAACCACTAAGCCTGCTACAGTTAGTCTGGCGTCCAGGGGACTCAAACCCATGATCCAACTACCTCGGAGGGTATTTTACATCAGCACTGTGGTCAATGCTAAACTATAAATAATGTGGATGCTGTGGGAAGGATTTGATCAGGCCTCCTCTGCAAATGCTTTGCCCGTGTACCTCCCCCGGCAAAGTGTTGAGCATTTTTTCTTCCGGATACAACCTTTAAATGTCCGTTGCTATTTCTCTGAATTATTGTGATTCTGTATTAATAACTAGTGAAAACTAAAAGAAAGAAAAATGTGTGTCATTTGATTTTTTTCAAAATTTGGAAAATGTTTTAATAAAAGTTCTCTGCGAAACATGTGGACTTTTTTTATAAGGGTCTGCATTAAACGAATCTTACCATTTCCAAGTAAAATTGACTTACAGTTGTTCCACTCTGTAAAGCAAATTTATCTATATGTTATCACCTTTTACTATTATATTTTATTTTCTCATTATAGTGCTAATTTTTTTAATTTTGTTTTATTTTAAATTATTATAATTTTTGTAAATTTGGTTTTGGCTATTCTCACTGGTTAAATTACTCATTGTATTAAGTGTGTTTACCATTATAATTTTGCTTCCGGTGTTGTGTTTTCTTTTTTTACCTGCACTTTTTCTTTATTGACCTTTAATTATGATATTACTATATATATATACATAGCCTATACTAAGTATTTCAAATTATTTGCCAGATTTTAAAATTCTTAGCCAAAGGAAAATTTTAGAAATTTTTTATGATAGATTTTTTCTGTAGGAAACTTTTAAACATAATACAAATTTATTATAAATTAATTATTTTTTAAAAATGCAAATAGAAATTTAGAGTCATTTTGCTGTTGGGGAGGAGTAAACGTGCAATGAATGGGGGAGAGATTGAAAAATGCAGATGTTTTATCGTGTTTGAGGGGAGGAAATAAACATAGATTGAGGTTTATTTTTGGCAACGTATTAGATTAGTGTAGTAATATAAAGATAAACCTGAATCGACGCTATGTTCTGCGTTATTAAATTAGTGCATATATTATTGTCATGAAAAAATATTTTTTCTGCTAAAATAATCTGCATCTTGTTTTTCGTTTGAAAACAGCTTTCGCCAATACTTTCCCTCAAAAGGGATCTTCAATTGTAAACTAGCCATTGTACATTTTCTCTATGGGCTAATTTTATTTAGTACATTAGATTGTTGTAATCAAGTTTAAGTTAAAATAATTTTTATTTTAATAATATTTATAAAACAAATGCATGTTTAATGATTGGGGATAAAAATGCGGAATTTCACGATTTTTAAAATACTATAAAAAATAAAAATTCTGAAACAAGCTTTCAAAAAAAATTGCAAAATTCTTTTCATATATTCAGAGCTCAAATAAAATTGTCAATTAAGTAATATTAAGTACAGTTAGTTCTAAAAAAATTGAAAGCTAATGTTCCCAAAATGGGAATGATGGCGCCTAATGGGTTAATATGCTTCGCCAAAATCAGGCTTTTAAAAAAAAATTCATTTCAATAGAAAGAAATCTTTGATTTTACACTTGTAAAGTCATTTGATGAAACATATTTGATGTTATAAAACATACAAATTGTTCAAAATCTACATCTATAATTTTAAAATATTGTGAAAGTTCTATATTTTTCCATATTTGTGTGCAACTGTTACTAAATTATGTAATATTGTTCTTTATGTGTGAAAATAAAAGATATTAGATTTCATGATATTTAGTGTTTAATTTTGATTGTTATAAAGCTATTTTATTGAATCTCTAAATATTTAAAAAATATCTAAATTTATAAGAAATTTCCATTTTGAGGATACTTTTTGGAAAAAAAATCCATGAATTATATTGACTTGGTTTAACAGAAATAAATATTTTTTATACCTATATCTGATTAGAAAAACATCATTGTAATTGTTGAAGTATCATTAAACGCTACATAATTAAAGAAATTGTATAAATTTACATATTTTATAATTGCCTATGAAAAAGCATTAGATGGAATCCCTTGAGATGATCACCTCAAGTGGCCAATATTCAAAGAATTGGGAAATATTTTTCATTAAGAATTATTATAATTAATATCTTGGTAATAGTGTAAACCCCTTTTTATATGAAGTGCAAGCAAATTACGAATGGGTAAAAAAAAAAAAGTGTGTTCAAATCTGGTAAATAACAGGTTTTGGTTCCACTAAATGCTTATTTCAATGAGTGGTTCATAAAAGCAAAATCTAAGGTACAATGTACCTTTCAAGCTAAGAGGTACATCTGATTTTGCCTCTGAAATCAGAGGTACATTGTGCCTTTCATTTTTAAAGGTACGTTGTGCCCTTAAAATTCAGAGGCACAAACGATCCAAATGTGCCTCTGAAATCAGAGGTACATTGTGCCTTTCATTTTTAAAGGCACGTTGTGCCCTTAAAATTCAGAGGCACAAGCGATCCAAATGTGCCTCTGAAATCAGAGGTACATTGTGCCTTTCATTTTTAAAGGCACGTTGTGCCCTTAAAATTCAGAGGCACAAACGATCCAAATGTGCCTCTGAAATCAGCGGTACAGTTTTTAGAGTGTACAGTCCCAAATTATTCGACGCACTATAATATTCGATGTAAAATCCAAATTATCAGGTTATACTATACAGCTTTATTATTTTTATGTGACTGAAACCTGTTTGAACTTGTTTGCGTTAGTGAATCAACTGGTTAACATTGTAATGCAATACGTTAAAAATACAAATATGCAGTATATAAAAAATCTCCTGAATAACCCCATTACATCTATGTTTAAATATAAAAACATTGCCTATAAACTCGTGCAAAACATGCAATTATTAAAACATTACGCTGAGTCTAAAAATTTCGGTCTAATTATTATAATATACCTATATAATACCTGATATTAAAAATATTCTATATTTATATAATACATCGTTTAATTTATTCAATAATTTAATTTATATCATATATCATCTAATTTAACCCATTGATACACTAACGTAAACAAGTGCAAACCGGTTTCAGTCGCGTAAAAACAATAAATGTGTATAGTATCACTTGATAATTAAAATTTTACATAGAATCTTATAGTACGTCTAATAATTTGGAATTATTGGCCGGGAATTGTAGAGTAGATTGTCCTAAGATTGTAGACTGAATTACGTTACTTTATTTAATACATAAATTTCCATAACAGAAATGTTTGAAAAAAAGTTTCTAAAATCATAAGAAGTTTTTTTCAAGAAGAAAATAAAATGAAGTGCTTTTGACGTTACTGATAACAGTGAATGTCTACTTCATTAATAAGTTGTCATTTAGGGAAAGCAAAAAAGCATGCCAAAGCATAGAAAAATAGTTGAATATTTCTTTGTTGGGAAAAAGTCTCTTATTTTCGTAAGTGGTAGCTAAATTGAGCAACTTTTCATTCGCCTCTCTTTCTCATTTTTTGAATTCGTAGAATACCGATGTAGAAACTGAAATTAAATTATTATTAAGCTTAAAAACATTAAATTTGGGCAATCTAGAATATTTTCAACAGCAAAGAAATATTATGTTTTACACGACGAATCTTTTACAACGGAAAAAAAGCATTTTGCTTCGCAAAGATAAATGGTAATTAAAAAAATATTTTACAACTCAGTTTAAATACAGTGTGATAAAGAAATAAACAAAAAAAAACATGAATAACTTATGATCTAATTATCAGATTTTCAAGAACTACGACTCAATATTGATGGTTGAAGGGGGTGAATTCAAGAATGCTAATTAATTAGTGCAGACAAATCTTAAATTACGAAAAAAAGTACTTTCTATAAATAAACATGACTTTTTTTTATCGATCGATTATAATTTCTGACCCCCAGATATGGGGAGGTAACTACAAGCTGGGAAATACAGTCCCCAAAGTTCTGATATTTTACATTTTACGTTATATTAGTTTTATATTTTACGTATTACGCCAGATCTCGAGAGCTTTTTAAGCAAATTGAAATCCTTTTGCACACAATTATAAAATTTATTTATTCGAAAATAATTTCACACAAATTTTTTTTTTTATAATTACTTGTATTATTTTATATTTTAGTATTTTATTTAATGATAGTTAAATTTTTTGAATTGCAAGGTATATAAATTTTTGCATCACTTTTTAAAGAATTTATTTTTAAATAGCAAATAAAAATTTGAATGAAACGGTAGTATAGTTTAATGAGATAATGAGTTTGAAAAAAATCAAATGTTTAAAATGGTATTAAAAGAATAATATTTGTAACTAAAATATAAAGCTGCTATAAAAACATTAACAAATTTAAAATTATTACAAATATATTTTAAGTACCGAACTGTAGTTATTTCCAGAAAATTGTATTCACTTAACAAAATACCTGTGGTTTGAAAGAATTAGAACTAATATATTACAAACAATGTGTTCGTTTCTTAAATTAAGATTTTTGAGCAATGAAGCTATTTAATTGATTTTAATGGCCATGGAAATATGAATTTTCAATAAACAAACAAAACAAAAAAGTAGTCAATAAAGTTGCGGTACAATATAAAGCAATAAATATTAATTTAGGATTCAACTATTCAATATTTCTCAAAAAACTTAATTTATTAATCAAGCAGATACACAGCACAGTGAGGAAATACAATGAATTCGAATTAGGCTTAACAAAACCGAAGCGGATGGAAATTATTAAATGTTACAAAATTATTTAAAACATTTGTAAGATTTTTGTTATCTTCGAATACAGAAACATGTTAAATTTAATACACAACTACAAACACATATGCTTTTTTAGAACAAATTACTTGTTTCTAAGAAATGTTCAGCATTGTGAGTGGTCACCATCTCTGTTGAATTTCTAAATAAAAAAAAAAATTTAAAGAAAATTTTTTTTTAACGAAAAAGATTTCTAAACAAATCTAGGATTCATGTGTTCAATGTGTCTTAAAATAAAATGAATTTGTTAATCAAGCAGATAAACAGCACAGTGAGAAAATACAATGAATTCGAATTAGGCTTAACAAAATCGAAGCATATAGAAATTAAATGTTACAAAATTATTTAAAACATTTGTAAGATTTTTGTTATCTTCGAATACAGAAACATGTTAAATTTAATACACAACTACAAACACATATGCTTTTTTAGAACAAATTACTTGTTTCTAAGAAATGTTCAGCATTGTGAGTGGTCACCATCTCTGTTGAATTTCTAAATAAAAAAAAAAATTTAAAGAAAATTTTTTTTTAACGAAAAAGATTTCTAAACAAATCTAGGATTCATGTGTTCAATGTGTCTTAAAATAAAATGAATTTGTTAATCAAGCAGATACACAGCACACTGAGAAAATACAATGAATTCGAATTAGGCTTAACAAAACCGAAGCAGATAGAAATTATATATTATAAAATTATATAAAACAATTGTAAGATAATACACAGTTGGAATGCACGATTTTTGTGTAGATCTTCGTATGAGAACATGTTAAATTTAATACACGGGTAAAAACACGTATGCCTTTTTATAACAGATTACTTGTTTCTAAGAAATGTTCAGCATCGTGCGTGGTCACCTTCTCTGTTCGATTTCTAAATAAAAAAAATAAAATTTCTAAATAAATTTAGGATTTATTTATTGAATATTTCTTAAAATAAAATGAATTTGTTAATCAAGCAGAGAGAAAATACTCCTTCTCTGCTCGATTTCTAAATAAAAAGTATTTGATCTCTGTGCAAGCTTCATAAGATTTAACAACATCCGTTAAAGTGTAAATGAATTGTCTGTAATTGTTTAGAGTCGATCATGAGTTGGCGAGTGTTTGTTGCATTCAATGCTGCTTCGAAATAATTTTAAGTTCACGGTTTAAATATGTATAGACGTTTTTAGTTGTGTAATAGGGATTTTTTAATTTAATTTTCAAATCTCCGTAAACTGTATTAAATAATTTTCTCATGCATAATTTCTATTCACTTCAGCACTGTCAAACCCAGTTCAAAATCGTCTTAATATTCTCTGTCTCTTTTTTTTTTACAAACTAATTTTATTTTAAAAATTAGTACATAAATGTGTGCAACTTAAAATGATTGTTTCTTCATATTGTCTCGTATAAATAACTTCACTGCTTCTTGTGTGTGTCATATCATACTGAATATTTTGTCTAAAGTAAGAACTCTCCTAGCTATGCATCTGGAGCCGTTGCGGTGGCTATGGTAACGGGGTACAACTATTTCAAGTCGGGGTGTGGGGTCATTGTTTAGGACAGGTTTTGGCTCGGTTCGGCGAGATTGAAAGGAAATCTTTTTCTTGAGTATACTGTGTTAGCTCTAGAGTGAAGAGAAGCTACCCTCTCTGAAATGCGCTATTCTTGTTTCCATAGCAGCAGACGACCTAAGACTTTGGGTTTGGGAGTTCTTTGCAATGTTAATGAATAGAAAACATGGTAGCTTCACACTAAGAACACTCTTAAGTCTGCAGCAGAAGCAAAGTGTAATGGTAACACTTTGTGGAACACGGCTTTGGTGCAATTGCCACATTTTTTGGAGTTCAGCTACAAGAAAAATTTAAGTTTAGATGAGCATATTTTGTGTAAATCACAGCTAAATGAAGGACTTAGATTTACGAGTACCTACTGCTTATTACCTACTACTTAAAACATTAAATTTAGAAAAACAGAATGTTGGTGCCGGAATAAAAAATTAAAGAGAAGTGATTTTGCTCGATGATCGATAAATGAAAACAGTATGTCATTATTACAATTCAGATAAGAAATGAATTTTATCTCTTTTGAATTCTTGAATTATTTTTTTTTTAAAAAAAAACTTTAATATAATATATATCTGGCAACTATCTAACTTATAGTTTTTTAAATTTTTATTATTATAATTACTTTCACCACCAATTTAAACGTGAGCATACAAAATAAAGATTACGCGAGAGAGATAAATTACATTTTTTACAACAATAGATGAAAAATAGTTATTTCAAGTAAATAAAAGTGAGAAAAAATTTGTGAGAAAAAACCCCCACTAAAAATGCAATCGAATTTCATTTTTTCTAGCAGCTCAGCAGACCACTACATGTTTAAAAATTAATAATTCCCGAACTGATAATCGATTTTTAATTTTTTTTATTCCATATCGTAATCCTTGTACATTTTTCAGAAAGCCTTTGTAATTTCAAGATTATAATTCTTATAGTTTGCGAGCAGCAAAACAAATTCTAACGTAAAGTACAACACCCAAAAAATTGCGGCAGTGGCCGAAGATATAGAGAAAAGTTTGTGATAAGTTCCGTATTGTTTCTGAGCACATAACTTCCGTTTGCGGAGGAAAATTTTCTCTGTATTTGGCGACGTTTGAGTTCGGTTTTTTCCATCGCTTAAGAGAATTGGGGCTTGGCTTACTCGAAATAGAAGGAAAAGAACAGTTGCTAACGTAAACAAATGCCCCATTTCAACAACCAATCAGGATCGAGATACCCACTCTACGTCACTTGCAGGTATCCCATTAACAAACCTCTTCAATTTGTAGTCAATCGGTTTTCTGTCAGAGAGTTCAGACGCCATACATATTTACTGAAAAATCGATAAAATGTAAATAAAGTTTCTTTTTTTATAAAAAAAAAATTAAAAAAAATAATTAAATAAAACTTTTGTTACTCATAAGAATTGAAAACACCTAGGAAAGGTAATTTTTTTAATCCATTCCACCTAAAAATTTGAGTTGAGGAAACGTTTAGACAGAAATAAAACGACGAAATCTTTCTTTAAAATCTATAATTTTTTAATTAAATTCTTTTAAAAAGAAAAGGAGCAGCGATAGCTCAGGGGATAGATCGTTCGCCTTCCAATGAGGTGAAACGGGTTCGAATCCCAGCGATGGCTGGTCGATACGAATTCCGCATCCAGCTTGCACCGACCACAGTGCTGACATAAAATATCCTTAGTGGTAGACGGATCATGCGTTAGATTCTCCTTCCCAACAGGCTAACCGGGGAAGGTTCTCGTGGTCTTCCTCTCCATGTAACGCAAATGTGGGTTATTTCCATCAAACAGTCCCGTACGAAGGCAAATTTCTCTCAATACTTGATCCAGGAGTTTCCTTGTCTTCTGGATTGGATTCAGAATTGCAAGGGTGAACATTAGTAGTCGTAAACCCAAAATTAGGTCGGTTGTTCAACGCGACGGCTATAAAATAAAAATAAAATAAATAGAAAAGGAAATATGTCAAAGATACTGTTTATGAATCGCCCAAGAGAATATAAAGAATGCATTTATTAGGAATGTGAATTTTGTTTCTTCTTTAAAATGGCATGTCACTTATTGTCAAACATATTCAAAACTATAAATATTTAAAATTTGGTCGTTTATTTTATGCGAACCCCTGTATACTGTAATTTCTTCCTATTTACAAAACTTGAATTCAAACATTGTTTTTCCTTTTCTGCATATCACTGCATATCACATGCATACTGCATATCACTTATTGTCAAATCGATTCAAAACTATAAATATTTAAAATTTGGTCATTTATTTTATGCAAACCTTTGTATATCGTCTACACATTTCTGTCTATTTACAAAACTTGAATTCAAACATTGATTTCCTTTTTCTTTAATCTGGCATGTCACTTATTGTCAAATAGATTCAAAACTATAAATATTTAAAATTTGGTCATTTATTTTATGCCTTATTAAACATTGGTCATTTATTTTATGCCTTATTATATATTAAACCTTTGTATATCGTCAACACATTTCTGTCTATTTACAAAACTTGAATTCAGACATTGGTTTTCTTTTTCTTTAATATGGCATATCACAATTTGTCAAATAGCTTCAAAACTATAAATATTTAAAATTTGGTCATTTATTTTATGTGAAACCCCTGTATACTGTCATTTCTTCCCATTTAAAGAACTGGAATGCAAAGATAGAGATGTAGATGCGTCTTATTTTTTACTTAGAGCAGTGACTGCGTAAGGGACCACACCTGCCTCACTTACGCATTCGCCTCACGTATCTCCGCATTTATCACTTAACCTGATACTTGCTCGCTGGAGATTGATTTTATTTACCTTTTATTATTTTTATTTTTTATTTTTCTGAAAGGAGGAGGCGAGTGTCATTCGATACCAGATCTTAATAATCGAATTCACGCCATACAATTAGTTATCGGGAAATGGATCGCTAAGAGATAATCGCATCTACGGTGATTTTTTGATTCTTTCGTAAGAAATCTACATTCCGTCAGCGAGTTTTTATTACTCAGGACACAATGCGTATTTAAGAAAATGGACACAACAAACAACTTTTTTTTTTAATGTTAACTTTGAAAGGAAAGAAGACTGACTTATTTTATTTCATCAATTTATTTTTGTGATTAATACTAAAATTTTTACAGGACGTTAAATTTTACAAAGGCATTGTCATGACAGTTTTTAAACAATTTTTATTGAAATGAGAACTAGTTTGGAATGTTTGCCGTTTATTGAACGTTATATTTTGGCATTTATTTGTTTATTCCGTTGGCCAAAAGCCTATTTTATTTCTATGTAATGTTTTTCAAACTGCGCATGGTCTAAAAAGCATAATTGGCATGATTTTTTCTTTTTTAATGTTAACTTTGAAAGGAAAGAAGACTGACTTATTTTATTTCAGCAATTTATTTTTGTGATTAAACTAAAATTTTACAGGACGTTAAATTTTACAAAGGCATTGTCATGACAGTTTTTAAACAATTTTTATTGAAATGAGAACTAGTTTGGAATGTTTGCCGTTTATTAAACGTTATATTTTGGCATTTATTTGTTTATTCCGTTGGCCAAAAGCCTATTTTATTTCTATGTAATGTTTTTCAAACTGCGCATGGTCTAAAAAGCATAATTGGCATGATTTTTTCTTTTTTAATGTTAACTTTGAAAGGAAAGAAGACTGACTTATTTTATTTCAGCAATTTATTTTTGTGATTAAACTAAAATTTTACAGGACGTTAAATTTTACAAAGGCATTGTCATGACAGTTTTTAAACAATTTTTATTGAAATGAGAACTAGTTTGGAATGTTTGCCGTTTATTGAACGTTATATTTTGGCATTTATTTGTTTATTCCGTTGGCCAAAAGCCTATTTTATTTCTATGTAATGTTTTTCAAACTGCGCATGGTCTAAAAAGCATAATTGGCATGATTTTTTCTTTTTTAATGTTAACTTTGAAAGGAAAGAAGACTGACTTATTTTATTTCAGCAATTTATTTTTGTGATTAAACTAAAATTTTACAGGACGTTAAATTTTACAAAGGCATTGTCATGACAGTTTTTAAACAATTTTTATTGAAATGAGAACTAGTTTGGAATGTTTGCCGTTTATTAAACGTTATATTTTGGCATTTATTTGTTTATTCCGTTGGCCAAAAGCCTATTTTATTTCTAAGTAATGTTTTTCAAACTGCGCATGGTCCAAAAAGCATAATTTGCATGATTTTTTCTTTTTTAATGTTAACTTTGAAAGGAAAGAAGACTGACTTATTTTATTTCAGCAATTTATTTTTGTGATTAAACTAAAATTTTCACAGGACGTTACATTTTACAAAGACATTGTCATAACAGTTTATAAAAAGCTTTTTTTTAATTATTTTTCACTTTTTGGTGAAGTGAGAAGTAGTTTGGAATGTTTGCAGCTTCTTAAACACTTATATTTTGGTACTTATTTGTTTATTTTAAAGCCTATTTTATTTCTATGCAATGTTTTTCAAACTGTGCATTGTCTAAAAAGCATAATTTGTATGATTTCTTTTCTTTGTATAATGTTAACTTTGAAAAGAAAGAAGAAAGACTTATTTTATTCGAGTAATTTATTTTTGTGATTAAACAAAATTTTTACCGGACTTTAAATTTCACGAAGACATTGTCATGACAGTTTATACACATTTTTTTTTATTTATTATCTTTTGCTTTTTAGTGAAATGAGAACTAGTTTGGAATGTTTGCAGTTTCTTAAACACTTATATTTTGGCCCTTATTTGTTTATTTTAAAGCCTATTTTATTTCTATGTAATGTGTTTCTCAAACTGTGCATTGTCCAAAAAGCATAATTTGCATGATTTCTTTTTTATTTAATGTTAACTTTGAAAGGAAAGATGAACAGTTTATTTTATTTTTGTGAATAAACAAAATTTTTACCGTACGTTAAATTTGACATGACATTGTCATGACAGTTTTTAAACAACTTTTTTTATTGTTTTTTAGTTTTTAGTGAAAAGGGAACTAGTTTGGAATGTTTGCAGTTTCTTAAACGTCATATTTTGGCACTTATTTGCTTATTCTGTTGGCAAGAAGTCTATTTTATTTCTATATAATGCTTTTAAAACTGTGCATTGTCCAAAAAGCATAATTTGTATGATTTCTTTTCTTTGTATAATGTTAACTTTGAAAAGAAAGAAGAAATACTTATTTTATTCGAGTAATTTATTTTTGTGATTAAACAAAATTTTTTACCGGACTTTAAATTTCACGAAGACATTGTCATGACAGTTTATACACATTTTTTTTTATTTATTATCTTTTGCTTTTTAGTGAAATGAGAACTAGTTTGGAATGTTTGCAGTTTCTTAAACACTTATATTTTGGCCCTTATTTGTTTATTTTAAAGCCTATTTTATTTCTATGTAATGTGTTTCTCAAACTGTGCATTGTCCAAAAAGCATAATTTGCATGATTTCTTTTTTATTTAATGTTAACTTTGAAAGGAAAGATGAACAGTTTATTTTATTTTTGTGAATAAACAAAATTTTTACCGTACGTTAAATTTGACATGACATTGTCATGACAGTTTTTAAACAACTTTTTTTATTGTTTTTTAGTTTTTAGTGAAAAGGGAACTAGTTTGGAATGTTTGCAGTTTCTTAAACGTCATATTTTGGCACTTATTTGCTTATTCTGTTGGCAAGAAGTCTATTTTATTTCTATATAATGCTTTTAAAACTGTGCATTGTCCAAAAAGCATAATTTGTATGATTTCTTTTCTTTGTATAATGTTAACTTTGAAAAGAAAGAAGAAATACTTATTTTATTCGAGTAATTTATTTTTGTGATTAAACAAAATTTTTTACCGGACTTTAAATTTCACGAAGACATTGTCATGACAGTTTATACACATTTTTTTTTATTTATTATCTTTTGCTTTTTAGTGAAATGAGAACTAGTTTGGAATGTTTGCAGTTTCTTAAACACTTATATTTTGGCCCTTATTTGTTTATTTTAAAGCCTATTTTATTTCTATGTAATGTGTTTCTCAAACTGTGCATTGTCCAAAAAGCATAATTTGCATGATTTCTTTTTTATTTAATGTTAACTTTGAAAGGAAAGATGAACAGTTTATTTTATTTTTGTGAATAAACAAAATTTTTACCGTACGTTAAATTTGACATGACATTGTCATGACAGTTTTTAAACAACTTTTTTTATTGTTTTTTAGTTTTTAGTGAAAAGGGAACTAGTTTGGAATGTTTGCAGTTTCTTAAACGTCATATTTTGGCACTTATTTGCTTATTCTGTTGGCAAGAAGTCTATTTTATTTCTATATAATGCTTTTAAAACTGTGCATTGTCCAAAAAGCATAATTTACATGATTTCTTTTTTATTTAATGTTGACTTTGAAAGGAAAGATGAACAACTTATTTTATTTTTGTGATTAAACAAATTTTTACCGGACGCTAAATTTGACAAGGCATTGTCATGACAATTTTTAAACAACTTTTTTTTTAATTATTTTTAAGTGAAATGAGAACTAGTTTGGAATGTTTGCAGTATCCTAAACGTCATATTTTGGCACTTATCTGTTTATTTTAAAGCCTATTTTATGTCGATGTAATATTTTTCAAACTGCGCATTGTCCAAATAGCATAGTTTGCATGATTTCTTTTCTTTTTTTTAATGAATTTCCATTTTACTTACCATAATATTTCTCCTCAAAATTTCCTTTACAATTGTGGATGATTATCAACACACAATTGCATGAAGTACTACAAACAATAACTTTTAAAAAATTCCTTTAATAAACCTATCAAAAAAATTTAAAAGAACTGATCAAAATTATCAATACAGCTCATAGGAAAAGCAAATAAGTAAAACTTTGATAATAGATTTAAATTGATGTAAATTCCTTGTGTTCTCAGGACGTCCTAGAATATCGGAAAAAATTTAAACCCCTTATTAAACATATGATTTTTTATTTTATTTTCCTATATAAAGTACTCACTAAGTATCCATTCATCGTCCATTGTAAATAAACAATGAATACGAAATCTGGAACAATTATAAAATTTTAAATAATTTAAATTTCTTGATTATTTTTTACCCTGAGATTTTATATAATTAAAACACTGTTGGGTTACGTTTTTGGAAGTTCCTTCTTAGCATCTGACCTCATTGTTTTTGTTTTCTGTGTTATTGTTCTGTTGCATCATTGTTTATGTTTTCTGTGCTCTTTTGCTGATTTCTTTGAGTGACTACTTTATATTAATGGCATCTAATAAAATTAAATTAAAACTTTTTGATTTTCTCTTGCTTTTCAATCTTAATAATTTACCCGTGTCGGGTAAATTATTAAGTTGCAATTCTTTCCTATATAATATGCAAGCAAAATTTATTCTCATTTAATCATCTAATTAAATTTCTAAAATTTTGAACACAAATTGAAGATAAATAGGTGAAAAAATGGAATAAAAGTTTTAAAAATTAAGTTTTTAAATCAGATTAAAAAGGAGAAAATAATTTTATTTTTGTCAAACTAGACAAAAAATAAAAAAAATAAATAAAAAATCACTTTTATCGTAATCTTTATCACCATCAATGATCACCCTTTTCGAAGGTGCTGTGCCTCTTTTTTCTGTATTATATTTTTCTTTTTTAGTCAACTTTACAACACAAATTTTCAAATTTATGCTTTTTTATCGTAGAGTAAAACTATTTATTTAAAAACCTGATGCCTAAATTTTGAATCTATTAAATTGTTCCGAATCAATATTTTACGTAACTTAGTATTTTTATGACTTTATGAAAGGGAAAATTCATTAGGTTTTAAATAATTGTTATTGCCTACTGTCATAGATTATTTACGTGATTGTAGGATATTTTATTGTGATAGTACGAGAGATTACTTTTTATTTATCTGTGATAGAATTATTTCTTCAAAATCCAATTTTTTGGATCATTAGTGAACCAAAGTAGTAGTTTTTATAAGTAATCATTTTTTAAGTAATCATTCTTTAAGTTATCATTTTTCAAGTAATCATTCTTTAAGTTATCATTTTTAAGTAATCATTCTTTATGTAATAATTTTTTCTAATTAATCATTATTTCCAAGTAATCATTTTGTAATCATTTTTTCTAAGTAATAATTTTTCTAAGTAATCATTTTGTAATAATTGTTTTAAACCAATATTTTTAAAAGCATCCCTCTTGCGTTTCGAAAAAGCTACTTTTTTGTTTTAAAAAAAGTAAATTTTAAATTTGGAAAAACCAATACTAAATGAAACTAATAATTGTGCATACTAATAAGAACGTAAGAATCACAAATGAGATTTAACGGTAGGATATTCTATTTTGTGGGAAATCTCCCGGTAATGCCCACACTACGATGGTTCCTAGAATTTGACCCGTAAAGCTGTGTGACGAAAATCCTGCTTTCAATATCAAATCAATGGTTCTTCCACACTTGATTACAATATACTCTTTCGTTAAATGTTAACATCGATAATCGAGAATTGCTTTCATCATTTTATTTCATTGCTGAATCATTTTCGCCTCCAAAAATATAATTTTGGCGTAGTTTGTATATCGTCAGCAGATTGTTTACAAAGAGTTTGTGTTTGCACACTATTCTCTGAAACCAAAATTCACTTTTATAAAATGCAAGTATAATTTTAATTGTCGGATTATAATAATTTAATTTTTAGATGTCTGTCAATTTTATTAAATAATTTTATAATAATTAGTTTGTCCGCAGTGGACTGACCTTAAAAACACGGTTCCCAGTAGAACACCGAAGTCAAGCATCACTGGCTGTGGCCAGTAAGCGGGTGGGAGACCACTCTGATCAGCCTGCGTAGGGACCGAGGGTGGGTGGTATCGGTCCACCTTGAACTGTTCTACAGTAAAGTGCTTGACTTCGCGCGCAGATCGTCAGACTACCAACGCAGAGGAGCTATCCCTCCTGCAGAGGATCAAAATTGCGATGGCATGTCTACGGATCCTCCTCAGGGATGTTTCTCAGACCGTCGCCAATAACTCAGTATGCAGCTCTAGTGAGATGTATATAAAGTATTAATCTACCTAATAATTCATTTCTATCAGCTTCTCTACTCTCTTATGTGTATGTTTGATTTAAAACTTGTAAGAGTTAATGTTCTATACTGTGTGTGCATACATTAAATTGTATCGTGTTTTATACTCCCATGAGTATCATATATTATTGTTAAAATGAATTTCAGCGTTACTAAGCTCTGAAAATGAGAGCTAAGTATAAAAAGTACACTGTAATAATTGTGGTGTAATACCTATACGAATTTGGTGCTAGAGAAATCTGCGTACTTTATTTTCTGCGTATTAATACTCATGCGTTCATTGACACTTTAAAAAATGCAATTAATTCTTAACACCAATAATTGATAAAGCTTACACAAGGCTCTAATGTTTTTCACTCGATTTATAGTTGATAAGAAAATGCGTCGTTTTGAGTGATCGGAAAAACGACATTATTTTTGTAGTTTACTAAAACTACAAGTACAGTTGGACCTCTATTTAACGAAGTCGCAGAATCCTGATAATAAGTTCGTTATGTAGAAAATTCGTTAAATAGAAAATAACCTTTTGAAATACTTAAACAACATGAAACAGGTTTTAAATTCATGATCAATAGATATAATTAAAATAGCAATTAATTTTATAAATCTATTTATAAAATTTTAGAATGCCATCCCCTCCGCAGAGGATCAAAATTGTGATGGCATGTCTTCGGATCATCCTCAGGGATGTTTCCCAGACCGTCGCCAATAGCCCATTGTGCAGCTCTAGTGCGACGTAAATAAACAACAACAACTATTTATTATATAAATCTTAACCATAAAAAAAAAAATCTGCATGGAAGGCACGAATGAAGCAAAACATTACCCAGTGTTACATTATCATGCTACATACATTTTCAACTGAAAAAAAAGTTAAATTTATGTATAAAATTATGGCTGCATTTATTATAAAAGACATTTTAAACATACATTACCACATTCGAGTTAAATTGTTACAGATCAAATTCGTTAATTTTGTCTAAGTTTTCAGTTTGAAATGCAAACAGAAAGGGATTTTATTGCTTTCTCTAAAGGTTAAGTGGCTTCGATAATAAATTTATTTCCCCCATAAAATGAGTTAACAAATTTGAAATGTTTTGAAATATTTTGGAGAAATAGGGAAAGTGGATCTAAAGGAAAAGTTCGTTAAACAGAAAATTCACTTCGCTATTTGGAAGTTATTTTACGAAGAAATTTCCAAAATTTTCTTTGGTTCCTAGAAAAAAAATCGCAAAATGGAAGTTCGTTAAATAGAAGTCCGACTACTTTGTTACAAATGTAGCTAACTACAACTACTTTTTTTTTAAATGTAGTGACTACAAACTGCTTTGGAATTTAGTTACTACAGTACAGAACCCGTTATCCGGAAATCAGAAAACCGGAAAACCAAAAAACCGGAAAGAAATTCGAAAAATTTTCCCGCAATTATTTAAGAAAAATTTTTTTTTTCCTCATAAGATTTTAGGTTTTTTCTTTCTTTTTTGAAAGATGTTTACCTTACCATCATTTCAGAAATAATCATTAGTGCATTACCTCATCGTTTTTTCCTATTTTTAAGATTATTTTCAAACATTTTTTTTCTTTTTAGTTGGGTTTAACACTACAAAAACGGCTTTTTGTAGCGATTCAGAAAACCGGAAAAATCAGTTATCCGGAATAGCGATAGTCCCGATCGTTCCGGATAATCGGTTCTCTACTCACTATTTTACGCAGACGAACTTTGCTGGAGAACTTAATTTACACATACGTTCAAAATTTTTTTGAATAAGAAATTGGCTTACATTAAATATAAGGGAATAATTAAGAAATATTTATTCATAATTACAAGAGCGAGTTTGTTTTTTCAAAAAAAAATTTTTTTTTCGAATTTGTTCATTTAACCTTCAACTTTTTATGCTCTTTTTGACAACGAATATTTAATTTAAGAAATGGTAAATTATCAAATAATTTCAACTTTTTAATTGCTTAATGCTCTTTTATTTCCTCTAATAAATTAAGTTCATCGAAAAAAATGTACCGTTTCTTCGAAATAACGTCACTTTTCTGCATGTGAAAGTGCGACCGAAGTGATTAGTTATCTATTTTTCGTAATGGCTAGTTTAAATATCAGTTGCACGTGATTTTAAATGCGTAATATCTGCTGTAGCTCAGCTGTTGAATCCATTGGCGGACCCGCGATGATTTGTGCCCATGAAATTCGAAAAATTAAATGCTTTAGAACCGTATTTCTTTTCAAAACTAATGTTAAAAGTATTTTCCAGGAATAGCTACAAACTACTGTTTTGTATTGCTCTACTCATTACATTATCTTAAAAAGAAAGTAGCACGCTACCCTACATACCGCAAAAAATAGTAGCGTAGCGACTACAGTAGTCTCACTTCTTATGCGCTACTTGCGACCACTGGTCGTTTTTGAGAGCTCAGTTAATTTTAGAAATTAAAGGCGAATTGTGGTTTTATTTGTTTTGATTGTGATATAAAATTGTAGTTTTATTTGTTTTGATTGTAACATAAATTGTGGTTTTATTCGTTTTAAAAGTGATATAAATTGTGGTTTTAAAAATGACATAAATTGTGGTTTTATTTGTTTTAATTGTGATAAATTGTGGTTTTATATGTTCTGAAAGTGATATAAAATTGTAGTTTTATTTGTTTTAAAAGTGGTGGTTTTATTTGCTTTAATTGCGATAAATTGCGGTTTTATTTGCTTTAAAAGTGATATAATCGATGACTCCAGCTGCACATAATGAGTGAGTTTATTTAATTATCAACGTTATTTCTGAAGCTCTGAACTTCTTTAATTTTCGATATACAGTACCGCTCAAAAGTATCAGTACACCTAGAAACTTATAAAAAAAATGGCAAAATTCAAAGTGTCATAACTTCTTTAAAAATGATCAAAAATGCTTCTGCTTTAGCTCATTTTGAAGCTTAAAATCTCTACTTTTATGTATTCTAATTGTTTTTAATTAATATATTTTGCAACTATGTACAATTACACTCTAAACAATCATAGAAAATTGTATTAATTTTTTGTGAAGTTTGACGCGATGTACGGGCACAAAGGGGTTAGATATGTTAATTTTTATTATACCATTGAAAAATTTGGACCAATAACCAATAATAATTTAACCAATTGATACACGAACGTAAACAAGTGCAAACCGGTTTCAGTCGCGTAAAGCTTATCTATCAACTATGAGAGGGCAAAGATCATAGTCGATTATTTGTCAAGTAATTACAATCGTCTTGTCGGATTCAGTTGACAAACTGATCATAACCTATTTAATCCTCTTCACTAATTTATCGAAAATATTGATTGCGGTCGATAATTTGCCAATTACAATCCTCTTGTCTGTGTGATTAGGCAGACTACTCCAGTACACTATTATAAAAAGTCACATATGCTTCCAGTTGCATAATAAAGATAAATAGGTAATGAAATTTACATCAATCAACTCAATTGTATAAAACATTTTATAATATTTAACATATAGGGGAAAGTTGGACAAAACGGGATACCATTACTGTTTTTATTTACTACGGAAAATCTGTTAAAGAGAACTACACATTATTTTTTTTATAGCGACGTCACTTATTGAAGCACAGAAAAAACATATTTTAAACTAATTTTAATGACTCTGAAACAGGAAAAAAAATCATTTTCCAAACTCTAACATATCTCGTTTTAGCATACCTGGGTCGGACAAAACGGGATAGGGTTTACAATGTTTAATTTTTTGTGTAAAACTGACTAAAAACATCATTAATTGACAGAAAACTGAAAAGCAAAATTTCTAAAAATTTTATTTATGCATCATCCGTGAGTCTTGGGTTTTCCTTCACTCGAGGAAATGCAAACATAGGAGGGAAGAATACCCCAGCTGCACTGATGCATGTTTCAACAGTAACCAAAACTCCTCATTCGGCTGAAGACAAGCTATAGTTCGTTCACCAGGAGTTGAGACTTGGCTCCACCTCCTCGGACGTAGAGTTCATTTCAGCGCGGGAGTTAGAAGAGAAACATCTCCGTTGTTGAAATTGAGACAACCCTTAATTTGCGCCAAACACAGAAAGTGAATTCTTTTTCAGTCACTTACTTTGCTTTATCATCTGCTAATATACCTTTTGTTACACTAGCTAATTAAATATAGTTTAAATTTAAAAACTGTTGCTCTCCCAGCGAAATGTCTCATAAAGGACAAACTATTCACTCAAAAGAAAGAAATATCATAAAAAATAGTGTAAAATATCATCAAATTTATGAAATATTCATTGTTAAAAAAATGCACATAAAGTTTGCGAAATAAATATTTTTGCCAAACGATCGCCAAATAGCAACATTGTTCAGGATTGCTCACAACCTTCTCCCAAAAATAGCGAAATAGTATCGTCGCATACCACGTGATGAAGGCGGAGCCAAGTGCCAACTCCTGGTGAACGAGCTATACCCACTTGCTTTTTGCCTCGTAGACTCAACACTTTTGAAGGCTTGTTTGGCACTGTTAGAATTCCTGTTTCATCAACATTATAAATATCATTTGGAGTAATCCTATGTTTACTTAATAGAGAATTCAGAAGTTCAAAAAACTGCTTAACTGTAGTGCGATTAAATACCCGTGGGTTCCGGATTTCGGAGGCTGAATTCTCCATGCCTGCCAAGAAATGATTACAACCAGCACTTCCCAGTCATTTTCTTCCCTGTGTTAAAATTATGCTTAATATTGTTTCTCTCAGCTAACTCAAATGCTAGCATTCGTATGTCCGTTAGAGTTATACCAAATAATCTCTCTTCTAGAGCCAATACCAATACATGCTCACGCGTTTTTTCTTGTTCAACATTGAATACTGTCTCTTATCTGTCCAACTTTTTCACTGCGGCCAATCCAGTGGTCAATGTATTTGTACGAGCTTTTTTTACCTCTCTTTCGATATAGTAATAATAATATAGTAAAAGTATTAGGCCAACAAATAAATAGGTGGATAGAACGGGATATAAAAAAAAAAACTCTATCCCGTTTTATCCAACTCATAAGTATCCCGTTTTGTCAGACTCAGACACTTTTCAAAACAAACATGGCTTCTGCCTAAACAGGAAAGAAAAATTAGATGGACTAGACATGAGAATACTCGTTAATAAATGCTTCATCAAATGTAATACTCACCGGAATTGTAATTCTATATATATAGGCAGTACAATGTGAAAAACAACGCACGTAAATGTAGAAAGAGGCAAAAAATGGAGTAAAAAAGTTCTGAGACCTACAACTTTCTATCAACTAGTGATCTCGAGACGGTACGCACTGAAAATGATATAATCACAGTCAAATAACAAGTTTCTGTCGTCGTCCGCTAGATAGCTGCAATAGTCTGGTCCCTAGGCGACGCATCCCGTTTTATCCAACTCTCCCCTACTCACTTCGGTATCGTTAAGTTTAGCTTGTGAAATCATAACAATATTCGCTTTAAACCGTGTGTATTAACAAATAAACTTTATGTTATGAATCGGTGTAGATATGTAATCCTAAGCTAATGATTTTTACTTTATATTGTATCATAAAAATAACTTTATTGACTCTTTATGTGTATCATATCTAAATTGTAGTGACAAAAATGGTGGCGGCTACTTTACACCAAATTGAAGTTGGTATGGTGCTACACCAAGAACTGTCTAGGTGAAGAGGAACATCAATTTGGTGTAAAGCAGGCTCCGCCATTTCTTGTGTTAAGATACACAAAAATTTGCTTACAATGTGGTATAGAAAACATGCTTAGCGTTTTGCTACAACAAACAAGGAATTATTTATGGTATTTTACTACACTGCGTTTGGTGTAAATTAGTTTCCCCCATTCTTGATGTAAGATACCCTAAATTTTTTTGCAGTGCGTTCAACACCCTTTTCCGGGTGAGTGAGATAAAAAGTGAATTACTTATTTTTGACAAAAAAACATTCGATTAATGGTACTTTGTTTTTCACCGTGCACTGTTTAATATGCATTTGCTATAGAAACAATACATAGAGCAAATGTAACGTGCACACTATCGAAAATTCAACACCGAAAATGGGAAGAACTACTTTACTTCAAAGTGGTAGATTGAGAGTCGTAGATTGAGACCCAAAGTCGTATCGTCAGACAGCCAATAATGTTCTTATTCACGACTTTTTGATATAAAGTAGCTGTCACCAATTTCGGTATTAAGATACAGTTACGTTTTTTTGCACAGTGTGTTTAATCCTTTTCTGGGTTGGTAAGATAAAAAGCGACAAAAGTGGCCGTGGTGGCTCAGGGGATAGAGCGTTCACCTCCCAATGATGAGAACCGGGTTCAAATCCCATCCATGGCTGCAGATAGGAATTCCGAACCTGGCTCGTACCGACCACAGTGCTGACGTAAAAATATCCTCGGAGGTAGACAGATCATGGATTAGAGTTTCTTTGCCGTCAGGCTAACCGTGGGAGGTTTTCGTGATTTTCTTTTCCATGTAATGCAAATGCGTGTTAGATTCACCAAAAAGTTCTCCACGAAGGAAAATTTCCCCTAATAATTTATCTAGAAGCTCCATTGTCTTTTGAATTTGGCTCAAAATTTCAAGGTTGCGGGGTTGAAAATTGGTAGCCGTTTACTCAAAATTGGGCCGGCTGTTCAACGAAGGTTACAAAAAAAGAATAAAATAAATATGAACCATTGTGCTTCAGGAGATAGAGCATTCGCCTTCCAAAGAGGTGAACCCTGTTCGAATCTCAGCGATGGCTGGTCAATACGAATTCTACACTCGACTCGCATCAACCACATGGCTGACGTAAAATATCCTCAGTGGTAGACGGAACATGGGCTAGAGTCCCCTTGCCGTCAGGTTAATCAAAGGGAGGTTTTCGTGGTTTTACGCTCCATGTAATGCAAATGCGGATTTGTTCCGTCAAAAAAGCCTCCATCACGAGGGCAATCCAAACAGTGGATATCCAGGAGCTCCCTTGTCTTCTGGATTGGGTTTAAAATTATTAGTTTACGGAGTTGAACATTAGTAGTAGTAAATCCAAAATTGGGACGGCTGTTATAAATATAAATTATGAATAAACAATATATATATATATATATATATATATATATATATATATATATATATATATATATATATATATATATATATATATATATATATATATATATATATATATATATATATATATATATATATATATATATATATATATATATATATATATGTTACGGTGAAACACCGAAATCCGGAGAATGTCGACATTCACCGGTGAATGTCGACATGCGTTCGCCTGGTGTGTGTCCGAAATATTTGCTAAATACCCTTATTTCTGACTCTCACCGGTGAATGTTCGAAATATTTGTCCAATTTTATATTAATTTATTCGTTAATATTATTATATTTATTTGATATATTTATATTTATTCTATATTTTAATACTTACTGACGATAGATTAGAAGAAACATCAGTGTTTGGAGTATCGGGCAAATATATAACGGGCAATGGCACTTGACCTTAAAAAAATATCAGTGTAGGGTATACCGGGCAAATATATAACGGGCAATGGCACTTAACCTTAAAAAAGCATCAGTGAAGGGTATACCGGGCAATTGTATATCGGGCAGCGGCACTTAACCTTAAAAAAAAACATTAGTGTAGGGTATACCGGGCTGTGGCACTTAACATTAAAAAAAACATCAGTGTAGGGTTAAAATATCGAATAAATTCATATAAAATCGAATGTAATAAATATTTCGGACATTCACCAAAGCATATCTGTGATTGTCGACATACACCGGTGAGGGTAGGAATGTACAAGAATGTAATGAAATATTCGATCTTTCACCGACGTATTTGGTGTTTGTCGACATTCACCGGTGAAAGTCAACAACCACCGATTTCGGTCTTTCGCCGTGACATATATATATATCCAAAAAACAAACAAACAAGCAAGCATATCAATTGAAAAACTGTAGGTATTTAAGTTTTTCTATGAATTTAAGTTGAAAATCCCTCCGCGAACGATAAAGTTTAACAAAGGATAATTCACCCTCCTTGAAAAGGTCTTAAAAAATTCGAAAAACGAGATGGAATTTAGTTGATTTCGAGAAAATATTATTATTACCAGACATAGCATTTGCTTGATCAGGTCATCAGGATCATTAAGATTAAAAGATCTTAGAGATTTTACACTTTTGTAGATCCCTGATAATAGAATTATTTATAAATGCGGAGGGAAAAAAATCAAATAAAATGAACAAAGATAAATCCCTCTTGTATCGTTTTCAGTTGACCCATGCTGTGAACTGATATTATTTTTTAGGGGGTTTAATATTGAGGGAAGAGATTTCTGTTTGCGGTTCTCTCGGTTCATTATATGTAAATATCGGTTTTCAATCGTCTCTGATCCCCTCCCCCTCCTTCTCAGGAAGAGCCGCCCTTTCACTGTTTCGGTCAGCCCCATCACGTTCCGATGCGAAAATCCTCCTCCACCCTCCTACAGTGTTCGATCCTGCTGTTCAATATAGAATCGTGATTAGAATCATATCCCTCAATCTATGGCAGTGAACTTATTAAATTCCACAAACCATCCTCACATTCTAGAAACAAAACGCAACTCATACGCGTACGTAACGCATAAATGCTCGACTTCATGCTTTGCATGGATGCAAAAAAAAAAACGTTTATTTTTCAGGAATTCGTAATGCATTTTCGTTTTTCAAGTTATATGCAATCCCTGGTCAATTTATTAGACTCAGTATAAGATTCTATGCAAAATTTTTATTATCTGGAGACTTTTTTTAATTTTTTCTTAAATTTCCAATGAGCTGCACAATCGGTCTTGCCGAAGAGCAGACCTAGTGCGTTCTCCAGAAGTGGTATCCACTCTTTCAGGACCACCACAATGGGTGAGATACCGTTGGTCATGTTAATTTGGACGTCTAGTTTCTGCCACACTAGATGGCAGCACCGAGACTCTATTTTCGATGCTAAAGTGCACTAGGAATTTAATTTTGCCGGAAATGCCAAGAGCCAGTAAGGCACTCCAGGGATCTTTTACATGCCGCATAATCATACGACATGGCCGCTGAGGATTTTCTGCATTCCGAAAATCCGGTGTCTTGGCCGGGGATTGAACCCGCAGACTTGGGCTCAGAAGGTCAACCGCAAACCAACTGCGCCACCCAGCCACTGGTGATACTACACAGCTTTTATTGTTGTTAAGTGACTCAAACCGGTTTGCACTTGTTTACGTTCGTGTATCAATGGATTCAATTAGACGATATGTAATATAAATTCGACGACATATTATATAAATATAGAATATTTAGTACATCAGTATATCATAATAATTAGACCAAATTATTCGACTCACTATAGTGTTTTACACTGAAGAGCCAAAAAAAAAACTGGTACAGGCATGAGTATGCAAATAAAGGGGGTATGGAGCCAATCAAAGTACAGCACTGCGATCGGCAACGCGTATATAAGACAACGAGTGTCTAGCACAGTTCTTAGATCGGTTACTGCTGCTACAATGCCAGGTTACACAGATTTAAGTGAGTTTGAAGGTGGTGTTATAGTCGGCGCACGAGAGATGGGACATAGCATCTCCGAGATAGCAATGAAATTTGGATTTTCATGTACGACCATTTCACGAGTATACCGTGAGTATCGGAAATCCGGTAAAACATCAAATCTACGACATCGCTGGGATATTTGGGATGCCTTGCAACGTGATGTTCAGAAGATATCCCCACCCCCTCTTACTCCCACTGGTTTATGGACAGCCCTGTAGGATTCATGGTGTCAATTATCTCCAGCACTATTTCACACATTGATCGAATCTATGCCACGTCGTGTTGCGGCACTTCTGCGTGCTCGCGGGGCCCCTACACGATATTAGGCAACTATATCAGTTTTTTTTTTTTTTGGCTCTTCAGTGTAATAATTGCAGGATTTGCACGAGTTTATAGGCATTACTTTTATATTTAAACATACATGTAATGGGTTTTATTCAGGATATTTTTTTATACATTTCCTATTTGCATTTATTTTTAACGTATCGCATTGCAGTGTTAATCAATCGATACACGAACGTAAACAAGTACAAACCGGTTTCAGTCGCATAAAAACAATAAAGCTGTATAAGTGCATCTCCTGATAATAAAGATCTTACATAGAGTCCTATGTAAGATTTCATTTGCCATTGTAAGAAGCCATTTTTTAAAAAAATAGTTTAATGAGGTCATAGACGTGCCGTCAAATAATTTTGACTTTGTGATTATTGGGAAAATAATAATACTAAATACTATCAACTCAAAACTCTTTATTTATTATGAAAAAAAAATACATTTTGCAATGTCTCAGTTATACATGTAATTCAATTTATAGTAACATCAGTGTGACTTCTGTTGTTGCAGATTAGATGACAAATAACTTATATTAGGATGTAGTTAAAATGTTAGTTTAAGCAGGACTGTTAAATTTTTTTTTGCTAGTTATTTACTGTTAGTTTGATTTTTATGGTTATTAATTGTTTTTTTGGAATTAATTGTAAATTGTTTTGTTAATAATGTTTTTTTTTTTTTGCTGTTTGTTTTTTGTGAATTTCAATTTAATTGTTAATATGCTTTATAGTAAACTTTGTGATCGGTGGCGTGCTCAGAATATTGTGTCACGTGCCATAAATGGATCGCGTGCCATTGGTTCGCCATCCCTGGTATATAAGATGGTCGATGAATTTACATAATAAAAAAAAAATGGCGTTCGCGAGAGAAAGTGAAAGTAAGGTAGATAATTTTTCGGATTATGTTTTGTTTTAGTTTAGTTCTGTTTAGTTATTATGTTTTGTTTTAGCTCCTTATATTTATTAATGAAATAAAATAATATGTTGATTTTTTGCATTTTTTTTCTTCAAAAAAATATTGTTCAGAGAAGCGCTTCAGAGAACCACGCAGGAATTTGTGTGGTCTCTCAATAGTCTCCGACCATCTATTTTCCATTTTGTCTCCTACGTTCGAAGGACTGTGCCATTCAGTACTTTGGGTGACCGTGTGATTATTATCCCGGTTCATTCGGTTCCTTCATGGCTTTTTTATTCAAGCCTTTTTCCTTAAAGAAAGCAAAATAGAATAGGAACCTACTCGTTGCACTTTAAAGTAAAACATCATAATTATATTAATTAAAAGTATAAAATAATTATCTTTCACATTGTTTTTTATTTTAAGTATGAAATACTTGCAGGGGTCTGTTTAGAAGAAATTTGGGTCCGTTAACGGACCCTTCACAAAATATCTTTTCATAAAAACGGACGCTTCACAAAATATCCTTCCATAAAAACGGACCCTTCACAAAATAATTTATCTTTTAATCGGACCCTTCACAAATTTTTTTATCTTCATTATTGTTTTGTTAATCGAATAAACCCTTCCCAGGAAGGGGGGGGGGAAGGAAGACAGATGTAAACGAACTAAATTTTGTCCTCGGCAGACGCATCTTCCTTTATTCGTCCGAAGTGAATATTCTGCGTTCAGCAGTATAGGCTAAATAGCAAATATTTGTATGTTGTATCGCTTAATTTAGTAGCTGCAATTGCTGCTTATTTTTTAAAATTTAATTTTTTTAATTATAATTTTACAGTGTTGAGCGTAACCTTGTAAGTCTTTACAATTTAAAAACTCCTTGAAAAAGTTTTTTTACAATAACGGACCCTATTTGCGCAAATTCACAAAAGCGGACCCTGGTTGAAAGAATGTGACTTAACGTTTATTTTATAGTCACAACTTACGAGGAATTTTTTCACAATTTTACAAAAACGGACCTTTCACAAAATGTCTGGACAGACCCCTGACTTGATAATTGCCTATTTGGCCCCCAGTTTTGCGGCTTGAAGGACTTATTTCTCTTTAAAGGCACTGTCCAAAAGTGACCTAAAAAGCACCGTCCAAATTTTATATTTACGTCCACTGTAAATAAATGCTTAGCTTTTGAACTCTAAAAAGCAAGAGAGGAAAGGAAAAAAACTCTCAAATATTGCGTAAGGTTCCTACCAGCCAGGTGCAACATCTCATCAACTTGTGTGAGAGGTCATGCTGGAAGATCAGAGGTCATGTCAGAACACGTAGGAAGGAATATGCTGAATAATCCTCATATCTAAGGATTTAGGTGTGCACTATTTTAGTTTATTTTATAACCGTCGTTGAACAGCCGACCCAATTTTATGGGTTTACGATTACTAATGTTCAACTCCGTAGCCTTGAACCAATTATGAACCAATCCAGAAGACAAGGAAACTCCTGGATCAGTATCCCCAGAAGTATTGATTTGTTATGGGAATTTGGAGGACTTCGCGACACAACAGATTTAACGTGCATCAGCTGCCATTTAATACACGGGGAGTTTTCGGCCGACGGGGATCGAATCCACGAGCTCTTGGACATAGCCCAAGTGCCTTACCAACCAGTCTATTCCGGTCCTATGTGTGCACTATGAAGATATGACTGAGTCGTATCTGGATTTATCAGGGTTTCCATATCACGCCAACAGCACATGCCCATACCATAAATAGAACCGCCACCAGATTGAATACGAATTGTTAATACATTAGGTGGTCACTCTAGTTTGTCTGTGGTAAAAACTCCCGCCACAAAGTTTGAGGCCGTCTTTCTCTATGGAAACAAGAATAGCGTATTTCAGGGAGGGTGGCTTCTCTTCACTCTAGTTTTAACACAGTAGACCGAAGAAAAATATTTCCTTTCAAAATCTGTCCTAAACAATGACCCAACACCCCTACTTGAAATAGTTATATCTCGTTACCATGGTCACCGCCACGGATCCAGACGAATGACTAGGGGAGTTCTTACTTTAGACAAACTATAAATGTGCATCTCCATACACCAGACACAATTGCAAACAAGACTCATCTGCCCACGCATTTTTGAGGTGGCCCAGGCGAGGCGTACAGCGTTGTGCCATTCCCTCAGCATCGGTATAGTGGTGGACTCCAAAGGTTCTAAATCAGTGATAAGGTTTTAAATCAGTGATCCATTGAATAGTTCGCAACTGGCACATGTTGGTACTTAAGTGTTAAAATCCTTGGCAAATTGAGGTACGGCCTTTCCCGTTTAAGGATTCTCATAAGTCATCGTAGGGTCCGACAGCAGCGAGGAAGTTCTAGGGTGGGAAAAAGTCCTGTGATTTTCATTTTTTATGCTAAATTTAATGACACATAATCACAGTCAATGTGACTAATACTTTAAAAGTTATCGGAATTTTCATACATCAAATGCACATTGTTGTACTTATACAATTACAGTCATATTATTAGTCATATTATTGGTCATATTATTAGATGCACTATAAGATTCTATGTAAAATCATAATTATCAGGTGATACTATACATCTTTTTTTGTTTTTACTCGTCTGAAAACGGTTTGCATTTGAATGCGTTCGCGTATCAATTGGTAAGCATTATAATGTAATACGTTAAAAATAAATAAAAATAGGAAGGATATAAAAAAATCTAAATGAAAACCCATTACGTGCATGTTTAAATCTGAAAGTATTGCACATAAACTCGTGCAAAGCATGCAATTTTTAAAAAACTACAGCGTGTTTAATAATTTGTTCTAATTATTACACTAATATAATACCTGATATAATAAATAATCTATATTTATATAATATATCGTCAAATTTACTGAATCGTCGAATTTATATTATATGTCATCTAATTTAACTAATTTATACACGAACGTAAACAAGTGCAAACCGGTTTCAGCCGTGTAAAAACAATAAAGCTGTATAGTATCACCTGATAATTAGGATTTTACATAGAATCTTATAGTGCGTTACATAGAATCTTATAGTGCGTAATTTGGACAGGAACTGAACAAGTCTGAAGTTGATGTTGAGACAAATGGATATATTGTTTTCTATGTATTTTTTTTCCCTCGCGCTAAATCGAAGGACAAAATATCAAAGTTGATGGGGGCTGATAGCTTAAAAGATTTCTATCTATCAAAACACAATTTTGTACTGATACCTATTTACACATCACTATGATAAATACCAAACTTATACCAAATTGTACCTATACACACATGCCTATTTACCTCCTTTTTTATTATATGGAGAAGTGAGGCATTGTTCCTAGCAATATCTTTATGATAGATCTAAAAATAAACAAATAAATAAATAGAAATATATGTAAAAAATTAAATCACTCTATGAAACTTATAATTTCTAAACTTTAATTGTTTTAATTTATGCTTCTTTTAAACTGTTAGTTCTTTCTACTTAAGTATGATTTAATGGGACTTGGCATAAAAAGGGCGTTAAGAAAAAATACCTCACAAGTCTGGATAATAATTTGACACACTTCAAAATGTGTAAACCAGTATAAATTAGTACAAAAATGTACGCTTTCTTAAGGAGGTAACGAATATTCGGTCACTATTCGGTATTAGGTACTATTCGGCCCTCATACCGAATATTCGGTTGGCCGAATGTTTGGGCCAATATTCAGTCGATTATTCAAATAAATATGTGGCAAAGCTAAGATAAAGCTTTTTTTTTTTTTTTGGAATTTGAATATTTTTAATTAAGATTAATCATCGAAAACCGTAATTTGAACTATGCATTATTAGAAATAGTTTGAACACCTATTTGTTAAGCTCTGAAACTTGCAAATTATGTTCTGCAAGACAAGTTCTAAAGCTTGCAAGTTAAGTTCTAAAACTTGCAAATTTATGTTCTGCAAGACGAGTTCTCAAGCTTGCAAGTTAAGTTCTAAAACTTGCAAATTTATGTTCTGCAAGACGAGTTCTCAAGCTCGCAGGTTCAGTTCTAAAACTTGCAAATTTATGTTCTGCAAGACGAGTTCTCAAGCTTGCAAGTTAAGTTCTAAATCTTGCAAATTTATGTTCTGAAAGACGAGTTCTAAAGCTCGTAGGTTCAGTTCTAAAACTTGTAAATTTATGTTCTGCAAGACGAGTTTTAAAGCTTGCAAGTTAAGCTCTAAAACTTGTAAATTTATGTTCTGCAAGACGAGTTCTAAAGCTTGCAAGTTAAGTTCTAAAACGTGCAAATGTATGTTCTGCAAGACGAGTTCTTAAGCTTGCAAGTTAAGTTCTAAATCTTGCAAATTTATGTTCTGAAAGACGAGTTCTAAAGCTCGCACGTTCAGTTCTAAAACTTGCAAATTTATGTTCTGCAAGACAAGTTCTCAAGCTTGCAAGTTAAGTTCTAAATCTTGCAAATTTATGTTCTGAAAGACGAGTTCTAAAGCTCGTAGGTTCAGTTCTAAATCTTGCAAATTTATGTTCTGCAAGACGAGTTCTAAAGCTCGCAGGTTCAGTTCTAAAACTTGCAAATTTATATTCTGAAAGACGAGTTCTAAAGCTTGCAAGTTAAGTTCTAAAACGTGCAAATGTATGTTCTGCAAGACGAGTTCTTAAGCTTGCAAGTTAAGTTCTAAATCTTGCAAATTTATGTTCTGAAATACGAGTTCTAAAGCTCGCAGGTTCAGTTCTAAAACTTGTAAATTTATGTTCTGCAAGACAAATTTGGATGCGAAATTTAAAGAATTGAACTAAATTATTTGTACTGTTGATTTCTTTAAAATTACTTTCTGAAAAGTTAATTTCGTTATTTTTTCAAAATTTCTTGTTTCACGAATCAAAAACGTTTTTTTTTTGTTTCGTTTTTGCAGTTGTTCTGTTTTTATTACAGCGCAGAATTTAAACAGTGCGTTTCTAACAAACTTTAATACGGTACGCGCATAATCGGTAATATCTAAGATAAGTGTGATTTTCAACATTAAATTTATATTTCAAAAACTATTAAAAATTTTTTTCTTTTTGTTCCTCTTTTAAATCGAGATTTTTAGCGTTAGTTTAAAAATTAAGAACGATTATTGTTTTGATTTTAGTTCAGCTTTTCGTTTTTTAAGAAAATTTTTTTTTATCGACGATTATTTTATGACGTGGCAACTAAGAGTGTTTGTATTAGACTTTATTCTTTTTCTTGAAAACGCGGTAATTGAAATACGAAGATGATCAGCTTTAAAATTTTCTCTCAAAAATTAAGAGTGATTTTTATTTTTTCTGTTCCGCTTTTGTTGAGATTATCTTTTTCGATTAACGTTTTCGTGATTAGAGCGGCATTTTTAAAAGTGTTTCTGATAGACTACGTCTTTTTTTAACGTTTTATGGATACTTTTTCTAAAGGAAAATATAATTTTTAAAGTTAAAGTTTTGCTTTAAGAAAAGAATTTTTCCTATTTCCTTTTTTCTTCTTCTTCAACTTGACAACTTTAGTTTTTTTTTATAGTTATTATTAAAGACCGGATTTTGATGACATTTGCATTTTTTTGCATTTTTTGGACATTCTTTGTCCTTTAGAGCATTTTTTGAGATTTATAGGGCATTTTTTTTTAAATTTTGGGGCGTATTTTGCATTTTAAAGCATTTTTTAAATTTTTTGTTAAATTTTTCTAATTTTTATTATTTTTTATAATTTTTTATTGTTACACTGGCTTCCAAACAATGAAGAAAATTTCTAGGATATTAACAGGTGAAGCAACATCTTTTCAAATTGAAGAAAAATTGTCAGTAAGTGTGACCGTCCTTTTCAAGTACGCACCAATAACATCAGTAGACGTTGAAAGAAGCTTCTCCTGGCATAAAAATTTGCTTTCAGACAAGAGACGCTCGTTTACATTTCAAAATATTAAAAAAAAAATTTAATAATCCACTGTAATTCTGATATTTAGTAATATTATGACATGGAAGTTGTTATATTCATTTAAGTTTCTATACAAAATGAAAATGTTTTGGAGTCAATATATTTTCCTTTTTTTTGTTATTTTTGGATATAAAACATATTTGTCAAACTTTAATGAACGTAGAACAAGTATTGCATTGTTTTATATTTTTTGAAACGACTTATAATAATTTTAAAGAGTAAAACATTGTTTTAGTTCAATATTTTTACTTCTATTTAAGGCATGTCATAAGGCATTTTTAGTGCACTTTTCGCATTTTAAGGGCATTTTTTGCACTTTTAAGGGCATTTTTTGCAGTTCATAAGGGCATTTTTTGCATTTTTTAAGGGCATTAATTGAGATTTTTTAGGTCATCAAAATCCGGGCTCTAGTTATTATTCAGTTTTTTTATTTATCTTAAATATTTCTAATGTTGTTATTGTCATAGGCCATTAAGGCAAGGGGTGAGATTGTTCTTGTTTTCCAGTGGTGCCATCTATGGCCAAATATTCGACTTCTGACAAATCCGTTTATAGAGCTGACCTATTCATACATCTATTCATTCATCCCCAAATCGTAATTTTGATCTGAACCAGAGAACGATCCATCTCCAATTCAGTACCCCAAGATATATTGATTTGTAATGGGAACATGGGGGACTTTATGACCCGACAGATTTAACGTGCACCAGTCTGAGGCCGTATGGATTCGAGCTCCTGTTCTCACAATCGTGAGTCCAGCGCCTGCCAATCCTGGCCCCCAAACAATTATAGATTTATCCTTTTACCAATAGTATAAATAAATTTATATATTTTTCAATAATGACTAAATGTAGAAAATAATATCATTAATGAAAAATGTTAATATTTGGCAGACTTTTTATTCGGCCAAATCACTATCGTTACTCTTTATACATAAAACACTGTATACTAAACAACTTGAGATTCAGCTTTACAAAATACGTCTAATCACTTAAAATTTTTGTTCTTAGCATCACGCAGACTTTCGTTAAAATAATTTGTGCCAACAAAAATCAGAATTTTATGGTGCGTGAATTCCAAAATCATCGGTCGTTTTTTTGGTTGCATTACTTTTAAAAGTAATTTATACAGCGGATCATTCAATCTGATTAAAACGGAAATCAGATAAATAATTTCTGAAGTATCACTAGGAATATCTATTTAAAGCATTTTTTTTTAAACAACATGAATTATTCTAGAGCAAGATTTTGCAATTGAACAGTTACCTGTAAATTCGAAATCTTTCTTTTTCATGCTCGCAGTTGACTTCCCATCAAAAAAATTTTTAAATTTATTTAATTTTTTTTATAGAATTTTACGGGACTTCTCATTTTACAGAAATTCAAGAAGATTTCTTTTAAAAATTGGATGAAACAGAGGGTATTATTCTTTATGAGTGCATTTCATTAATTAAAACACTAAAATGAGGGACTCATTTCTTAATAACAGTTTATTCATATATGAAATTGAATAATTTAATTTAAGTTTCTAATTTTCATTCTGAACTACTAAATGAGCTCTTAGCTCAGGAAGTTATTTTAGCATTTTAAGTTTAATTTTGAGGACATAAACTACTTAAACATTGTGTGTTAATTGATTAAATTTAGTTCTGTATACATAATATTTTAGAGAATTAAACCAAGCAAAACTATACGAATAATATATCATTCCTTAATTGCTAAATTTTTGCATAAGTGAGGGACACTGCCATAATACTTGGCGAAAATCGACATGGTAAAGAAAAAAAAATCTCCTTTTTGAAAAGGGAAAATTAAGCACATTTTAAAAACACCCAATGAGAAAAACACCCTTAAGGGCTTTTAAAAAACGAAAATTGAAAATAAGCATCTTTACACACTTTTTAAAAACGCTACGCACCCTGGATATTTATTTTCTTATTTTTTAGACATGTTCTCATATGTTTGAGCATTCAACATTTAAACATCTAACATTGTTTGAATGTTGAATTAGTTTTGGAGTAATTAAATAGTGTGTATTGATGGTTCTTCCAATTTTTCAACGCATAGACATTTTTTAAGATTTTTCGATGTTATAATATCGATAAAAAAAAAGCATAGACGATGGGGGGGGGCATTACGGAGAAATAAGGCGAAAAGAGTGAACAAAACAATCTAAATTGAACTACGTAAACTATTTCTGGCGATGAACGAGCGATGGCTAGTTAAAATAAAAAACATTATACGTAATTCTAAAGAGAGAGAAAACACACATAAACAATATATAAAAAATCTAAAAATTCGTTTGGGGAAATTAGAAATGTCTGTTTGTTTGTTATGGGGAATATTTTTAGATAATTGCTAAATAATGTGAAGAATATAGAATATCTTAGTTTTAAAAGGTTTAGTCGTCATGGAGTTGACTTTTAAATGTTAATAATTTCAATAAATGTTAATGAATTCTATGAAAATCATTACATTAAAATGTTGTATTTCAAATTTAATATTTTATTAATTTTAAACTTTGAATTATATAGCATAATATATCAATTATTACCTTGCGCGAATCCAGTTATCGGGTCAATCCAAGGTCATAGGCAATTCAAATGCGGTTCTTAAACTCATGCGAGAAAAAATAATTCAATTCTTAAATCTAAAGGGAACGTTATTTAAAAATATATCACACTACTTCTATTAGTGCTTCAATTTCATATTTTTTAATCTAACAACTTCGTAGCGAAAATATTTTGAAATCATTTTTGTAAAATATATATTAAAAAATAAATAATAAAAATACAAGATACAGACATACATTTTTTAAAAAAAATATACAAGCTATTCTCCTTTTATATGGTCCTTTTTGTGTTTATATTTGTATTTTTCTTGAATTTGTTTGATATTTAACATGATAGAATGTTGTTAACGAATCAATTTGACCATTTTCTTTTTCTTTAGTGCTCCTTCCAATATTGTATTTATATATTTTGCTTTGGCTACACCAATAAATTATTAGAAAACGATATTTTAATCGGAAAATGAATTCAATTTACAAAAGCAAATAATAGACGAAGAAGAAAAAATTAAAACATTAAATCAAAATGGAAAAGCGCCTAATGCAGCTAAAACCAAATTTGCTTAATTTAGAAATTCAAATGAACATAAATCTGTAAAAATTAAAATATATGTGTCGTCTGCAAGACAGCACTTCTTCAGGGTACACACTGTCTACAAACACACAGGAGCCTTTCTGTTGTCAGTGGAAAAACCAAAAACCAAAACTGGGCACTGGTAGTTTTGGTTTTTCCACTGACAACAGAAAGGCCCCTGTGTGTTTGTAGTCAATGTGTACCCTGAAGAAGTGCTGTCTTGCAGACGACACATATATTTTAATTTTTACAGATTTATGTTCATTTGAATATCTAAAATAGAAAGCACTATTTTGATACACATAATCGGCTGGTGACGAGATTTCCTCATTTCGTTGTTATCTTTTCCAATTTTAATTAGTTTTAGATTTTTTTTTTAATTTTTATTTTTTTTTCAATTACTTTTAAATGGATTTCTTTTTTTATTTATTTCCTCTTATTGTATGCGCGTGTACTTTTATACAAAAGAAAGAAAAATAATATTAAGAGAGAATGTAACTAATCCAAATTGAAAAATAAATAACTAATAGTATGAAAGATCGACATTTTCCATCGATATATCGTGGTATGAAACTCAAAATGACAGAAGATATCGTTTAAGTGGAAGTATGGTGTATAAAAGCGTGAAAGAATATCAACTCACATGCAATCAAATAGAAAAGAAGAAGTGTTCCAAAATAAACAAAACATACATTTAGTAAAAAAAAAATGTTTCACAAGAAAAAAAGAATTGTAACTAATTTAAACTGCAAAATAAATAACGAATAGTATGAAAGATCGATATTTCCCATCGATACATCGTGATATGAAACTCAAAATGACAGAAGATATCGTTTAAGTGGAAGTATGGTGTATAAAAGCGTGAAAGAATATCAACTCACATGCAATCAAATAGAAAAGAAGAAGTGTTCCAAAATAAAAAAAAACATACATTTAGTAAAAAAAAATGTTTCACAAGAAAGAAAGAATTGTAGCTAATTTAAACTGCAAAATAAATAACGAATAGTATGAAAGATCGATATTTCCCATCGATACATCGTGATATGAAACTCAAAATGACAGAAGATATCGTTTAGGTGGAAGTATGGTGTATAAAAGCGTGAAAGAATATCAACTCACATGCAATCAAATAGAAAAGAAGAAGTGTTCCAAAATAAACAAAACATACATTTAGTAAAAAAAAAATGTTTCACAAGAAAAAAAGAATTGTAACTAATTTAAACTGCAAAATAAATAACGAATAGTATGAAAGATCGATATTTCCCATCGATATATCGTGGTATGAAACTCAAAATGACAGAAGATATCGTTTAAGTGGAAGTATGGTGTATAAAAGCGTGAAAGAATATCAACTCACATGCAATCAAATAGAAAAGAAGAAGTGTTCCAAAATAAACAAAACATACATTTAGTAAAAAAAAAAAAAAATGTTTCACAAGAAAGAAAGAATTGTAACTAATTTAAACTGCAAAATAAATAACGAATAGTATGAAAGATCGATATTTCCCATCGATACATCGTGATATGAAACTCAAAATGACAGAAGATATCGTTTAAGTGGAAGTATGGTGTATAAAAGCGTGAAAGAATATCAACTCACATGCAATCAAATAGAAAAGAAGAAGTGTTCCAAAATAAAAAAAAACATACATTTAGTAAAAAAAAATGTTTCACAAGAAAGAAAGAATTGTAGCTAATTTAAACTGCAAAATAAATAACGAATAGTATGAAAGATCGATATTTCCCATCGATACATCGTGATATGAAACTCAAAATGACAGAAGATATCGTTTAGGTGGAAGTATGGTGTATAAAAGCGTGAAAGAATATCAACTCACATGCAATCAAATAGAAAAGAAGAAGTGTTCCAAAATAAACAAAACATACATTTAGTAAAAAAAAATGTTTCACAAGAAAAAAAGAATTGTAACTAATTTAAACTGCAAAATAAATAACGAATAGTATGAAAGATCGATATTTCCCATCGATATATCGTGGTATGAAACTCAAAATGACAGAAGATATCGTTTAAGTGGAAGTATGGTGTATAAAAGCGTGAAAGAATATCAACTCACATGCAATCAAATAGAAAAGAAGAAGTGTTCCAAAATAAACAAAACATACATTTAGTAAAAAAAAAATGTTTCACAAGAAAAAAAGAATTGTAACTAATTTAAACTGCAAAATAAATAACGAATAGTATGAAAGATCGATATTTCCCATCGATATATCGTGGTATGAAACTCAAAATGACAGAAGATATCGTTTAAGTGGAAGTATGGTGTATAAAAGCGTGAAAGAATATCAACTCACATGCAATCAAATAGAAAAGAAGAAGTGTTCCAAAATAAACAAAACATACATTTAGTAAAAAAAAAAAAAAAAAAAAAATGTTTCACAAGAAAGAAAGAATTGTAACTAATTTAAACTGCAAAATAAATAACGAATAGTATGAAAGATCGATATTTCCCATCGATATATCGTGGTATGAAACTCAAAATGACAGAAGATATCGTTTAGGTGGAAGTATGGTGTATAAAAGCGTGAAAGAATATCAACTCACATACAATCAAATAGAAAAGAAGAAGTGTTCCAAAATAAACAAAACATACATTTAGTAAAAAAAAAAAATGTTTCACAAGAAAGAAAGAATTGTAACTAATTTAAACTGCAAAATAAATAACGAATAATATGAAAGATCGATATTTCCCATCGATATATCGTGATATGAAACTCAAAATGACAGAAGATATCGTTTAAGTGGAAGTATGGTGTATAAAAGCGTGAAAGAATATCAACTCACATGCAATCAAATAGAAAAGAAGAAGTGTTCCAAAATAAACAAAACATACATTTAGTAAAAAAAAAAAAAAATGTTTCTCAAGAAAGAAAGAATTGTAACTAATTTAAACTGCAAAATAAATAACGAATAGTATAAAAGATCGATATTTCCCATCGATACATCGTGATATGAAACTCAAAATGACAGAAGATATCGCTAAAGTGGAAGTACGGTGTATAAAAGCGTGACTTTTTCCGAGGAATTCTCACTTCATTCGAGTGCGTAAATAAATGAATAAAAAAAAAAAGAAAAAGTGTTGTCTACCCACATTCTATTTTGCTTTGGAGTCGGGGGAGATTATTTATCTTCATTCGATACAAAAACTCGATCCACAAGTGGGGGGAGGGAGGGGATGGCAGCTTTTAGGAAGACACCCTCTCACTTAGATATTTCGTCCCAGGGGTGCGTCTTTCCTCCGCCGCCCCACTCGTTAGATGGGACGTGAAAAGTAAAGAGAGTCGCTTGCAAAGAACGGAAAGAGCTGCAGGGGGGGGGGGGAACATAGCGTTTTGCTTCCAAACCCCCGGCAAAGAACAAAAAATAAATATTAGCTCCACGAAAAAAAAGAAAAGCTTTGCACTTTCTTGTTTGAAATTTCGTTGTTAGATTCCCCTAAAATAACTTTGTTTAGAAGAACTTTTAGTTGCATGCACGGTAAAAAACCAGAAATGGAGGCAACTATTTTGCACCAATCTCCAAGAACCAAGGATAGTTTTTGGTGGAATGAATTAAGCTATTTTACACCAAAATTAATACAATGAAACACCACATATGTGTTTCATTACTCCAAAGAACCAAGGATAGTTCTTGGTAGAATGAATTAGGCTATTTTACAGCAAAATTAATGCAATGAAACACCACATATGTGTTTCATTACTCCAAAGAACCAATGATAGTTCTTGGTGCAGTGAAATACCAAAAATGTTCTTATTTGGTACGAAGTTGCTGACAAACTGTTCAGTAACTCTGAAATTTATAGTTATAGTAAGATTATAATACACATAAGAGTTATTTTCAAGATACGATATGAAATAAGAATTCAGGATGCATATCTTACTACACTGGCGGACAAAATTAAGAAATGGAAAGCATTTTCGCACATTCATTCGCACATGCAAGATACCCGCACACCGCTCCATGTGTTTGACAATGGTTCCGTGAATGCCCAGAGGTACAGGCAGGAGGTCGTAGAGCCCTATGTGCGTCTTTTCAGGGGCGCTGTTGGCCCTGAGTTCATTTTTATGGACGACAATGCGCAACAACATAGGGCTCTCAAGGTTGATGAGTATCTGGAAAGCGAGGATATTCAACGAATGGATTGGCCAGTCAAATCCCCTGACCTGAATCCTATTGAACATGCTTGGGATGCTCTTGGGAGAGCTATTGTGATGCGCCAACCTCCCCACAGAACCATTCTAGAGTTAAAAATTGCTCTGGTG
This sequence comes from Parasteatoda tepidariorum, assembly GCF_982258835.1. NCBI lineage: Eukaryota > Metazoa > Arthropoda > Arachnida > Araneae > Theridiidae > Parasteatoda > Parasteatoda tepidariorum. The sequence continues at coordinate 96,830,853 of NC_141758.1, read as the reverse complement.
GAAGAATGGGAGGGTCTTCCACAAGTCCTCCTTAACTCCCTTATTAACAGCATGCATACTCGTTGTGCATGCTGTCTGTTTGTCAGGGATGACCATACACCATACTAGAGGCAACACACACTGTACAAGCACTGTATGGTGTATGGTCATCCCTGACAAACAGACAGCATGCACAACGAGTATGCATGCTGTTAATAAGGGAGTTAAGGAGGACTTGTGGAAGACCCTCCCATTCTTCCACCAGAGCAATTTTTAACTCTAGAATGGTTCTGTGGGGAGGTTGGCGCATCACAATAGCTCTCCCAAGAGCATCCCAAGCATGTTCAATAGGATTCAGGTCAGGGGATTTGACTGGCCAATCCATTCGTTGAATATCCTCGCTTTCCAGATACTCATCAACCTTGAGAGCCCTATGTTGTTGCGCATTGTCGTCCATAAAAATGAACTCAGGGCCAACAGCGCCCCTGAAAAGACGCACATAGGGCTCTACGACCTCCTGCCTGTACCTCTGGGCATTCACGGAACCATTGTCAAACACATGGAGCGGTGTGCGGGTATCTTGCATGTGCGAATGAATGTGCGAAAATGCTTTCCATTTCTTAATTTTGTCCGCCAGTGTAGTAAGATATGCATCCTGAATTCTTATTTCATATCGTATCTTGAAAATAACTCTTATGTGTATTATAATCTTACTATAACTATAAATTTCAGAGTTACTGAACAGTTTGTCAGCAACTTCGTACCAAATAAGAACATTTTTGGTATTTCACTGCACCAAGAACTATCATTGGTTCTTTGGAGTAATGAAACACATATGTGGTGTTTCATTGCATTAATTTTGCTGTAAAATAGCCTAATTCATTCTACCAAGAACTATCCTTGGTTCTTTGGAGTAATGAAACACATATGTGGTGTTTCATTGTATTAATTTTGGTGTAAAATAGCTTAATTCATTCCACCAAAAACTATCCTTGGTTCTTGGAGATTGGTGCAAAATAGTTGCCTCCATTTCTGGTTTTTTACCGTGCATGCAACTAAAAGTTCTTCTAAACAAAGTTATTTTAGGGGAATCTAACAACGAAATGGTGGAAGAATGGGAGGGTCTTCCACAAGTCCTCCTTAACTCCCTTATTAACAGCATGCATACTCGTTGTGCATGCTGTCTGTTTGTCAGGGATGACCATACACCATACTAGAGGCAACACACACTGTACAAGCTTCACTTTCATTGTCATCTTTTATCCTTAAGTTCAGACTACATTGGATTTATTGGCCATAGGTCTTGCCAGTGAATGGCACTTTCATTTTTGTTTCGCATACTTTATTATCATGGAATAAGCTATATCCATACCAAATTTCATTTATTTATATTCAGTATTTTCTGAGATATTTGGGAAAATGTCTTCCATCTCTTAATTTTGTCCATCAGTGTATATATAAAAATCGAATGATGGTGTCGCAGTTTTCCTTTATTGTATATACATTTTTATTGGCTGGAAAAATCACATGATAGGATCCAGTTTTGCCACATTAGTTTTCATATTGGGTTGGTTGACATCAGCATAAAATTGATAAGAGTCGTTAAGTTATTGTTTTTCCATAAATGTTTTTGTTTCCCTAATGTTAACCGTAAGAAATTACAGTACTGTTATTATTGTTTGACTTCTAAATGAAGAATTTAAGAAGGATTATTGTTATTATTATTAGAATAAAGTACTATGTTACATTTTAAGATAAAGTTATTTAAATCGGTGTCTGATCTTATTAACCAAAATCTTATAACGCAAAAATATTAAATCACTGTTTAATTAAATCACCAGATTTGTTTTAAGAATATATTTTTAATTTTAAATGCTATTTCAAAAAATGATTACTTAGAAAATTGATTTATGTTTCACTTATAGATCTTAATAGTATCACAAGGAAAATATTTGGACTAGGGAAGTGGAGGTACAAGTGTTCTTTTTAGTACATACATTTTTAGTTACATAATTTCAACTGTTTATGCCAAAAAGCAGCAATTGGGTATACTATAGCCTACGTCACAGGTTGTGTTATTCCTACTAAATTTAACCCATGAACGGCATTTTCTGAGAGCCTAACTTCAAGCCACAAATAAACAAACGAAGTGTTTGATCGTTTAAATAGCTGCTCGCCAGATTTTATTGCATTATAAAGAAAAGTAATTGATATTCGATTTTTGATTAATAATTGATTTATGTGGATAGTGGCATAGAATTTAGCATTGCGTCATGGTAAATGTTATTCCTACTAAGTGGAAGATTTTTTAATATTATACCCAATTGGGTATAATATGAAAAAAACACAACTACTTCCACTTCGAAAACTTTACTAGGAATAACATTTACCTTTTAGTTTAATTAATAAGCTGAGTTTTAAATATGTTTACTAAATTCATAAACTTAAATAAAACAACAAAATAAATTATTTCCAAAGGAACTAGACTAATACAATTTCAACCTGCCGAGTAGCGACTTATAACAACACACTTCATTTAATGTTTACTTGTTGCTAAAAATCAGGTTCGCAGAAAATGCTGCTTTTTAGATAAATTTAGTAGGAATAACACATCCTGTGACGTAGGCTATAGTATACCCAATTATTGCTAAGCAATCATCGGGACTGGTGGGCATCAACGAACAGGGAACTTAACCCCCCAGTAAACATTATAAAATAACATAATGTTATATAAACAAAACATAATGTTAATCAAGCAGCACTGAGAGAATATTAAGATGAATCCGAACCAAGCTTAACAGAACAGTAGAAAAATTAAATTATATACTATAAAACCATTTAATACAATTAATTAAATCTTCTTAAGAGAACATAATTGTCTTTTTTAAAACAGTCAACTTTTTAACAGCCTTTTGTAACAGCCAACTTCAGTTTCTGTGGAATGTTCGGCAGCGAGTGAGACGACAAATTTTCAATTTCTCGTGCTCAGTTGTAAACAATCTATCGTTGTTATCAATTTCCAGATGTACGCCAACATTGATTTCAATTTAATTACATCCTTTAAAGAGTTTATGGATGCTCGATTCGGTATTAACATGAAATAGATTATTTATGCACACAATTTTTTGGTGTTTTTTGGATTTTGAGCACCCAAATTTGGAGAGTTATTTAACCATTTTAGATGTTGTGAATTCGTAGCAGTTTCTGGTGACAATCGGGTGATTTTTTTTTTTTTTTGAAATTTCAATTTCTTGGAAAGTTATTCCAATTTTAAGCATTTTTTGTCTTAAATTCCCACCCCTTCTTTGTGCTTTCATGATCTGTTCTCAAAAAATTTACCTTTTCCTAGTGCTCAATGTAAAAAATAAATAAATAAGTAAATAAATAAACTCATTATATCTCAACTTTTATTTATTCTATTCACGAAAGTGTATTTTGATAGAAAAGAAATTTAGGCATCGTTTTTTTTTCCTGCTTCAACTCTAACCTTTGGGACCAGTTTGGGGCCCTCCTTATTTGTGATATTCACCTGAATTAGTATTGAAAACGATCCAGTGTGAACTCTAGATTAGAATTTCTGATTCTTAATTAAAACAATAAAAACAAAATTATAGTTCAAATGATGAAATTCTCTTTATTCACAACTCAAGAAGTATTGATGGGATTTCTCTGGTCCCATATCTCAAAAATAAACTCACCCACTTAATGCATAACAAAATTAAAAAAGTGAAGAAAAAAAAAATTCGAAAAAATTATCAAACAGCAGCGGTTTCCATAACAACCCATGTAATGACGACGCTTGCACACTGTTCACTATTACTCTTGAACACAGTTGAAAAATGTGATAACGTCCAAATAAGGTGCGCGCACGCCATCAAACCTAAAACAACACCCACTTTGTCAATGGGTAAAGAAAAAAAAATTAGGACATAATTATACAAAAAAGAAATTAATACATTATCGAAATAAAACTGACCGAGTTATTGTAACTATTAATGTTTATTAGGAATTTAAATAAAAAATAATATTAATATTAAAGACTTTGTAAACTTTAAATGCAGCAGAATTGAACAAAGGAGAAGGCAACTAAAAAAATTTCTAATAATACTTGTAAATAATCATCCTGTGACATTAGTAGTGAAAAGTGGATGCTCCATCTCTACAAAATTTCAATACCAGCACCAGACATTCACACAGGCATTCACACAAGCATTCACACATTCCTTATTTCAAACAGAGGTAACATCAGAGTGCACAAGGTTAAATAAAAATGTTCTTTGACTTTTTGGATTTTCACCTTTTTCTGTCCTTAGAATCGTCAATTGAACTAATTTTATTTTTATAGAAGATTTCTTTTTTTATGCGGATATCAAGTTTCCTTGTCTGAGCAAACTCTTACGTTGATCTGCATAGGGTAATTGTAATTAATTTATAAAAGCCTTACAAATATGTAACGGATTATTTTTTTCATTTATTTACTTATTCTTGATGCAGAGAAATAACTGATGCTCACATTTATTGCGTTATGGCTCTAACTAATGAAAAACAATGTGAGTGAAAGTTGACAATGTTTTAAAATTTGAAATCGTCTGCTACGTTGACTTCACAGCAGACGATCTCACATTTTCTTACTAAGACTGGTTTCCTTAAAATAAAATGTTCTTTTTCCAGATAGTGATTGGAAGTTCGACCGCACAAAATGCCTGCTATGAGCGCAACAGTCCCGAAACGCACCTCTATCCCAGGATTCCCTCCTACGCCGCTCCTTCTTATCAACCGGATTCGAACTTAGATCCTGCCACCGCTGCTTCTTTTTATACTCCCACATTAGTAAGCTCTTTTTTTTCTTCTTTTTTTTACATTTATTTGATGCATTCAGCATGATATTTAATGATTCGATAAAAAAGGGGCAACTTTTTTAATTCAACTTTTAGTTACATTCAAGGTTTTAAATATACGCAGAATTAAAAAAAAAATTGTATTTTGTATTTCTTTGAAGATAAGACCTTTTAAAGCATAATCAGCATATCCAATTGTTTTTTCCCCATTATTTACGCCTTTTTATAGTAATACACAACCTTCCCTCTCTTTTACAACTTCGTTTTCCCTCTTTTATATTTTTTGATCCACTCAAGAAATTTTTTTAGACTGTACTCAAAAATCCAACCAACTTGAATGCTAAAAACCAAAAATCTTACGTTAGGTAAGGTAAATCAAAGCCTAAAATATTTGAACCAATTCTAAGTAATATATATAACAATAAAAATCTAAGTGTTTTTTTAAATTCTTGAAAATTTTTTTAAATTTTCGTTCGTATTTATGTCAATTTTTTTTTTTTTTTTTTTTTGTTGTTGCTCGTTTGTACTTTTGTTTGTTATTATATTTTAAAATGGTTGTTCGCGCGTACGCTCAGACAACCCAATATATTTTCCCTGGTGACTACATACGTCCAAAATAAGCTTTTTTATCCCGTTCATATCAAGCAAAATGGAAAAAGAAAGTCATAGCATTGTCTTGTATTTTAAAGTTTAAAATCGAAACAACCTCTTAATTTTTATAATTCTGGTTCTTGGTTATTTTTGTTGGAAGCGTAGTGTCACAATTAACAAAAAATCCGACGTGAGCTCTAAATATTTATTTCAAAACTTAATACACAAATTCTTGTAGGAAAAAATTCAAATTAACTATCACTTAAAGAAAAGAAAAAACATCATGGATAGTGCTTAACTTAATCAAGATTAACTATAGCTGGAAATATTTTTTCAGAAAATCTCCTCTGAGCTCTGTTTTGTTAAAATATGCTCGTTACGATAGAGGCTAATTCTTCCCCCCCCCCCTTTTTTTAAAAAAAACTAGAAGCAATTTGCGAAAAAGAACTTTGAAACATTTTTAATAAACAAGCGTAAAATTTTAATTGTTAAAAATCTAAGTAGACCTCATTATACTTTTTTCATAATATTAAGGAAAAGAGCCGTGATGGTTAAAGGCGTTCGCCTTCCAATGAGGTGAACTGGGCTCGAATCCCAGCAACGACTGGTCGATACGAATTCCGCATACGGCTTGCACCAACCACAGTGATGACGTAAAATATTCGTAAAATATATATGACGTAGACTGATCATAGGTTAAAGTCCCCTTTCCGTCAGGCTAACCGTGGGTGGTTTTCTTCTCCAATTAACTCAAAAGCTGTTTAGTTTCCTCAAAAAGTCCTCCACGAAGGAAAATTCTTTCCGATATTTGATCCAGGAGTTCCCTTGTCTTCTGAATTGGGTTCAAAATTACAAGGGTTAGAAGTTGAGCATTAGTAATCGTAAACCCAAAATTGGGTCGGCTGTTCAACGGCGGTTACATAAAAATATATATTTATGAAAAGTTTTTTTTTTTAGAGTGAAAAAATAAACTTAAGAATCTATACCTATAAATATTGATGTGTTTCAAAAAGTCTACTCGAAGTATTAGTCATTTTTTATACGTCTGACTGATCCAAAAGAACTTTCTGTAGTTTTTGGATCTAAATTAACTGGTAGGACTTCTTTAGTTACATTTGAACTGATTACCGCTTGCCTGACATGGATCTCTAACTTTCTTTTTGACTATTATTACTCGTCTAATAGTATTCCTGTCGTCGACAGAGAAATTTCATGGTACTTTTCCGTCAGCCAAGTCGCCAAGCGAAGCAAATGACAAAACAGTCAACGGAATAAAAATCGGAAACGTTCAACTATAAACTAATATTTATTAATAATAAACAAAAGAAGTTCAACTATAAGCAAATATTGTTGGCTAACTCCCAAATTTTCATCATTCTTAGAACAAAAATCAAGATGGAAGAAAGAAAGGAAAACTTGCTTGGGCCGGGATAGCCTGATCGGTAGAGCGCTGGGCCCATGTCCGAAAGTTCGTGAGTTCGAACCCCACCGACCGAAGACTCCCCGTGTAGTGATTGATGCATGTTAAATCTGTTGAGTCGCAAAAGTCCTCCATGTTCCCATAACAAATCAAAACCTCTGGGGATACTGGATTGGAGATCGATAGTTCTCTGATTCAGGTCAAAATTACGATCTGTGGACGAATGAATGGATGTTCGCCCTATAAACGGGTGCGACGTATGGTGTGGCAGAAGTCGAATTCTTGGCCATAGATAGCGCAACTGAAAAACAAGAAACGTACATTCTGCCTTAAATTTGCTCGGTTTCACCAAGCAGGCTTGCCCGTGTGGCAAGTGACATTAGAAACAACAACAACAAGGAAAACTTGCTTTGTTTTGAATGAATTCAGAGAATAGAGCACGTCGCCCCAAACTTGCATTCCCCTTATGGTTGTAAGAAATTTGGAGGAGTTCTACATTATTTGGCGATCTTTCGCTTGCCCCCGGCTAACGGAAAAGTACCGAAATTTCTACTTAGGAATTATGGCGGCGATCTCCAAAACTTTTAACATTTGTTTCTGAGTTGACTACCCTTTACAAGGGCCTTTTTCGAAACGTTTTAACCTCTTTTAAGTGGTTTAATTATTGTCCATTAACATACTGGAACCTTTTATGTTTTCTTTTGCTCCAACAATTACAAATGCAACGTGATGTGCTGGGTTTCTTAAAACTTTTTTTTATCCGTTCTAATGCATACACCAGATTCTCTCATCATATCTTTTACAGTTGTTTCAATTTTTTGCATTAATTCTTCCTACAAGCCGGCGAAGAACGTGCACTGATTCTTCAGTAAACTTAAGCAAAGTACTCGCTTTTTCGACTGCACTTTTGATCCTTCCATGTACTTTAAAAAACTACACTTTTTAACATTTGCAGCTAAAATTCCTTCTATACATTTCGCTTTTAGAATATTTCCACCATGAAGGCCAATAGCTAAACTCATGAAGTTTTTTCTAACTAGAACTTCATCAATATGTTCAGCAATCGTTTCTCAGTTGGAGCCTTTTTTCTAGATTTTTCAGCTGTGTAGGTTTTGACGAATTTTCATCTTTTCTTTTACAAAAACATCCAGCAATGTTTTTAATTAATTTCCATTTTTTTTCAACTTCCGAAAAGTTTTCTTTTCAACTGGATTTGCTAAGTTTTCTTTTCTATTCGAATTGGTTCTTCGCAAAAATTTTGGCAATTGACACATTTTAACAGTACTGCCACTGTTTTGTTTTCCAATAAATAATATCTTTGATGTGGAGAATTTTCTAATACGGTTGCCCACTTTCCCAAAAATTACAGTTTAATTCAACTTCAGCTAAGGGAAAACAAAGTGATTCATTCTGTATAGGAGTTTTTATCTAAACGAATTCTCCTGTGTACATTTCTTGTTTCACCCATTTCCTAGAAACTAAATCCAAGGTGGCACTGGTGTCTCGTAATATCGGTATCCCAATCCCTTCGCCGTCAGGCTAACCGTGGGAGTTTCTCGTGGTCTTCCTCTCCATGTAACGCAAATGCGGATTAGTTCCAACAAAAAGTCCTCCACGAAGGCAAATTTCTTCCAATACTAGATCCATGAGTTCCCTTATCTTCTGGATTGGGTTCAAAATTACAAGGCTACGGAGTTGAACATAAGTGGTCGTAAACTCGCATACATAACATAAGTGTCGCCTGTTCAAAGACTGTTATAAAATAAAAAATAACTACGGATACTGCTCACGGTGAGCCTGGCGGCAAGGGGATTCTAACAAATAATTTGTCAATCACTGAGGATAATTTACGTTAGATCTGTGGTCGATGCAAGCTGGATGCTGAATTCGTATCGACCAGTCATCGCTGGGAATCGAACCCGGTTCACCTCATTGGAAGGCGAACGCTCTATCTCCTAAGTCGTCACGGCTCCAACACTTTTATATAGAACCATAGCATCTCTAAGTAAAGGTTCCGAAACGCGTAAAGATAAAACAATTTCTGAATTTTTCTTTAAATAGGAACATAGAAACCGGAAGTGATTATCAGATCCGCATTCGTAGAAATTCTTTCAAATTCCTTCTCGTGATCTCTTTAAATACAATATCTTTCTGCCCTACTGACTTTTGTTCAGCTTTAGCAACAGTTCGCCAAAAATCATTTTGACTGTTTGGATTTCTATGCAACAAAGACTTCTCTTAAAATTGTTTTTTAAACTTAATCTAATTTCTCGGCTATTATACAAAATAAGCATTTAATTCCATCCATTCCTCGAGAAAAAGGTCTCTTATATCATTTAGTACATGACGCCCAACTTGCTCAGTTAACATCGAATTCTTAAGATCCTCAAAATTAGTAATTTTTGGATCAGAAATTCATTCATTAAAACAACAATTTAATCCTTGAGCAAAATTTTGCCAAGACTTATTAGGGGACTTTAAATGCCGGTAAAAAAATTTTAAGTTTTTCGGCATTAAGGTCATATCGTTTCAGATTCAGTTCTTTTACGAAATCGTGATTATTGGCATCTTTAGGTGATTCTCTCGCCAACATATTTGAAATATCTGGTGGTACTAGGCTTGATAGATAAGCCACCTAATCTTCCTTTGGAATTTGTGTTATCTGCTCAAAACTGATAAGATATGATGTCATTTCATCTTTATTTTCTTGAAATTCGGTTACAGTTGGACCCCGATTTAACGAATTGATTGAGGGAATCAAATCCGCCCGTTAAATCGAAGCAATTCGCTCCGTTAAATCGAAGCAAAAGCCAAAAAATTAGGTCGGCTGCTCAACGACGGCTATAAAATAAAATATTTGAACATAAAATATGATAAATGAAAAATAAATCTATACCTTTTAAAAAATTACATTTCTGGTTTCTATTTGGCCTTCACTTTCCACCGATTATAAATTAAAACGAAATACGTCATGTATAATGTAAATCAAATATTTCCCCCTCGATTATTTCTGTTAGAATAAAATAGGTAAGGAGAGTCGGGTAGTAATCGATATTCCTCGATGAATCGTTTTATTCTCATTGCTTGTTAAGACAACAACATCAGCAATTACCAGAGGTGGGTAATGTATGAAGTAGGGTTGGTTCTCTTTATATAATTGTTAGCTGGGCGGAAGGGAGTGTTTCACTCATGAAAATGTAGATGTCAAATACACAATCTTTTAAATCATCTTCAACAATCTCATTTCTTACCGCGGGCACAAAATGTGCTTCTTTCCACGTGGAGCAGCTCATTGCATGTTCAGAGATTTTATAATTTTTCTTTCTTTCTTTTTTTTTCTTAGCTGTTGTCCTGCAAGACTCATAAAATAACAGGCTAATATAAGCAATAATAAAAATACAGCACAACTAGATCGATTACACAAGCAGACGATATTTTTTGGAACAGTTTTGGAGTTGAATGATTTAGATCGAGTTTGTGCAGACCAATAGTTCGTAGTAAGAAGCCATTATTTGATATCGTAAAATATAGTTTTCGCTAAGAAAAGTGGACTAACTATTACGGAATAAGAAAGCAAAAAAGTTTAAAATAATGTCACAAACCTCCTATAAACGTTGGACTAAAATAAGCAATAATAAAAAGCAGCACAACTAGATCGATTACACAAGCAGACGATATTTTTGGAACAGTTTTGGAGTTGAATGATTTAGATCGAGTTTGTGCAGACCAATAGTTCGTAGTAAGAAGCCATTATGTGATATCGTAAAATATAGTTTTCGCTAAGAAAAGTGGACTAACTATTACGGAATAAGAAAGCAAAAAAGTTTAAAATAATGTCACAAACCTCCTATAAACGTTGGACTAAAATAAGCAATTCGCGATCGCAACGCTCGAGTACGCCGTCTAGCGGGAGCCTGTAAATATCGGACATTAATTTATCACGTTTTCATTTAGTTCCATCAAAGTCATTGACTGAATCAGACGCCATTTTTTAGCAGCAAATAAGAAACAAAATTTCCCTAAGGAAAAGGCCGAAGAACTTTAAAAAAATCTCCAGAATATTAGTAAATCTTTCAGGAACAGAACACGCCAAACATTTGAAGAAAAATTCCTCAATAATTTTTAATTTCTATTATCAACAAACTTGCAACTGATGACTTCCGATTTCGGATACTGTTATAGATGTGTGTATTAAGGTAAAATGCATTTCTTCTGTCTTCAATTCATTACGAATTAAAGTGAAGTCAACATTGCTTTCGTCATTCCAGTGAATAAATATGAATTCAGAACATACAGAATTGTAATAGTTATAGCATATTCTTCTTCGTTATAGAATAGTATATATTTCTGTATCCATATAATTCGGAAAACAACAATAAAAAATTATCCAAGTTACTTGAAATAGTGCCATTTCTGCTGATTCTTAATTAATTTAAATCGTTTTCTTGGTAAGTTTTTTTTAATTTTGAAAGAATAAGTTCAACTAGAATTCAGCTATTCTGTTTTTAGCTACATATTCAAATTCATATCAATTATAAAATTTTGCTGTGTAGTATGTTATCTAAAAGTAATGAAGGTATAAACTATGTATCTATTATTTGAGAATAAAGTTTTCAAACAAGGAACTTATCATTTTGGAATTCTCCGGGAATCATAAATCAGGTAAGTGCAATGATTTTTACAATAAAAAATTTGCTTGTAAATATTTTTTTTTCATTTGATGATGGTTCTCTACAGAATGGTTTTTTACGTCTGATTAAGAACTATAAGAATAATAAAAAAAGAAACAATATGAAAGTTTTTATTTCAATGTTAATAATTCTTAAAATCGTTTTTTTTTATCCTAAGAATTCTTTATTTTCCGTTTTTTAGTTTATAATTTTTTGATAAAAATTGTTCTCAAAATACTTTTGAAAAATTAAATGGTATAACATTATGTGTTTATGTATACTTCTTGTATATTCCAATGTTTGAAATAATATGATTCAGAAAAGTATGGAATAAAAATTCGGTACTTACGACGTATTAACGCCACCGCCGCTACAGATTTGGCGGTTTTTAAGTGCCGCCAATCTACACTTAAAATTTTTGCGACAGTTCATAAAATAAAACACTTTATTTAAAATCAAAATAGTTAATTGGATTTCGGTGGAAAATGAGCCGATATAGAGTTTAGCATAGATTCAAAACAATCATATCGCCATATGAACTCTGATGAATAAGATTCCAAATGAAAAAACCTTTCCAAAACGTACGTTTGCCAAGATAAAGTTTTATGTTGTGGGAATCGGTACATTTTCGTTTTTTCGGTAAAGCATTTCCCTCCTGAAAAAATAAAATTGCATCTTGTTTTGTTTCTGGCAAATCCCAAAGACGAATATTCGTAGCACTAAAAATGGCGACAAAAAAGAATTTTTTTTTTTTTGTTTCGTCAGCATTCTTTATTTTACGTTTCTTAGTTTCTAAATAATGATTTTTATTGAAACTTGAAATTTTTTGATAAAAATTGTTGTCAAAAAACGTTGTTTACAAAATTAAATTTCATAAAATTATGAGGCTTATGTATACTTTTTGTTCATTTTAATTTTTGAACTAATATGATTCTTAAAACTAAAGAATGTAAAGTTTAAATGGGCCTTTCATGTTATATCATTAAATTTAGTAATACTATTTCTCGGGCATTAGGTTTTAACTCTTATAAGAATATACATATTTTTTTCTGTTAATGTACAAATATTTTTCCGATGTGTTTTGGATATTCCTTCTCTAATAAAAAGAGATACCATTTTGTTTTCGGTTGTACAAGAAAGAAGATCAAGCATTTTTCTTTTTTAAATTTAATAAGCCACATTAAAGAAGGAACGTTGCAATGCTACACGCTACATTAACGACGTCTCCAGAGTAACTGAATGACGGTTCATATGGAAATCGCAGGTAAGCGTCTCATAAAACAACGCCCCCTATAGTTCGTTGCGATCGCGAATAATAAAAAGCAGCACAACTAGATCGATTACACAAGCAGACGATATTTTTGGAACAGTTTTGGAGTTGAATGATTTAGATCGAGTTTGTGCAGACCAATAGTTCGAAGTAAGAAGCCATTATGTGATACCGTAAAATATAGTTTTCGCTAAGAAAAGTGGACTAACCATTACGGAATAAGAAAGCAAAAAAGTTTAAAATAATATCACAAACCTCCTATAAACGTTGGACTAAAATAAGCAATAATAAAAAGCAGCACAACTAGATCGATTACACAAGCAGACGATATTTTTGGAACAGTTTTGGAGTTGAATGATTTAGATCGAGTTTGTGCAGACCAATAGTTCGTAGTAAGAAGCCATTATGTGATATCGTAAAATATAGTTTTCGCTAAGAAAAGTGGACTAACCATTACGGAATAAGAAAGCAAAAAAGTTTAAAATACTATCACAGACCTCCTATAAACGTTGGATTAAAATAAGCATTAATAAAAAGCAGCACAACTAGATCGATTACACAAGCAGACGATATTTTTGGAACAGTTTTGGAGTTGAATGATTTAGATCGAGTTTGTGCAGACCAATAGTTCGTAGTAAGAAGCCATTATGTGATATCGTAAAATATAGTTTTCGCTAAGAAAAGTGGACTAACCATTACGGAATAAGAAAGCAAAAAAGTTTAAAATACTATCACAGACCTCCTATAAACGTTGGATTAAAATAAGCATTAATAAAAAACAGCACAGCTAGATCGATTACACAAACAGATGATATTTTTGGAATAGCTTTGGAATTGAATGATTTAGACAGAGTTTGTGTAGACCAATAGTTTGTAGTAAACCATTACGGGAAATCGTAAAATACAGTTTTCTCCTGGAAAAGTTGATTTACCATTGCGGGATAAGAAAGCAAAAAAGTTCAGAATGATGTCACAGACTAATTTTATTTCCTGTATTATTTCTGATCTCCTTACATGAAAAACCACCTGAATGGATGGAGATGTTAGAATCGATGTTTAGTTAGAAATGGTGAAAACTTCGCTGATAGTTTAATAAAATGTCGTTTTCATTCAAATTAGATCTTCAATTTTAACTTCGAAGCACACTTCGAATACAAACACTGTAGAATTTTTTTTTTTTTAATTAAAAATTTGATTTCTCCGTTATTTACTTTTCGTTTTCAAAAATAAAGAGAGAGCGAAAAAATGGCTAGATAAAAAAATTTGTTTTCGGGTGTTAAAACACATCTTCTATATTAAACAACATTTCATTCCATGTAAAAAAGGAATTTAACATTTCTAATGACATAAAAGAATCTAAGATAAGAAAACGCGAGACAAAAAAAAAAAGGGGGGGGGGGTGATTCAACTATTATATGGAACAAAATGTGTTATGGAAAAAATACTAATTGATTTTAAGAATTTTTATCTACTGCAGTATTTCCTACACGCAAAGATTATTGGGAGTTCCTCAACTAAGTGTTCAAAATAACATTTTTTAATGAACTACAGTCTAACCCCGCTATAGTGAACCTTCAAGGGACCGAAATTTTGGTTCGATATAACGGGTACTTCACTACATCCGTTCCACAAGCGATTTTAACTAATGATTCCATCCCGCTTTTATTACACATTATTTAAATAAATGACCAATAAAATGAAGAAAAAAAAAATGACTGGAAAAAAAATACGTAGTAACAAAAAAATGCGTTAACTTTTATTTTTTACTACTCTTCGTCTTGTGTACAAAATTTTTTTTTAATCTTTAGCTGATGAATAATCCTCAACATCAGATATGGAAACACTTCCCGACTCTCCGATAATTTTTCCTGAATTTATGTTATTCCACTTTTTAAACCTGTCTAACCAGCCATTCGAGCACATAAAAGTAATCTCACCAAATCGCTAAGCAAATTCCTCGGTTTTGACTTAAAGCATTTATCCAGATACTGGAAGATGGCGGCTTCTTTGAATGCTGAACCAATTCAATAATGATACAAACAAGAAAATTACGTATTGCTACATTCCATGCTATAGATAGTTTTAACAATCGGTACATGTCCTTATTTTGAAGCAGAAATTTCAAAAACATTATTAAAAAATGAAGAAAATAAATCAGTCAAAAAAGTTCTTAATATCCAACTTCCTCTCTTTTTTTTTGGTTCACTATGTCCACAAAAAATACATTATGCGTGTGTAGCAAGAGACGGAAGCGAACATTTCGTTCACTATATCCGGGAGTTCCCTATAGCGGGGTTTGACTGTATTTAGAAAAGTTTGCTATGAAAACCTTTTTTATTTTCCTTGTATTTCATTTTATTAATGAAGAGGATTGTAGGGGCATTCATACAACAGTGTATAAAACACATGTATTGAATGTTTGTTTGCAGAACTCTACTTATGGAATGAAGGAAGGTTCTGATCCATGGAGGAGTATATCACAGTCCTACTACTACGATCCCACCTTGGCGGCTTACGGGTGAGCTTTCTCTCTTTTTCACTCTTTTTCTTTCTTTCTTTTTTTTTGTTATTGTGATGAGTTCTTAATACCTTGTGTTGCAGGTATGGAGGTTTAGACTTCAACGGAGCGAGAAGGAAGAACGTAACGCGGGATTCCACGAGTACCCTCAAAGCCTGGCTAAACGAACACAGGAAGAACCCTTACCCAACCAAGGGAGAGAAGATTATGCTGGCCATCATCACCAAGATGACACTCACACAGGTCTGAACGCCGCTTGTATTTAAATGCTGACACATCCTTACTTTGAATGGAAACCTCTCAATCTAACAACGATCCTCTTCAAGCCAATATAGTTATACAAGTTATAGTTCTTAAATTTCCTTTTCCACTGTTTTCATATTTAAGTAATCGATGATTTCATGTAGTTCCTAATTGGTGCTGGAGGAATTTCAAAAAAATTCTCTTGAAGTCCTGCTCCAAATGACTTATACACTCTCTGGCCAAATGTATCCGGACATCCGGGTTGATATGGTGGTGGAACCATAATGGTGTGGGGGTGCTTCTCGTGGTTTGACCTGTGTCCGTTAGTTCCTGGAAACATGAACTCTGAGATGTATGTGGAGAATGCTGCACTCCCATCTCTATGGCAATATTTCGGGGAAGGCCCATTTCTCTTCCAGCAGGATAACTGTTCCATTCACGCATCGAAGCTTGCACAGACGTGGTTTGATGAAATGAGTGTTTAAAAACTGGACTGGCCTTCTCAGAGCCCTGATGTAAATCGCATAAAACGAATTAGAGCACAGATTACTTAGCCAACCAAATCGACCCACCTCACTGCAAGCACTCACTTCAGCAGTGATGGAAGTCAATTCCTATCAAAAGCTGGTGGAAAATGTTCCCAGACATATGCAGGCTGAAAACCGATGCAAAAAGGAGATCAACATCATACCCAGATAAGCAAAATAAGGTTTATTTCCACTCAGCAAAAACCTTTTAATGTAAATCTAAAAAGGTTTGCAATACGGTTTATGTGTGTAAACCTTCTAACCTTAAAACGAGATCTGTGATCTTCTGCTCTATTCTACTCACATTACCCTAATTCAAAACCCTGGAAAACAACCTTTTATATAAAAACCTTAAATCGAGGTTGACTTAGGGTTTTCGAGCGCCAAAAAATCATTTCCTAAATGCTAGTCTCAAGATGAAAATAATCTTAAATCTAGGTAATTATAAGGTTTCTTTTCGCAACGTCTTGTCTGATCAGCTAGAATCCACCTTGTCATGAAATTTCAATGTACAATGCAGTTTGATCCTATCGCTGGTGTGACGTCATCTAAAACGTCATTAAAGACCTAAAGGCCTGGTTTCTTAGGACAGGACTCCGTCAGCTGGAAATCAGCGCTAACCTCTGATTGGTCCATTTGTGAGTTTGATAGTATACGTCATCGAACGCTCATCTTGAACTACAATTGCCGTTCAACTCAACTGCAGTTGGATTACAACGTGACGTTAACCACAGAAGCAATGGCGGACAACATCCAACAGCACATTGAAATCAGTCAAGATTTTGATTTTGACATTAAACATAGCTTCTTCATTAAACATAGCACTCTTCATTTAGCTCAGCTATAATATGTTTTTTCTTGGACAAAGTCATTATTTGTTCTCCAAAACACTGGTCGACAATAACAAAATCAAAATAAATATTTGTTTACGTTATTAACGCATGCGCAATGAGAGATAATGTCTGCGTTGGACCGACTGCTCACGCTGAGCTAACAAAAAAGTATTTTTTTGGCGTCAGCTCTACGTCAACTTTCCGCTGACGCTTAGATAAGGTGCTAGTTCTAAGAAACCAGGCCTTGAGCTAACAAACCAGTATTTTGTTGGCGTCAGCGGGACGTTGACGTCCCGCTGACGCCCAGATAAGGCTCTTGTCCTAAGAAACCAGACCTTAAGCAACAATACTTTTTTTTTTAAAAAAGCTTTAAAAAATACTTTTTAATCCTTTTAGGATGAAAGGTTTGAAACTGCAATATTTTTGTTTTATTGAAAAAAGGTTTTTTGTGCAAACATTTTCGTGATAATACAAGGTTGCCGTAAGGTTGCATGCTCTCTGGGTATTAATATGTGCCTCAAGACGTTCTAAGTTCACACCACTGGGTGACCGGATTCTTTTGGCCAGATAGTGTATCTTTAGAAAAATATTTGTGGAAGTTGGAACAGTTTGATAAAATTTACTACACTAGGATACATGATTTTTTACAAGCTGTAGGAGAATTTATATTATTTCTAAAAAGACATTAAAACAACTTTAAATAATTAAACAACTGTATTGTCTTTTCTTTTTTTTTACTGAAGGTGTCAACATGGTTTGCCAATGCGCGGCGTCGCTTAAAGAAAGAGAACAAAATGACGTGGGAACCGAGGAACAAAGCGGAATCCGAGGATCCTAAGAAGGAGCAAAAAGATGAGGATGATGAAGACGAAAAACCTCCCCGCATCGGCAACAACACAGGTTAGTCTGAGCTAAGAAAAAATAATTACCATTTGAAATAGTTAACTTATCACTTTTGTCTTATATTATGTCCGATATCAAGTATTAGACTGTAGATTTAACGCAGATACAGTGAATTAAGACATAAATGACAGTAATGCGCATTAGCGGATGGTGAATTTGTGGGGCCCAGGGCTGAAACTACTTAGGGGCCCTAATAGCCATTTTATCAAAAAACTATTTTCTATAATGATGTAGATAAGTATATAGAAAAAAATAGGACAATAAAATAATTTTATGTCACTGTAGTCTATTCCCACACTAGTACTTAATTTTTTAGCTTTCTCTTCGTATTCCTTTAGCGTCTGATCTGATTGGTGCCTTATGTTGTTCACGAAGTCTTTTAATGACACAATTAACTTGTTACCTTCACAAATATCTAAACAGGGGCTCTGTATTTTTTTTATTAACTAAATTAAATCTCCCCAATATTTCTTCCCAAAAAATAATCAAAATTGCACTATTAAGTTTCGCCATTTTATGAATAAATTTCGTACCTCTTTCCGCAAATCAACTTTCTCATCCTCATTTTCGCTGAAACTTTCGAAAATTTTCATAATGTCATCATAATTATTTTTCAAAGCTTTGACAGCATCATAGTGACAAGACCATCTGGTCTGGCTTAAACTTTTTAACGTAAATTTGAGTTTTGCTTCACGATTTAACAGTTTCCACCTACGGGTCGAAGTAGAAAAGAAAACGTATATTTTTTGCACTACAATAATGAGCGCAGTAATTCACAAATTATCATTAAATATCGATTAAAAAGTTCATTTAGAATTGAAAAAATACATTAAAAACAAAAAAAAAACATGATTTACAATTCTTATTACTTACCAACTAAGAGAGGGAAATCTTTTCTTATACTGATTATGTACTTTCAATTATAAGTAATATAAGAGAAAGGTTCAGTCTTTATAACTTTTAAGTTATCATTTATTAGTAAACTGAACAAGTTTGTCACTTTGACGACGAGAACAGAAGTGCGGGGAAAAAAACAAAATTAAGACGGGAGTTAAACGGCGCGGCGGGAAGTCCCCAGTAATAGACGCGAAAAAATACACTGATAAAAAAACAAGCGAAGGGGAAATCCCCGTTCCGTTCGATAGACGAGCAGGGTTGATTGATCTCAGAGTTGCCAACCTTATAATATTTTTTGTTTTTTTTAATATTAGATATTTTTTTAAACTTAAAATATCACCTATTGTTTTCAGTGGGGACTGGGGCCCTTTTTATCCACGGGGCCCTGGGCTGCAGCCCAAAAAGCCCTTAAGTAGATCCGCCCCGTAATGCGGAAGATTTAATTAATGCAAAACAATGTGAATATTTATCGCCTGAAACGAAAGGAATAAAATTGCTCATTAAGCGAGAAAAAAGGTTTTTAAGCTTTTGACCCATTGGTTGGCAGCAACACAGATTAGAGTTAGTCCGCACTAATAAAAAATAATTATCATTTTAAAATTTATTTTTTTGTTATCGCTTTTGTCCGATTATATCCGATACCAATTATTTGACTGTCGATTTAAAGCAGAAGCAATGAATTGAGATATAGATGACAGTAATGCGGAAGATTTAATTAATGCGAAACAATGTGATTATTTATCGCCCGAAAGGAATAAAATTGCAAACCAAGCGAGGAAAAAAAAAACGTTTTTAAGCTTTTGATCCATTGGCAACAACACATGTTAGAGTTACTCGTAGTTGGCATTAATAAAAAATAATTACAATTTGAAAAATTTAACTTTTTGTTATCACTTTTGTCCGATTGAGTCCGATACTAATTATTTGACTGTAGATTTAAAGCAGATGCAATAAATTAAGTCATAAATGACAGTAATGCGGAAGATTTAATCAGAATACAAAAAAATGTGAATATTTATCGCCTGAAATGAAAGGAAGAAAATTGCTAAATAAGCGAGAAAATTTTTTTTTAAGGTTTTGACCCATCGGCAACAACACAGGTTAAAGTTAGTCCGCACTAATAAAAAATAATTACTATTTGAAATATTTTTGTTATCACTTTTGTCTTATAATATGTCCGATACCAATTATTTGACTGTAGATTTAACCCAGATGCAGTGAATTAAGACATAAATGACAGTAATGCGGAAGATTTAATTACATCACAAAAACAATGTGAATATTTATCGCCTGAAAGGAAAGGAATAAAATTGCAAATTAAGCGAGAAAAAAACTTTTTTTAATCTTTTGGCCCATTGGCAGCAACACATGTTAGAGTTAGTCCGCACTAATAAAAAATAATTACTATTTGAAATATTTTTGTTATCACTTTTGTCTTATAATGTGTCCGATACCAATTATTTGACTGTAAATTTAACCCAGATGCAGTGAATTAAGACATAAATGACAGTAATGCGGAAGATTTAATTAGAATACAAAAACAATGCGAATATTTATCGCCTAAAATGAAAGGAATAAAATTGCTCATTGGGCGAGAAAAAAGGTTTTTAAGCTTTTGACCCATCGGCAACAACACAGGTTAAAGTTAGTCCGCACTAATAAAAAATAATTACTATTTGAAATATTTTTGTTATCACTTTTGTCTTATAATATGTCCGATACCAATTATTTGACTGTAGATTTAACCCAGATGCAGTGAATTAAGACATAAATGACAGTAATGCGGAAGATTTAATTACATCACAAAAACAATGTGAATATTTATCGCCTGAAAGGAAAGGAATAAAATTGCAAATTAAGCGAGAAAAAAACTTTTTTTAATCTTTTGGCCCATTGGCAGCAACACATGTTAGAGTTAGTCCGCACTAATAAAAAATAATTACTATTTGAAATATTTTTGTTATCACTTTTGTCTTATAATGTGTCCGATACCAATTATTTGACTGTAAATTTAACCCAGATGCAGTGAATTAAAACATAAATGACAGTAATGCGGAAGATTTAATTAGAATACAAAAACAATGCGAATATTTATCGCCTAAAATGAAAGGAATAAAATTGCTCATTGGGCGAGAAAAAAGGTTTTTAAGCTTTTGACCCATCGGCAACAACACAGGTTAAAGTTAGTCCGCACTAATAAAAAATAATTACTATTTGAAATATTTTTGTTATCACTTTTGTCTTATAATATGTCCGATACCAATTATTTGACTGTAGATTTAACCCAGATGCAGTGAATTAAGACATAAATGACAGTAATGCGGAAGATTTAATTAGAATACAAAAACAATGCGAATATTTATCGCCTAAAATGAAAGGAATAAAATTGCTCATTGGGCGAGAAAAAAGGTTTTTAAGCTTTTGACCCATCGGCAACAACACAGGTTAAAGTTAGTCCGCACTAATAAAAAATAATTACTATTTGAAATATTTTTGTTATCACTTTTGTCTTATAATATGTCCGATACCAATTATTTGACTGTAGATTTAACCCAGATGCAGTGAATTAAGACATAAATGACAGTAATGCGGAAGATTTAATTACATCACAAAAACAATGTGAATATTTATCGCCTGAAAGGAAAGGAATAAAATTGCAAATTAAGCGAGAAAAAAACTTTTTTTAATCTTTTGGCCCATTGGCAGCAACACATGTTAGAGTTAGTCCGCACTAATAAAAAATAATTACTATTTGAAATATTTTTGTTATCACTTTTGTCTTATAATGTGTCCGATACCAATTATTTGACTGTAAATTTAACCCAGATGCAGTGAATTAAGACATAAATGACAGTAATGCGGAAGATTTAATTAGAATACAAAAACAATGCGAATATTTATCGCCTAAAATGAAAGGAATAAAATTGCTCATTGGGCGAGAAAAAAGGTTTTTAAGCTTTTGACCCATCGGCAACAACACAGGTTAAAGTTAGTCCGCACTAATAAAAAATAATTACTATTTGAAATATTTTTGTTATCACTTTTGTCTTATAATATGTCCGATACCAATTATTTGACTGTAGATTTAACCCAGATGCAGTGAATTAAGACATAAATGACAGTAATGCGGAAGATTTAATTACATCACAAAAACAATGTGAATATTTATCGCCTGAAAGGAAAGGAATAAAATTGCAAATTAAGCGAGAAAAAAACTTTTTTTAATCTTTTGGCCCATTGGCAGCAACACATGTTAGAGTTAGTCCGCACTAATAAAAAATAATTACTATTTGAAATATTTTTGTTATCACTTTTGTCTTATAATGTGTCCGATACCAATTATTTGACTGTAAATTTAACCCAGATGCAGTGAATTAAGACATAAATGACAGTAATGCGGAAGATTTAATTAGAATACAAAAACAATGCGAATATTTATCGCCTAAAATGAAAGGAATAAAATTGCTCATTGGGCGAGAAAAAAGGTTTTTAAGCTTTTGACCCATCGGCAACAACACAGGTTAAAGTTAGTCCGCACTAATAAAAAATAATTACTATTTGAAATATTTTTGTTATCACTTTTGTCTTATAATGTGTCCGATACCAATTATTTGACTGTAAATTTAACCCAGATGCAGTGAATTAAGACATAAATGACAGTAATGCGGAAGATTTAATTAGAATACAAAAACAATGCGAATATTTATCGCCTAAAATGAAAGGAATAAAATTGCTCATTGGGCGAGAAAAAAGGTTTTTAAGCTTTTGACCCATCGGCAACAACACAGGTTAAAGTTAGTCCGCACAAATAAAAAATAATTACTATTTGAAATATTTTTGTTATCACTTTTGTCTTATAATGTGTCCGATACCAATTATTTGACTGTAGATTTAACCCAGATGCAGTGAATTAAGACATAAATGACAGTAATGCGGAAGATTTAATTAGAATACAAAAACAATGCGAATATTTATCGCCTAAAATGAAAGGAATAAAATTGCTCATTGGGCGAGAAAAAAGGTTTTTAAGCTTTTGATCCATCGGCAACAACACAGGTTAAAGTTAGTCCGCACTAATAAAAAATAATTACTATTTGAAATATTTTTTTATCACTTTTGTCTTATAATATGTCCGATACCAATTATTTGACTGTAGACTTAAAGCAGATACAATGAATTATGACATAAATGACAGTAATGGGGAAGATTTAATTAAAATACAAAAACAATGTGAATATTTATCGCCTAAAATGAAAGGAATAAAATTGCAAATTAAGCGAGAAAAAAACTTTTTTTAATCTTTTGGCCCATTGGCAGCAACACATGTTAGAGTTAGTCCGCACTAATAAAAAATAATTACTATTTGAAATATTTAACTTTTTGTTATAGCTTTTGTCTTATATTATGCCCTATAAGCAATTATTTGACTGTAGATTTAAAGCAGATGCAATGAATTAAGACATAAATGTCAATAATGCGGAAGATTTAATTAAAATACAAAAACAATGTGAATATTTATCGCCTGAAATGAAAGGATTAAAATTGCAAATTAAGTGAATAAAAAAGGTTTTTAAGCTATTGACGGCACACAGCTAAGGCAAGCAACACAGGTTAGAGTTAGTCCGCACTAATAAAAAATAATTAGTATTTGAAAAAGTCACTTTTTGTTATCACTTTTGCCCGATTATGTCCGATGCAAATTATTTGACTGTAGATTTAAAGCAGATGCAATGAATTAAAACATAAATGACAGTAATGTGGAAAATATAATTAAAATGCAAAAACAATGTTAATATTTATCGCCTCAAATGACAGGAATAAAATTGCAAATAAAGTAACAAAAAAAAACTTTTTTAAACTTTGATTAGTGATAATGACCGTTTCAATTTCTGATGGAGAAAGGGCAAAGGAAGGATTAAAATAATCTAAAACCATTTCATTAGACGAACGCCGAAAAACGCTTCCTAACGTTACGAGAACAGTTCTACTAGAATAATAAAATTGATTTTTGATGATTTTTAATCTTTATTTTCCCTATTACAGTAGCGCTAATTAATATTCAAAAATCTGGCATTTCTTGCATATTGAGCAACGTATTAGTAGTAAGAAATGATAGTCTTTCGTAATGAAGGCAAAGCTATGCATCTTCATTAAAAAAAAGACAATGTTGCATGTTAGTTAAAAATCACGTCATGAATAACACTATATCCTAAAATTAAATGCAAGAACGTCATTTTTTAATCATTGAAGAAATTAAGTTTGATAATAAATAAATGGATTAACAAAAGGAATTATTATTTATATGATTTTGAAAGTTGAAAATATGTCTGCAATGCTTTCGTTTAATCCTCTTTAGAAAAAATAATCCTAGAATAATTGAGTCCCAACAATTAAATAGAGCAGAACTTTTCTGTTTCATTTGTTCGTAGTTCCATTTGTTTCCTACGCGGAAATTCGAGACGAAAATCTTCCTTTTCTCAATCGAACTTTTTAAAGTATGTTTCGCTATCATTTTTTTTAATGAACTTCGAATGATTCCAATTTTTTGTTTCTGCATATAAAGCTATTTAAAAACTTGAATTCTTCGTCATAATTTTTTTTTTAAATTTTAGTTTTAACTAAATTGTTATTACTAAATTTTATTTTTAACTAAATTGTTATTACTAAATTTTATTTTTAACTAAATTGTTATTACTAAATTTTATTTTTAACTAAATTGCTATTACTAAATTTTATTTTTTAACTAAATTGCTATTACTAAATTTTATTTTTATCTAAATTGTTATTACTAAATTTTTTTTAAAACTAAATTGTTATTTCTAAATCTTATTTTTAACTAAATTGTTATTACTAAATTTTATTTTTAACTAAATTGTTATTACTAAATTTTATTTTTAACTAAACTGTTATTTCTAAATTTTATTTTTAACTAAATTGTTATTACTAAATTTTATTTTTAACTAAACTGTTTGTCACAAATGAAATAGTTTTTCTTTTTTTAAATTTAAATGCGCAAGTTTAAAAAGTTTTTAATATTGTATTCTATTTTCATTTATAAGACTATAGATATTTTTCAATTTCAGGCAATCATTAGTAATCTAGTTCGAGTACTTAAACTGCTTTACTTCACTAAATAACTAGTAAGGGACTCTACCCTGGTAGTTTATCTATTTGATTAGAAACTTATGAGCTTCGCATAGCACATTTTGATAGTAGAAAATATAGTGGTCTTACTATGTCGTAAGAAACGAAAAAGTTGTGCTCGTTTCATAACGTTAAAAATATTTCTTGCGTAATTTAAATTTATTTGCAAATTTTAACGTAAGCAGACGTAATGTAATGCAATGCAGACGTAATTTAAGTTTATTTGTCAATTTTAACGTAACGTAATGCAGACGTAATTTTAGTTTATTTGCAAATTTTAACATAAGCAGACGTAACGTTAAGTAATTCAGACGTAATTTAAGTTTATATGTATGATGAAGAATCCTTCAAATAATTTTTTTCAGAATTGTAGCGGTTGCTCTGTCGGAATAAAGTTCTTCTTGTGTTTTGAGATTCTTGATGTCAAGTTAAGCCTATCTTTAACCATAGCACTCCATGCTAATTCTGAAAATGATGCAAAATGTATACAGTTTTTTAAAAATGGTTTTGTGATTTAATTTGTTTATATTTAACCCTTTCGACCCGAATGGGACATATATGTCCAAAGATTAAACTTTATTCCCTAATGGATAAGCAGATCCCAATTTTGCAGAAACAAATAATTCGATGCATTTATACTATTTGTATTATTTACTCCCATGCAATATATATGTATGTATTTTTACAATATTCAAGGCGATCGGAAAATATTGTCCCAGGTGATTTTTTGGGAAAACGGGAAAAGTGGATAACTTTAAACTCATAGTATACTTATTTTAATATATCACCATTAAAATAAACTGCTTTTCATATTTAAATTTTAATGCTGCAAAAGTTGAATCGAAATAGTTAAAAAGCGATCTGAGCTACGTAAAAATATAGAATTATTCAGTTACTTTGATTATTTCCATCTAGGTGAAAAAATCTCATCAAATTGTCTGTCACAAAGTTTAATAACTTTTAAAATATGTTTTTGTTCTAAAGCCTAAATAATATTTTATATCACGAAGGTTAAGATAGTTTAAAATCATAGCTTTGCCTGAAGTGTTAAGGCGCTTAAACTGGTCTTGATGCTTCAAAAAACGCAATTAAAATCTCTGAACATTTGGATAGTGTCAACCATGTGGCATAAAAAGACCTTTCTGATGGTTGCTTTTAAATAGGCACTTTTGTTTGGCTACATTGGATCTGCATCGCAAAGTGATTTGTTGTGTTGCGTTTTGTTAAGACTAGCAGATTTATTTATTCAAAAAGCATGTATCTACTCCGTTAAAAGTGCGGGAGAAAGTTCTCGAAAGGCTACTTTTTCCCAACACTTGATCCAGGATTTCTTTTCGATTGGGCTCAAAACGATAAGGCCATGGAGTGATAGTCGCAAACCCTAAATTCAACAACGTTTATAAAATAAAAATATTTTATCTGTCGAGCCAATGGAATCAGTCAAATGGGGAATTGAACTGAACTGAAAAAGAAAATCTAACAGTATTGACTTCAGAAACTTTAAAATACCTTAGAAAGAAAAAAAAAAATTCTGAAGCCATCGATTGGTGGATAATCCGTGTGCGTTCGAAGACTATTTTAATGGCATTCGTGACTTGAAAAAGAGGATGTTGAAATTTCATTGGACAAGAGAAGTGGTCCGTTTTATATAAAAAGGGACCAACAAATATCCTCTGTGTCGTGAGAGGACAAATAAAAAGAGGTTCGCGTGCAAAATATGATAATGTCATTCATTTTTACAATGTAATAGCTCAACCGGCATTAACATTTTTCTTTCCTTTCCAGTCCTTAATAGACATCCGCATCTCGCGTGACCGGTCCTGGTCATGCATGACCGATGTCCACCAATGGGAGTTGTGCCTCGCTGTCACACTCCACTAATAATGGCCATAATGGACAATAATAATGATGGCCGAAGAGGGCTCCTCTTCCAAACAGAATAATTATCTTTATGTTTGCCGATGCGGAGAGGCCAATTACAGAATTTCCGTCACAATCACGCGAGTTCGGACGAATAAAGTTTGAGCACACAATTGGATTCGTCATTTAGTATGCAAACGAGAACATGGCCTCTCTCTCTCCCTCTCCACCCCCACTCCCATCCCCCCTAAAAAAAAGAGCCGACATAATACAATTCGAATTAAATATCCACATTGTTAAAATTTATCTGAGAGTCTGCAGTGGGTTTGGTTTCCCGAAAGGCTTTCTGGTGGGATTTTTATGCATAAAAGATCCCAGGGTCGGGATTTTGGATTGACGCGTCAAAAACCTGTCGAAAAATATCATAAATTGTCAAAATCTGATAAAAACCTGGGGAATTTCTTTTTTTTTTTTTGTCATTGGAGAGAGTATTTTATTAGATGTTAAATCCCGCACAATGCAGGCTGCATTAATGAATACAATAATCTATATTATATAAAACACTAATACGTACGTACGTATGTATGCATCAATAAAACCGATGATATTTCTTTTCTCGCGCTGGCAACAGTTTTCATTTTTAATTGATTGGATTCGGCGCGCAAGAGCACGTAGTGAGCAACCAGATAACAATAACCAGAGTGAGCATTATCAGGTTGTTCAATTCAGATTCATGCACTAAAAACATGACAATATTTAGTTTAAACTCAATTAGGAATTAATTAATTAATTGAAGTGAGAATGCTTTAAAAGGCCGCTGTTGAATTGATATTTTTCTACTGGGAGCTACCTAAACGTTTAAAAAATGTTTAAGTGTTTGTATTGAATGCATTGAATTTTTTTATATTTCGCGTTTATTTATGCATTGAATTTTCACGCTTTAAAATGCAGAATATTAGTGAAGCAATATTTAAAATTTTATTTTGCTAATATGTTTCTTATTTAGCTAATGTTTTGATTTTTTCACCATGTACAATCTAAATAGCTAATATACTTTTTTAAAAGCCAATAAGAACATTGGTAGAATTCTTCTACATAAGTACAATACTATGTCTTTGATGATAAAATACTATGTCTTTGATGATAATATATTATGTCATTGTGCTAGAACATTGTGTTCATTGGCGAGCGAGCCCAGCGAGCCATGGTTCACGGCGTGAACCACATAGGATTGCGTAGAAATTCTCGGGGGTTGGCGAGCGTTAGCGAGCAGGGGGCGGAGCCTCCTAGTTATATATAAAGATGTAGCCGAAATTATTGAAACTATTAATTTCTAAAAACATGTTACTCTTAATACTTTAAGATCAATATGATTTGCTGTGTAATAACTATTAAGTTTATATTATAAGTAGTAACTATGAATTGCAAATTATTGCCAATCTAAATATTGATTTTAATTTTTTTTTATGCCACAATGCAGATATTTTTTAGATTAAGTAAACCGTCAGAATCCCTGAAAGTGCTTATTTTTTTCGAAATGTCAAAAACCCTTAAAATGGTTAACGGAAGAATTATTGGTGTCCCTGAAATTATTGCGGAAGAATTATTGGTATCAGAGAAAATTTTCGGTTTAAAAAATTTCCAACAAAATTTTTTTAATGCTCAAAAATGTGTTGCTTTGTAATATTTTTCCCTGCTAAATTTTTTTATGACAATTTGTTTATTTATTAATTTGAATTCTCTAAGTTTAAGTAGGACCTTAAATTTAAAAGAAAAAAAAAAGCGCTACAATTTTTGTGAAATTTTGATCTAAAACAAATTTGTTTTGACGGAATGTTAGGACCTAAGAATTTTCATATGTACATGAATATTTTCAATAAATTATGACTATTTATATTCCCGGATAAGTAAGGTAACTATAATTTATAACAAATATAAGTGCTTATTTAAATGAGTCAAGCAATCTATTCAAGAGTTTAATTAAGTTACTACTAATATTTAGTACATTTTTATAAAATAAATTTCCTAATTACATGTCATTTTATTGTACTGTTAATACGTCTATATAGTTATTTATTTTATATAATAGTTTTTATACGTTTTCATTCTAGTCCATGCAGCTCAGCATCAAATGAAAGAATATTCGAATTTCGGTCATATTCATACAAAACTGAAAAATGAACTTGGAGTAGAGAAGGTTTCAAAACTATTTTATTTTTTATAATCGCTTGCTTCGGAAAAAGAAGGTGCTAAAATGAAAGTAAATGAAAATTAATTTTACACATTATGAATAAGATGATTAATTAGTATTTTTTCAATAATTAAATAAATTAACGGATTAGATAAATTGCATTTCCAAAACAGAAAAAGAGTTTAATGTCAAAATAATAATTAATTACAATTATAATTAATAAAAACAATTGATTGATTCTTTGTAATTTTATATGAATGTTTATTCATAAATACTTCATATTTATAGTAGCTGATAATTATCCTTACACCAAAATTTCTTTGACAATTCTCAAAAACTATGTCAAAAATTATTTTTGACATGATGGTTAAAACTAGATAAAGCTAGTAAAAAATCTGCTAATCCTCCTGGTGACTTTAAAAGATCTTAATAAAATCCATTGTCAAAATGTCTAACATTTATCCAAATATGCCTCATTTAAAAATAAATATTGGGTAGCTACTTGGCATGCTTCCCCCATTCTCTAAATCGATCTCTGGGACATGCTTAATTTTTGATCAGATGAATTTCAGTAGAAATGGCTGGGAGGGTTGTATTTATGAATGAAATATCGGATCTTATTGCTTATTTTGCAGAAATAGGAGGACCCGATGAAACGTACCGATCTTCGATCAGCGACCGTCACCACTACGAAGATGCTTCTGTTGATGCGCTACATGCCACACTGGAGGCTTCGTCCAGTGGCTTCACTCCGTCCTCTCAGAGCTCCTCACCGGACATTGGTCCCATGGAGACATACATGGCCTCTCACCACAGGTCATCCAAGGATTCCACAACAGTCTCTTCATGCTTCTCAGGTAATACCAACCTTCCGCAAATCGTCTATAGTTTGTCTACGGCAACAACTCCCCCCGCCACAAAAACCTGAGGTTGTCTGCTGCTATAGAAACAGCGCATTTCAGAGAGGATAGCTTCTCTTCACTCTAGGGCTAAGACTTAAAGCTAGGGCTAAGATATGCAATGTTCCGAGATCTAGAATATCCCTTAAGCAATTTCCCTCAGGCTAACCGTGGGAGGTTTTCATGGTATCGTGGCTCTCTCCATGTAACGCAAACGCTGGTTACTTCCACCAAAAAGTCTTCCACGGAGGCTAGTTTGTCCCAATACTAGATCCAGGAGTTTTCTTGTCTTCCGGATTGGGTTCAAAATTACAAGGCTAAGGAGTTGAACATTAGTAGTCGTAAACCCAAAAAATTGGATCGGCTGTTCAACGACGGTTTATAAAATTAGATTAAATGAAATTGTTAAATAGTTAAAGCGTATTTTAAAATTGGTATTCCCCAAATTGAAGTACTTGTTATGCGAGCATAAGGTCTGTGGGTGTATTGCGATATTTCGATTCGATATTAGTCAATCGTGCTTGCGATATTTCGATTCGATATTAATTGAAAAAGTAGTGCACAATGTTAGTATTCCAGCACGAAGCTCTGCAGAGGATCAAAATTGTGATGACATGTCTTCGGATCATCCTCAGGGATGTTTCCCAGACCATCGCCAATAGCCCACTGAGCAGCTCTAGTGAATTACCTGCCTACCTGCCGTTCTATTATGGTGCATGGGACTCCATTAATCCGTCTCGTTTTCTCTTAGGCGATCATCTCTACAAACCGAAGATCTGGTCTCTGGCAGACACAGCTACAAACAAAGTTCTAGAGATGCCTTACGCGAATGATCTCTCTTCTAACGGATGGTCGCCAACAAAAACTCCATACCAAAGTTGTGCCGCCATTCCTTTCCAGAGGTTCGGTAGCTGCAATCTCCATGGATTCAATCCTATCACTCTCCAGACAGACACTCCGCCACAAACCCCGCCCAACATGAAAATGGTGTCCGGACACCAGGCAGTGCCTTCATCAGCCTCATACATTGAACCACACGGCGGTGGTGCCTACCTAAACCTCTGTCCCTCCCAAGACACCATCACGGATGGACAAATTAGAGGTATCGTCTGAGTTTATTACTCTTTGCGTAAATAAGTAGTAATATATATTCATAAGTGTAAGTACTTTCATGATTCAGTTAATAAAATGCAAATAATCATAACATCTGTTATAAAGTTGCTTACTATTAAGCAACCGTCTTAAACACTAAACATACCAACACTTAATCTATATCTATTTCTACCATAGCCGGTCAAATACCCGGACTTGATGTTTCTTCATTGAATGTATGAAACATGGATGTTAGGAAGGAAATAAACTAAAAACACGTCATTATAATTAAACAAAATTGTATATTGCCGATTTTTATGAATTATAAACACAAAGAATAAGAATTTTTAATTCATTGCTCAACGTGTTTTCTACATTTACAGAGTGTTTCCATTGTACATTTTCCGCAAACTTATTTCTTTTAATTATTATTATTTCTATTATTCTCATAATTATTTTTATAATTAATATTATTTCCTCTAAAAACTTGTGCTGCCTCGATTGTTTCGACATTTTTCTGGTAAAAAACTAACAGTTAGTTAGAAATGAAGTAAAGCTGTCAAAATAAAATATAAACTCTTTACCGAAACATTTACTTTTTGTCACTTTGTCTTATAAAAAAAATGCAAATCTAAAATTTTAGGTACTTTCTTGAAATTTGAATTCGCAGTTATTCTGATTGAAGCTAAGCAAGAAAAGAACTAAGCAACAGTCTCTGCAGAAATGTGCAACTCATCGAATGCAATACGTTGAACACGCATTGCATCGTCATTTCTGATCCGATAACCATATAAAGCAATAAATTGTTCTCCCGGTCAAATGACCGGTTGTGGTAGAAATAGGTATACGACAAGTATTATTCGAAACGAACAAAATACGAAAAAATAATAATCGAATATTAACTGTATATAATTGTTAGAAAAAGTCATGAAGTCAAATGCACAAAAAACGGTAAGATGATAAGCGCATTTTCAATGCAAAAGTTCTTAAACGGTCATTTGATCGTTTATGATATGTTTAGTATTAATAGTTCAATAACGGTATTCAGTTAAAAAAAATGAATCAATAAATTAAAAAATAAAACACGAATAAACGAATCTTAGTTTAGTACCTTGAAAACAAATGGTATGCCTAATATTTTGAACAAAATCCCTCTCAGTTTGCCAATTTGTTCAGGATGATGGCTTATAATACTTCTCTTCATAGCAGAATTTTAAGTACTATCAAACTGATTAAAAACAACACGTTCATTAACAATGGAACATATACATTGGAATTTTTTCCTCATTTCTGTGAACTTCCTTCCTGGTTTAGAGACTACAAGGCAAAAAAGAGAAGGAAATATATTCGAAATTGTTTGGAAGAGGTTTTATGATAGCTTTGGAATAAGTTTAGTTCTCGTGGTGTCTTTACTAAGTTTAATTTCTGTCACTAATTGTTAATGTTCGAAATTTATACAGCGCCGTTTTGGAATTTTATTTTGAAAACCTAGTTTGAAAAACAGGAGAGGAAATGAATAGAATACATTATTTTGTGTCATCAATGACTATTATGATGAGTGAGCGATTTTTGCCAAAAAATGTGACCGATAAACATGAAGATAGCTTTGGAATAAGTTTAGTTCTCGTGGTGTCGTTACTAAGTTTAATTTCGGTCACTAACTATTAATGTTTGAAATTTATACAGAGCCGATTTGGAATTTTATTTTGAAAACCTAGTTTGAAAAACAGGAGAGGAAATGAATAGAATACATTATTTTGTGTCATCAATGACTATTATGATGAGTGAGCGATTTTTGCCAAAAAATGTGACCGATAAACATGAAGATAGCTTTGGAATAAGTTTAGTTCTCGTGGTGTCGTTACTAAGTTTAATTTCGGTCACTAACTATTAATGTTTGAAATTTATACAGAGCCGATTTGGAATTTTATTTTGAAAACCTAGTTTGAAAAACAGGAGAGGAAATGAATAGAATGCATTATTTTGTGTCATCAATGACTATTATGATGAGTGAGCGATTTTTGCCAAAAAATGTGACCGATGAACATGAAGATAGCTTTGGAATAAGTTTAGTTCTCGTGTTGCCGTTACTAAGTTTAATTTCAGTCACTAATTATTAATGTTTAAAATTTATACAGGGCCGTTTTGAAATGATATTTTGAAAACCTAGTTTGAAAAACAGGAGAGGAAATGAATAGAATGCATTTTTCTTTTCGTGTCATCAATGACTATTATGAAGAGTGGGCGATTTTTGCAAAAACATTTGACCGATAAACATGAAGATAGCTTTGGAATAAGTTTAGTTCTCGTGGTGTCGTTACTAAGTTTAATTTCAGTCACTAATTATTAATGTTCAAAATTTATACAGCGCCGATTTGGAATTTTATTTTGAAAACCTAGTTTGAAAAACAGGAGAGGAAATGAATAGAATACATTATTTTGTGTCATCAATGACTATTATGATGAGTGAGCGATTTTTGCAAAAACATTTGACCGATAAACATGAAGATAGCTTTGGAATAAGTTTAGTTCTCGTGGTGTCGTTACTAAGTTTAATTTCGGTCACTAACTATTAATGTTTGAAATTTATACAGAGCCGATTTGGAATTTTATTTTGAAAACCTAGTTTGAAAAACAGGAGAGGAAATGAATAGAATACATTATTTTGTGTCATCAATGACTATTATGATGAGTGAGCGATTTTTGCCAAAAAATGTGACCGATAAACATGAAGATAGCTTTGGAATAAGTTTAGTTCTCGTGGTGTCGTTACTAAGTTTAATTTCGGTCACTAACTATTAATGTTTGAAATTTATACAGAGCCGATTTGGAATTTTATTTTGAAAACCTAGTTTGAAAAACAGGAGAGGAAATGAATAGAATACATTATTTTGTGTCATCAATGACTATTATGATGAGTGAGCGATTTTTGCCAAAAAATGTGACCGATGAACATGAAGATAGCTTTGGAATAAGTTTAGTTCTCGTGTTGCCGTTACTAAGTTTAATTTCAGTCACTAATTATTAATGTTTAAAATTTATACAGGGCCGTTTTGAAATGATATTTTGAAAACCTAGTTTGAAAAACAGGAGAGGAAATGAATAGAATGCATTTTTCTTTTCGTGTCATCAATGACTATTATGAAGAGTGGGCGATTTTTGCAAAAACATTTGACCGATAAACATGAAGATAGCTTTGGAATAAGTTTAGTTCTCGTGGTGTCGTTACTAAGTTTAATTTCAGTCACTAATTATTAATGTTCAAAATTTATACAGCGCCGATTTGGAATTTTATTTTGAAAACCTAGTTTGAAAAACAGGAGAGGAAATGAATAGAATACATTATTTTGTGTCATCAATGACTATTATGATGAGTGAGCGATTTTTGCCAAAAAATGTGACCGATAAACATGAAGATAGCTTTGGAATAAGTTTAGTTCTCGTGGTGTCGTTACTAAGTTTAATTTCGGTCACTAACTATTAATGTTTGAAATTTATACAGAGCCGATTTGGAATTTTATTTTGAAAACCTAGTTTGAAAAACAGGAGAGGAAATGAATAGAATACATTATTTTGTGTCATCAATGACTATTATGATGTGTGAGCGATTTTTGCCAAAAAATGTGACCGATAAACATGAAGATAGCTTTGGAATAAGTTTAGTTCTCGTGGTGTCGTTACTAAGTTTAATTTCAGTCACTAATTGTTAATGTTCGAAATTTATACAGGGCCGTTTTGAAATGATATTTTGAAAACCTAGTTTGAAAAACAGGAGAGGAAATGAATAGAATGCATTTTTCTTTTCGTGTCATCAATGACTATTATGAAGAGTGGGCGATTTTTGCAAAAACATTTGACCGATAAACATGAAGATAGCTTTGGAATAAGTTTAGTTCTCGTGGTGTCGTTACTAAGTTTAATTTCAGTCACTAATTATTAATGTTCAAAATTTATACAGCGCCGATTTGGAATTTTATTTTGAAAACCTAGTTTGAAAAACAGGAGAGGAAATGAATAGAATACATTATTTTGTGTCATCAATGACTATTATGATGAGTGAGCGATTTTTGCCAAAAAATGTGACCGATAAACATGAAGATAGCTTTGGAATAAGTTTAGTTCTCGTGGTGTCGTTACTAAGTTTAATTTCGGTCACTAACTATTAATGTTTGAAATTTATACAGAGCCGATTTGGAATTTTATTTTGAAAACCTAGTTTGAAAAACAGGAGAGGAAATGAATAGAATACATTATTTTGTGTCATCAATGACTATTATGATGAGTGAGCGATTTTTGCCAAAAAATGTGACCGATAAACATGAAGATAGCTTTGGAATAAGTTTAGTTCTCGTGGTGTCGTTACTAAGTTTAATTTCAGTCACTAATTATTAATGTTTAAAATTTATACAGGGCCGTTTTGAAATGATATTTTGAAAACCTAGTTTGAAAAACAGGAGAGGAAATGAATAGAATGCATTTTTCTTTTCGTGTCATCAATGACTATTATGAAGAGTGGGCGATTTTTGCAAAAACATTTGACCGATAAACATGAAGATAGCTTTGGAATAAGTTTAGTTCTCGTGGTGTCGTTACTAAGTTTAATTTCAGTCACTAATTATTAATGTTCAAAATTTATACAGCGCCGATTTGGAATTTTATTTTGAAAACCTAGTTTGAAAAACAGGAGAGGAAATGAATAGAATACATTATTTTGTGTCATCAATGACTATTATGATGAGTGAGCGATTTTTGCCAAAAAATGTGACCGATAAACATGAAGATAGCTTTGGAATAAGTTTAGTTCTCGTGGTGTCGTTACTAAGTTTAATTTCGGTCACTAACTATTAATGTTTGAAATTTATACAGAGCCGATTTGGAATTTTATTTTGAAAACCTAGTTTGAAAAACAGGAGAGGAAATGAATAGAATACATTATTTTGTGTCATCAATGACTATTATGATGAGTGAGCGATTTTTGCCAAAAAATGTGACCGATAAACATGAAGATAGCTTTGGAATAAGTTTAGTTCTCGTGGTGTCGTTACTAAGTTTAATTTCAGTCACTAATTGTTAATGTTCGAAATTTATTCCACGCCGTTTTGGAATTTTATTTTGAAAACCTAGTTTGAAAAACAGGAGAGGAAATGAATAGAATACATTATTTTGTGTCATCAATGACTATTATGATGAGTGAGCGATTTTTGCCAAAAAATGTGACCGATAAACATGAAGATAGCTTTGGAATAAGTTTAGTTCTCGTGGTGTCGTTACTAAGTTTAATTTCGGTCACTAACTATTAATGTTTGAAATTTATACAGAGCCGATTTGGAATTTTATTTTGAAAACCTAGTTTGAAAAACAGGAGAGGAAATGAATAGAATACATTATTTTGTGTCATCAATGACTATTATGATGAGTGAGCGATTTTTGCCAAAAAATGTGACCGATGAACATGAAGATAGCTTTGGAATAAGTTTAGTTCTCGTGTTGCCGTTACTAAGTTTAATTTCAGTCACTAATTATTAATGTTTAAAATTTATACAGGGCCGTTTTGAAATGATATTTTGAAAACCTAGTTTGAAAAACAGGAGAGGAAATGAATAGAATGCATTTTTCTTTTCGTGTCATCAATGACTATTATGAAGAGTGGGCGATTTTTGCAAAAACATTTGACCGATAAACATGAAGATAGCTTTGGAATAAGTTTAGTTCTCGTGGTGTCGTTACTAAGTTTAATTTCAGTCACTAATTGTTAATGTTCGAAATTTATACAGCGCCGTTTTGGAATTTTATTTTGAAAACCTAGTTTGAAAAACAGGAGAGGAAATGAATAGAATACATTATTTTGTGTCATCAATGACTATTATGATGAGTGAGCGATTTTTGCCAAAAAATGTGACCGATAAACATGAAGATAGCTTTGGAATAAGTTTAGTTCTCGTGGTGTCGTTACTAAGTTTAATTTCGGTCACTAACTATTAATGTTTGAAATTTATACAGAGCCGATTTGGAATTTTATTTTGAAAACCTAGTTTGAAAAACAGGAGAGGAAATGAATAGAATACATTATTTTGTGTCATCAATGACTATTATGATGAGTGAGCGATTTTTGCCAAAAAATGTGACCGATAAACATGAAGATAGCTTTGGAATAAGTTTAGTTCTCGTGGTGTCGTTACTAAGTTTAATTTCGGTCACTAACTATTAATGTTTGAAATTTATACAGAGCCGATTTGGAATTTTATTTTGAAAACCTAGTTTGAAAAACAGGAGAGGAAATGAATAGAATGCATTATTTTGTGTCATCAATGACTATTATGATGAGTGAGCGATTTTTGCCAAAAAATGTGACCGATGAACATGAAGATAGCTTTGGAATAAGTTTAGTTCTCGTGTTGCCGTTACTAAGTTTAATTTCAGTCACTAATTATTAATGTTTAAAATTTATACAGGGCCGTTTTGAAATGATATTTTGAAAACCTAGTTTGAAAAACAGGAGAGGAAATGAATAGAATGCATTTTTCTTTTCGTGTCATCAATGACTATTATGAAGAGTGGGCGATTTTTGCAAAAACATTTGACCGATAAACATGAAGATAGCTTTGGAATAAGTTTAGTTCTCGTGGTGTCGTTACTAAGTTTAATTTCAGTCACTAATTATTAATGTTCAAAATTTATACAGCGCCGATTTGGAATTTTATTTTGAAAACCTAGTTTGAAAAACAGGAGAGGAAATGAATAGAATACATTATTTTGTGTCATCAATGACTATTATGATGAGTGAGCGATTTTTGCAAAAACATTTGACCGATAAACATGAAGATAGCTTTGGAATAAGTTTAGTTCTCGTGGTGTCGTTACTAAGTTTAATTTCGGTCACTAACTATTAATGTTTGAAATTTATACAGAGCCGATTTGGAATTTTATTTTGAAAACCTAGTTTGAAAAACAGGAGAGGAAATGAATAGAATACATTATTTTGTGTCATCAATGACTATTATGATGAGTGAGCGATTTTTGCCAAAAAATGTGACCGATGAACATGAAGATAGCTTTGGAATAAGTTTAGTTCTCGTGTTGCCGTTACTAAGTTTAATTTCAGTCACTAATTATTAATGTTTAAAATTTATACAGGGCCGTTTTGAAATGATATTTTGAAAACCTAGTTTGAAAAACAGGAGAGGAAATGAATAGAATGCATTTTTCTTTTCGTGTCATCAATGACTATTATGAAGAGTGGGCGATTTTTGCAAAAACATTTGACCGATAAACATGAAGATAGCTTTGGAATAAGTTTAGTTCTCGTGGTGTCGTTACTAAGTTTAATTTCAGTCACTAATTATTAATGTTCAAAATTTATACAGCGCCGATTTGGAATTTTATTTTGAAAACCTAGTTTGAAAAACAGGAGAGGAAATGAATAGAATACATTTTTTTGTGTCATCAATGACTATTATGATGAGTGAGCGATTTTTGTCAAAAAAATGTAACTGATATCACGATGTCATGAGATTAGAACAGAATTTATAGCGATAGGAAATTTCTCAGAAACAGAAACTTTTGTTATATTTATGTAATACCATTTCAAAATTTTGCTTCAAGCGATAAAAAATGAAGCAAATGCTCTCGTTTTACGAAAAGAAAAATGGTTTTAATGCTTAAAAAGATTTGATTGTAAAAAACGTTAAAAAAATAAATAAATAGAAATTAGAAAGTTATATTTAACTAGTTTACCAAAAGTTTTGTTCAATTTGTATGTCTATATGTTTTGTTTCATATATACCTTGTGGCAGGATTTTATATATATATATATATATATATATATATATATATATATATATATATATATATATATATATATATATATAGAGAGAGAGAGAGAGAGAGAGAGAGAGAGAGAGAGAAAAATAGAAATAAATTAGGCTAGAGCAAAAATTCGAAAGAAATTAAATGCTTTTCTTAACAAAAGAAATAAATGAAGGAAAAAAATCGTTTTCCCGTATTTTTTGAGAATATCTTGCTCAGCAGACTGTATTGAGTGCAGATGAAAAGGTTGAGTGAAATCAATAATTGTGTCTTGAACATATTTCTTTTTTGTAGATGAAAAAATGGAGACTTTTGCTGGTAATCACCCATCCGTACTATCTGGCAGCACATCGTCCAATCAGAATCCTCCATCAGACTGCATACCTGAAGACTACGAGGAACCACCCCGATATGCCGTTCGATAGAAAACGTTCGAAAACCCAGCCGGAAGAACTATTTATTATCCGCCTGCACCACCGGTGATTATATACACTTCTAAAGCCATCAAAGTACTTTTTATGGCCAACGAAGATCGATACATTGGATACTTGCAATACTCGTCAAAAGTACTATATAATATAGCAATCAATACTGTTTTAAAATATGGATCGAACTGCATCGAAGACGATAAATCACTTTTCGAGTGTGTGGCACCCCCATGAAGCATTTTATAACCACAAATGCTTTTGCAGACACATTGCACAACTTTTACTTCATCTGACTTCGACGAACTGTCTGCACTTTTACTAGAGTCCTTATGAGTTATGTCTGTAATCTGGAAGTCTTTTTATATTTCTATTTAATTTTTAATCTTCGGGTATTACCCTAATTTACCCTGGTAAATTCTGGTTACCCAGGAAATCATGGTAAATAAAATATTTTTAAAGGATTTCACGATTGAATAGACGGGGAAATCACGGCAACTCTGTTGTTACTTTATTTTTTTAAATTTTTTTTCTTCTTCTAATGGGGATTTTTTTTTTTTTTTTTTTTTGAATTTTATTGTTGCAGAAGCATAAAATATCCGTTCTTGTTTTGTTTATGTTTTTTTCCCCTATTTGTCCTATGTAAAAGCGTAACAAGTTCATTAAAAAAAAATTCTGAAGAATAACAAAAATGCCTCATATACATATAGGTTCGTATAACTCCATATAGTCAATCGAAATATCGAAGCTAAACTTTGTAATTCATTTTGCCTATTTTTGTTTTTAAACTTTGCAAGGCTTTATTTAGGCTGAGCTTACAGGGACTCACACCAGACTGTGGTAACTTCATCAAGAACATAGTATCTTCTGCGACATTTTTTTTAATAAATTTTTTAAATTTGCTTTTTAAATTTTTTTTTTTTTTTTTTGCAACATGAAGTGCATATTGCATATTAAGAAAGCATGCAATATGCGTTTAAGTAAAGTATACATTTGTTGCAAGACGGATCAATTCATACTTTTGATAAATTCTTTATTTCTTGTGCACATCTTGAATATGCAGACACAATTAATTACTCTCCTCATAATGAGCGAAATCTATAAAATCTAATCTATAGGAGAATCTATAGACTCTAAGCGGCGGTCAACAAATATCACCCCCTGTGTTTTGTATCTTCTGTCTTATTCTCTAGCATACAAGAGAACATGACAAGCTACAAAAGAAAACAATTATACATATTTGCATATATTTTCCGTATTTTGCATTTCTTAATAATTCTTCTGAACAAATCAATATTTTTCTTCGCACAACTTGCATCAATCATTTTCATTTATTAAATAAACATTCTTATAAAATAAACTAATTTCTCTTATAAGTTTTAATTTCACTTCTTCTTTTATAAGTTTTAATTTGGACACATGTCGAATTTTTGTAGGCTTAATTTAAATGTTTTATTAGATTTTTAAAATCGAATTCCAGATATTTTAAGTTTTAAATGTAGAAAAACAAAACAATCAAATTCCATTTCGTTTTCTCAAGCATACTTGATTTAAAGCTTTAATTTCAATTTTTGAGATTAAGAACGACAAACATTATAATTCACTTTAAAAAATTAAATTCATTCAAATTAGTAATAGGATTGTTTTCTTACTTCATCTATCATGTTTCAAACAAACCAAAGTTTATAATAAGTAAGCCCAATAGTTTTCAACAATTCAGTTGTTGTTCGTAATTTCTCTAAAAAAAAAAAAAAAAATTATTTTATCGAAATTTCTGTTTATTTTAATCGAATTCCTTTAATTAAATTATTTTATTTAATTAAAAATTAAATAAATTAATTAATCGAATTAAATTAATTTATTTAATTTAATTCGAGAGAATACTTATTAATCTTTTATTTTGATTGTCATTGAATGAAAAATATTGCCTCATTCTGAATGATCAGAAACGCGATTTGAAGATGTGCACACGGTTTTATGTATACTTGTTTTTGTATTAAGGAACAGGAATTTCCAAATTGTTGAAATGTAAACACAGAATGGAGTCAAGTCATGAATTTTAACAACAGTAGGATTTGGGTTACAATAGCAAGGAAGACAAAAACTAGTGAACTTATAAAAGCTAAACTGACTTTTGTGCAAGTGCAAAGTCAGTTTTCCAAAACAAGCGTTTTCTGTTAAAAGTAAATTTACCCTATTGGGATAAGTTTTTTCTGTGTAAGTAAATATGTATGCGTACCAGACATGGCTAGAGGGTATAAAATTTATTTATTATATATTAGACAGAGAACGGTTATCAAAATGAACACGAAATCGTTGTGCTCCTCAATAAAAGCTAGGGAAAATCTTGCAAAGTAAATCCGAAAAATGTTTCATTTTAGGGAATAAGGGAAATCTTAATAATTGTAATTGGTTTGTTAAATAGGTCGCACGATTCCCACAAAGAGCAAAGGAAAAAATTTCTTACTTTTAATTTACGCATACTTAAACCAAAAATAGATTTAAGGACAGGATGTGAATTTAAGAGAGTGAGAAAGTGTTTCGTTTTGAATAATAAATTAAGAAAAGGATCTACAGAAAAGGAATAACATATAAAGATAGTTAAACCTTTTTATGATATATATATATATATATATATATATTATTATCATACTGCTATAATTGACATTGTTTCTTTTTTTTTTTTTTAACATTTGGTCATGGAAAACCAAACACTATGGCTGAATAATATCCAAAACTGACAAAATATCGTTTGACAGAATATCATTCGCCCAAAATATGGAATATAATCTCACTGGGGAATTTCATTCGGAAGAATTATTCAAAAAAATAGTTTGTTCAAAATAATAATAATTTTTAATTTGTGCGCTCAAGATTGCTTGCTTATTGTGGTTAGTAATTCGTTTACTGCATTTAGCCCCAAACTACTGTTTTTAAACTTCAAACTTGTTTTGATTTTCATCGTACTACGATTTTCAACTACTCTTGTCTTTGCCACGAATGCTATTTTTAAAAATGTGACATATTTTTTCCTTCTTCTTTTCTTTTCTTTTCTTTTTTTTTTTTTGCTATCTATATGTTTTGTAAATGATATATTGATAAACTATGTAGAATCAAATGTATAGACTTTCATTGAAATTTATTTCTTTAATATTTTTTTTAAAGAGAAAGCTGCTGAACTTACTGTTTCAATGAAATAAAAATGTGCGGAAAATGTCCTTTCCTTTATTAATCCTATTGAGAAGTTTCCCGCAGATATGCAATGTCGTTCGAGAACGCAAAAGCACCATTACTCTATGTTATTCATTTCTTCAATAATTAATTCTTTAATGGAACAATCCGTTTCTTCAGTTTTAGAAACACTATAGAGTCTGTAAATGTGCTTATCTTGTCTGATCCAAGCTGTTTAATGATACACAATCTTTGATGGTTTTTTCATTGATGGATCAACTTGATGGTAGCCATCAATAATTCCATTACGAACCATTATATTTTTGACGGTAACCAACATAAGTAAGAATCACCTCGATATAGGAATTCGGATTGATTTATGATGGCTAACATAGAAATAGCGAACATGTTTTGTTCAGAAATTTCCATCATAGTTTCCTAGAAATCAAATGTTGGAAAGATCAGGAACAACCATCATCACAATTTAGGAATTCGGGCTGATTTTTGATAGGCAGCATAAAAAAAAAATTTCGATAGTAAATTTCCGCTAAATCAACAATAATTATTATTAAACTATCATAGAAATGCATTATTGTACTATTACGGATCATCACGAATTTCCATCATAGTATATCAGAAATAAAATGTTGGAAAGATCAGGAACAACCATCATCTCAATGTAGGAATTCGGACTGATTTATAATGAGCCAACATAAAAAAAGCCAAATTATTTTGATGGCATATTCCTGAAAACCGACAAGAATTGCTATTAAACCATCATGGAAATGTATATTTGGAACCATCATGGACCATCTCATGGATTGTTGATCCATGAGAATCAAACTTCCATTGATGGTTAACCATCTTAGTGTTAAAGTAGAATTTTTCATCAGGAAATGATGGAAGTTTGCTGGCATATCAAAAATCATGAACGCATAATGGAATATGTTGGATGATGGTGACCATCAAATGATGTTGGGCCATCATGAATAGCACTAAAAACTGACATAAGCCATCAAAATGATTTTATGGGAGCATCAAGAATTTTTACTTGGGTATCCGATCCTTATTGTCAAATCCTTGTTTCACAAAACGTACTGTAAAAAGTAATTTTAACGTACACATTCGATGTCAAGGAGCTAGAAGCGTTGCATATCTGTCGGTCTGACTTCTCATTTAATAATAATAAACTGTGATATTGTGTAATCAGATATTTTTCAAGTGCCGTTAATTGTTTTATGGGATTTATTAGAGTGTTTATAGCGATGTTTTGTTACACTCCCAAATAAAGTACATTTTATCACTCTATTCATTCATTTTTTTTTACTTTATTATCCTTTTCTTCCTTATTACAGCAAAAAAGAAACACCATATAGTTTGTCTACGGTAAGAACTACCCACGTCACAAAGTCTGAGGCCGTCCGTTGCTATGGAAACAAGAATAACGCAATAGACTGAAGAAAAAGATTCCCTTTCTCTCGTCGAAACCTGTCCAAAACAGTGATCCCACATCCCTACTTGAAATAGTTATACCTCGTTACCATAGTCACCGCCACGGGTCCAGGCGAATGGCTAGGGGAGTTCTCACGTTAGACAAACCGTACATAACCCCGTGTTTTACTACACCAAGAATGCTCTTCTACACTACGTGGTGCAAAGTAGACGCCACCATTTTTGATTTAAGTAACACTAAATTTTGAAATTACAAGAAGATATGATACACATAATAATCAGTAAAATTATTTTATGATACAATATAATACAAGAATCATTCATTTACGATGCACAAATACACTATTTCTTAAAAGTAAAGATAATTTAACCGAAGTTCACCACCAAACTACACCAAAACCTAGGGTAGTTCTTGATGAAGAATGTTCTTTTATGCTAGTTAGGATTAAGTTCAGCCGCTACATTTGTTATTCATTAATATTAAAATTTATAATTGCAGTGAGATATGAACACACATAAAAATCAGTAAAG
This sequence comes from Parasteatoda tepidariorum, assembly GCF_982258835.1. NCBI lineage: Eukaryota > Metazoa > Arthropoda > Arachnida > Araneae > Theridiidae > Parasteatoda > Parasteatoda tepidariorum. The sequence goes on along the minus strand of NC_141758.1, from coordinate 96,786,593 downwards.
TTACTTTTAAGATAAAATCTAAACCGAGAATCTTAAGTTCAGGATGCATAAATGCAGTATTTCGTAAAATAAAATTAGTTTGTTAACCAAAATACACATGGCACAGACAGAACATTAGTACGAATTTGAACAAAACCGAAGTGAGTAGAATTCAAGTATTATAGAACTATTTTATACAATTGACAGATTTATATGAATCTTTAGAGAACACAAATATCTTTATTATTCAACAAAAAATATAACTGCATTTTATTACAGTTTGTATGAGTTGTTTGTCAAAACATGAAGTTCGAAATTTCTTGGCGAATAATCGAACGAAATCAGTCGGACTTCTATTTAACGAACTTCCAATTTGCAAATTTCTCCATTTTGCGATTTTTTTTCGAGGAATCAAGAACATTTTGGAAATTTCTTCGTAAAGCAACTTCCAAATAGCGAAGTAAATTTTTTATTTAACGAACTTTTCTTTAAGATCCACTATCCATGCTTCCCAAAATATTTCAGGACATTTCAAACTAGTTAACACATTTTATGCTGGAAATGACCTTGAATTGATATTCGAACCCACTTAACTATTTGAGAAAGTAGTAAAATCCCTTTTTGTTTGCATTTCAAACGAAAAACCTCAGACAAAATTAACGGATTTTATCAGCAGCAATTAAACTTAAGAACGCCTGTGGTAATGTATGTTTAAAATTACTTTTATAATAAATGCAGCTATTACTTTATACATGAATTTAGCTTTTTTTTTAGTTGAAAACATATATAGCATGAAAGAGTAACTTTTGATTATGTTTTGCTCTATTCTTGCTTTCCATGCAGATTTCTTTTATGATTAAGATTTATCAAATAAATATAGTAGATACTATATTAGAAGATAAAACTATTCTAGTATTACAAGATAAAGCTACATCAATTGCTATTTTAATTATGTCTAGTGTTTATGAATTTAAAACCTGTTTTGTGTTGTTTAATTATTTCAAAAGGTGATTTTCTACTTAATGAATTTTTCTTATAACGAACTAATTATCGGGATTTAGCGACTTCGTTAAATAGAGTTCCGACTGTATTTTTTACAAGTTTAAAACTTACTTTGTATTAAATAGGCTCACATCAATATATAAACTGTATCAAATTCATATTAATTTTCTCTCGGTGCATTATGTACATTGGATTCGCAAGCAAATTTTATTCGAAGAAACCCTATATACATTGAAAAATCCTTGATTATCGTAAAAGTAACTTTATATGTGTACCATATTTTACTATAATTATAAATTTTAGTGTTTCTGAATAATGAAAATAATGGCTGCTATTTATCACCAAGTAGCGTTAAACAGAGGTTCCCAACTTTTTTCGGCCATGGAACCCTAAATGATTAACATTCTTCCGATGGAACCCAACTTTATTACTAAAATAAATAAGGACAATTGAGAACGTGTTAAAGATTGCTTGATTTTGAAAGTATTCAATAAGAAGAATGTCACTTTTTCATGTTTTTATACCATATCTTACCATTTTTGTACCATATGTTACCATATTTATAAATTTTAGTGTTTCTAAATAATAAAAGTAGTGGCTGCTATTTAACACCAAGTAGCATAAAACAGAGGTTCCCAACTTTTTTCGGTCATGGAATCCTAAGTGATTAACATTCTTCCGATGGAACCCAACCTTATCACTAAAATATATAAAGACAATTGGGAAAGTGTTAAAGATTGCTTCATTTTTGAAAATATTCAATTAGAAGAATGTAACTTTTTCATTTTTTTATACCATATCTTACCATTTTCGTACCACATCTTACCATATTAATAAATTTTAACGTTTCTGAATAATAAAAATAGTAGCTGCTAATTAATACCAAGTAGCGCAAAACCGAAGTTCCCAACTTTTTTCGACTAGAGAGCCCTAAATTACTTACATTCTTTCGATGGAACCCAACTTTATCATTAAAATATATAAAGACAATTGTGAACGTGTTAAAGATTGCTTGATTTTGAAAGTATTCAATAAGAAGAATGTAACTTTTTCATTTTTTTATACCAATCTTACCATTTTCGTACCATATCTTACCATATTAATAAATTTTAGTGTTTCTGAATAATAAAAATAGTGGCTGCTATTTAACAACCAAGTAGAGTAAAACAGAGGTTCCCAACTTTTTTCGACTAGAGAACCATAAATTATTTGCATTTTTTCGATGGAACCCAACTTTATCTCTAAAATATATAAAGACAATTGTGAATGTGTTAAAGATTGCTTAATTTTGAAAATATTCAATTAGAAGAATATCATTTTTTCATTTTTATACCATATCTTACCATTTTTGTACCATATCTTACCATATTTATAAATTTTAGTGTTTCTGAATAATAAAAATAGTCTCTGCTATTTAATACCAAGTAGCGCGCTTGATTTTGAAAATATTAGATAAGAAGAATGTCATTTTTTCTCCTTTATAATCTAAAATTGAATTCACAGTCTTGGAGCTGAATCAAGTCATGCTATGAATTTCTTTCCTTTTTTTTTTCTTTTTTTTTTTGGTGTATGAATATAAGATGAAAATGGTTTTCATTGAAATAAAAACTAAAAATACTGTTGAAAATGGTTAAAAGGAAAACATAATTTTTTATTTAGTTTTTTTTTTAAATTTTAAAAGCGTGATGGGAAGTACTAAGGCAATATTTTATAAGTTTATGATCTTTTCATAGTTTCACCGGCTGCGGTCAGTAAGCGGGTAAGTGACCACTTAGATCAGCCTGCGTTGGGACCGAGGATGTGAGGTATCAGAATCCTCGTTAAACTGTTCTTTCGTAAAGTGCTCGACTTCGCGTGCAGGTCGTTGGGCTACCAATGCGGGAAAGCCAACCCCTCTGTAGAGGATCAAAATTGCGACGGCATGTCTTCGGATCATCCTCAGGGATGTTTCCCAGATCGTCGCGTTTAGCCCATTGCGCAGCTCTAGTGCAACGTAAATGAAGTACCTACCAACATTTTCATCGTTTATTCAAAACAAATACTGGATAAGTGATTGGATCTAAATATAATTACAGGTTTTAAAAAAAATGTTTAAAAAAACTGTATAAAAAAGTTTTATTTCTTTTAACCCGTTTAACTCTTCAACAAATCATTAGTTCTTCTCCCGCGGAATACCATTTGGGAACCGGTGGTGTTAAAGAACGTTCTTGGACCAAGAAGTATGTTTGGTGCTTCACTACACCACTTTGACCAACTGCCAGCATTTTTAGTTTAATCTGTCGGGGTCACAATGTTCTCCAAGTTCCCATAACAAATCAATACCTCTGGAGATACTGATCCATTAGTTTCCTTGTCTTCTGGATTGGGTTCACAATTACAAGGCTACGGAGTTGAACATTGGTAGTCTTAAACTCAAAATTGGTTCCAAAATTGGGTTCAACGACGATTATAAAATGAAATAAAATGTAAAGAATGAAATTTTTGCACGATTTTATTCATATTTATCTTAAAATAAGATTTTCTGACTGACAAGGAATTCGCTGATCTTGAATCAGTTTTTGGTGTATGCATTAGTTGGAGTTTTGATGGAAATGAAAATTGAAAAGAACTATTAAAAATGTTAAGAGGGGTTATCAGAGTAATTTTAAGCTTTTTTAGTGATATAAATCGGATATTTAACACTTTGCCAACATTTTTACGTCATGCATTCAGTTAACATTTCTGCGTGTCTTCCCTTACTCTCTCTCTTTTTTTCTCTCTTTCCTTTATTTATTTATTTATTTTTTTTGAATAAAAGACATTTTTTGAAAATCCTCCTTATTGTTGGGCACACACAAAAGATTCCCCTCCAGAAAAAAAGAAAGGAAAAAAAAAAACTACAATAAACAATGATTGTTTGAATAAGTATGTCCACCCACAAAAAGCGTTGGAATGGAAATATTGGAGAATTACAACAAAAGTCACAATTGGGAACATGCATTTCGAAAATTTGAAAGATGACCTTCGAACAATGGCTAAACAGAGAGAATGGACATTAAAATAGAGCGCAATGTCATTTAGAAAGGAAAAAAAAAACATGTTTTAAATTCTAATGAAAATGACAATTATCTTCACTCTGTTACGTAAAAACTGTTTGTGACAAATAAGTAATTTTTACTGCGTATGTTGCACCTGTTTCTTATTCCATACGAGAAAATTATTTGAACATTTTAAAATGTAATCGCACCAAATGACAAATGACTTTGAAAGTGTGAAACTTTGAGAGAAAAATACTATAATAATTTTGCTATAAAATAAAATAATTAAAGACATGTATAGATATTTTATTTTAGGCGCAAAAAAACCATTTACTTAAACCAAAGCCAGTTAAAATAAAACCATGAAATTCCGAGTAATAACTTTTAAGGTATTTTCGAACGCATCTCAGGTTAATGAACTAACATCAACTTTTAAATTTAAACTATAAAAACAGTTGTTTCAAAAAACAAGAAATCAGTGTTTTTCTTTCCTTTTTTTTTTAAATCAGTCCTTGGCTTTAACTTAAACAAGGTTTTAATAAATTTCTTGACAATGAAAAGGAAAAAAAATAGCCTAAACTGAGTAGTTTGAATGTTATTTTTTTTTTAAATTCAATTTATACTTTTTGAGTTTTAAAATTTTTTCTTTGATGAACTAACGTCAAATCTTAAATTTAAACTATAAAAACAGCTTTTTTAAAAAACAAGAAATCAGTGCTTTAAAAAAAAATCTGTCCTTAGTTTTAACTTAAACAAGGTTTTAATACATTTCTTGACAATGAAAAGGAAAAAATAGCCGAAATTGTTAAGCCTAAATTAAATAGTTTGAAGGCAGTTTTTTTTTTAAAATTCAATTTATACTTTTTTGAGATTTAAACATTTTTTTTTCTTTAACTACAAGCACTGAACTTATTGCCTAGGAAGATGCCGAAGGTATTGCTCATTTAGCGTTACCTGATGCGCACCTGTGAACAAAGTCATGGAGGTGAGCCCCGTTTTAGAACTTTTTCGGGCCTTCGGCGGCATACCTCTCTCTAATACTAATATCTTTCTGCAGGATACTTAAAAATAACAAATATACAAGTTTTTAATTTAAAGTAACAGAAGCGCTAACTTCAAAAAAAATAATAAATAAATAAATGTGATCAAATAAAATATTTTTTTTTAATTGAATATGTAATTTTTTTTTTAATTCTAATATTATGGGCGATATTCTTGCATTTTGAAGGAAGATAACAAACTAATTATTTCCTTTTTTGCCTTTTGTAATTCATCATCACATTAAAAAAAAACTAAAAAATCGCGAAATCTTTTGCAGTAACTATCTGGAAAAAACATCGACGACGAAATCAGGCGAATCGAACTCTTCAAAAAGAGGTTACTAAATGCGTGTTTTCAATCCTAGATTCAGTTGTTGTAATAAATAATATCGTATTAAAAATATCGGATTTTAAGAGCTATGTGGAAATCTGTACCAATAACTGTATGAAAAAATAGAACGAAAATTTTTCAGAAAAGAAAACCAATTCTTACTTCGTTATTCTACATTTTTCGTTTTTCTCAAACGAGAATAGAAAAATCACCAGCATTTTTTCCTCACTCCGATGCGTGAGAAAGGCATCTTTTGAATGTAATTCTAAACAAACTCAATAATCATGACTCGTGGCTGGGTGGCGCAGTTGGTTTGTCGTCGGCCTTCTGAGTCCAAGTCTGCGGGTTCGATCCCCGGCCCAGACACCGGATTTTCGGGATGCAGAAAATCCTCAGAGGCCATGTCGTATGATTATGCGGCATGTAAAAGATCCCTGGAGTGCCTTATTGGCTCTTGGCATTTCCGGCAGAATTAAACTCCTAGTGCACTTTAGCATCCAAATAGAGTCTCGGTGCTGCCATCTAGTATGGCAGAAACTAGACGTCCAAATTAACATGACCAACGGTATCTCACCCATTGTGGTGGTCCTGAAAGAGTGGATACCACCTCTGGAGAACGCACTAGGTCTGCTCATGGGCAAGACCGATTGTGCAGCTCATTGGAAATAATAATCATGACTGCATGCTCTCTTAGACACTAGTAAAAACAATAAGAGAATAAATAATTTTTTTTGTTATAAAAACAAAGCAAATAAAGCCAAACCTGGTTTTATTTGGTTTGCTTCTGTTTGCCTTAACTATTTTGAAACAAAAAGGTGTTTTTTTTTTTTTTTTTTTTTTTTTTTTTTTTTTTAAAGCATTTTAAAATGCCAAAGTGGATATACAATCACAGTAACAGTGTCTCTTTGACTTCAGCGACTTCTGACAGAAAAAAAACAAAATAAATAAAATGAACGACAACATTTTCTTACCATAAAAGGTGAGAAAAATGGAGTTTTTTAAAGCTATATTTTTTATGATTTAAGGGTTTCATTTATTTTTGTTTACGAACGATAATTATGTGTGGAGGATAACTAAATGGACGATGATATATAACTATAATGTGTTTTCATGTATCATTCTGAAAGTTTTATTTAATCTGTTAAGGTTTAAAACTTTTTGCTGAAATATACTTTGAGAAAAATCGTAGTAGTTTCTCTTTGACTTCAGAAACTTCAGAAAGAAGAAAACAAAAAGACGACAAATTTTTTTTACAATAAAAGGAGAGAAAAATTTATATTTTTGCACCCGAATCTTCAAATAAAACTCCATTTTTTACGCTGTAAGGGTTTTATTTATTTATTATTTCCGTTTACGAACGATAATTATGTGTGGACGATAACTATATAAACGATGATATATAACTATAATGAGTTTCCAGGCATCCTTTTGAAAGCATTATTTAATCTGTTTAGGTTTAAAACTTTTTGCTGAAATATATTTTGAGTTTTGTCTATCCAGAGATATTTTCTGAATCTCGAATCCCATTCATTTTAAAAAAGTTTTTTCCAGATTAAAAAGAAATTCAGTGAATAAGGATAGACTTGTATAATTAAAAAAGAAAAGCTGTTGTTGTTTTCTGGAATGAAATTTCTACTTCAGGGGCAGATGAGTAGCGCTAATTGAATCAGCTACCGTTAGGGGTGTCCAGAGATTCTAAGACGAGATAAAAGGGGGATCAGCTGTTGGGGCATCATCTGTCTGGCCAGCTGCCCCCCCTTTTATTAATCGTGGTGTATGTCCCATTCATCAAGAAAATTCCACCTGTTTGTGTGTGGGATGGCTGTAAACACGAGTAGGGCGTGAACACCGCCGCCTCTACTGTTGAAGAAAATTCTATCTTCCTGGAAGAAAAAAAATAACTGTTGTTGTTTTGATGGATGACCCCAACTCACACTTCCCAACAGTCCCTTTCAGAAGACTGCCTTTATTTTCAAGGCATTATTATTCGATAATAATTAACAATGGTGGCGAAATATAGTTTGTTGAAATGAAAGTTTCATGGACACACTCTGGTCAGTAAAAAAGTCAGTTTTACTCCCCCCTTTATTTTTGGATAAAGAAACGTAATTTTTCTAAAGATTTTCAAGGTCAAAATTTGCCACATTTTTCTGCTTCTTTTAAATGTACCGTAAACCGGGGCGAGTCTACCCATTTTAGTTTTATTTAATTTTCACTATTTTAAATTGCAAATAAAAAAAATTTTACCTACGGAGGACTTAGTTCAGACTCTAAGGAAGATGGCGCTGTAGTAGTTTGATCCGTTTTTATTTATTTGGTGTCTTTTTAACCGAGCTGTTCAAACGTCTTTTGAGGGATTTGTATTGAAAATCAGCAAACTTATAGTTGGTGCTCCGTAAGTATATTATTATTATTACTATTTTCACGTTGGTTAAGTGATAAACTTATCTAAGACTAAGATTACATTAATTTTATATGAAAAAAAAAACAAAAAGAATGTAAGTTTTGCTGTTGTAAACAAAAAGCCAGAATTCGTGGGGCGAGTCTACCCATTCGTATTTAGTTTTAATAAAGCATAATAATATAATTTAGAACTTTGTTTATATTAAAATTAAGTCATTTTAAATGAATTTGAGTATATTATTTTAATTCTGCATAGAAAAATTTATCATTAATAAGAAAATTTATAGGTTAAATATAAATGTAAATATAAAATATGTTTATTTTACCTATTTCTTCAATTTTTATATTACAAAATTAACTTTTTTTATTTAATGCAAGTTAAATAAATTATTATTTATTATTACAGATGGTTCGAAATTATATTCATACGAAATTTTTCATGATTCCTAATGTTTGAATTTCGATTTTGTTAATAATCTTTAATTATTATTATTTATTAATTATTTAATTGTAAATTTATATTAATTTTAATTTATTTTTATCAACAATAATCAGAAAAAAATGTTATTTTATAATGTTAATGATTATAAAAACAAAACTATGATCAAAATGTGATAATCGATCAAATACTCAATGTGTGTTATTTTATGAATAAAAAAATGGAATATAGTTATGAATTTTACTTCATAAATATCCCATATAGTAACTAAAATAACAATTTAATAGTAAAATTTGATTATTTACAATGTTAACATTAATTTTAGTAGAATGGGTAGACTCGCTCCATACGAGAGATTTGTCAGCAGTTCTATAAAAATATACAGTAACAGCGTAACTGTTAATATTTTCTAAAATCGATTTCACAGCTTTAAAGAGGGATAAATAGCGATTCCGAAACACCTATTAAAAGCCTTTTTTCTTTAATATTTACAAAAGTTTGACCACTTGAAAGTTGACAAACTGAAAAAATGGGCAGACTCGCCCCGGTTTACGGTAGTTTTTTATTTCTTTAAAATACATTTCTGTTCAGAGGGAACCCTACTTTAAAATTGATTTAACTGTAAATTGAATCATTAGCGTAAAGAATGTCGACTATTTATACAATTAAGAAAATTTTATTATTGATATTCTGGGCAATTGAAATCTTCTTCATCTAATACCAGCCGAAGACTCCCCATGTAGTAAACGGTAACTGATGCACATGTTATATCTGTCAAGTCACAAAGTCCTCCTGTTCCAATAACAAATCATACCTCTGGTGGTACTAATCCAGGAGTTCCCTTGTCTTCTGGATTGGGTTCAAAATTACAAGGCTACGGAGTTGAACATTAGTAGTCGTAAACCCAGAATAGTGTCTACTGTTCAACGACGGTTATAAAATAAAATAAAATTTAGGATTATATATATATATATTATATATATATATATATAATTATATATTATATATATAATTATATATATATATTATATATAATATATATAATTATATATAATATATTATATATATATATATATATTATATATATATATTATATATATAATTATATATATATATATATACAATCAAACCCCGCTATAGTGAACCTTCATGGGACTGAAATTTCGGTTCACTATAACCGGGTGTTCACTATATCCGTTACGCAGGCAATTTCACTAATGGTTCCCAAACTCCTCCCTTTTATTACATTATATTCATATAAATGACTGAAAAATATTATGTAGTAGCAAAAAAAGTTGTGTTATTTTTCATCACTCTTCGTCTTGCGTACAAATAAAAATCTGTAATCTTTAGCTGATGAGCAATCCTCAACATCAGATATGGAAACACTTCCCGACTCTCAGATAATTTTTCCTGAATTTCTGTTTTTCTGCTTTTTGAACCTGATATATATATATATATATATATATATATATATATATATATATATATATATATATATATATATATATATATATATATATATATATATATATATATACAATCAAACCCCGCTATAGTGAACCTTCATGGGACTGAAATTTCGGTTCACTATAACCGGGTGTTCACTATATCCGTTACGCAGGCAATTTCACTAATGGTTCCCAAACTCCTCCCTTTTATTACATTATATTCATATAAATGACTGAAAAATATTATGTAGTAGCAAAAAAAGTTGTGTTATTTTTCATCACTCTTCGTCTTGCGTACAAATAAAAATCTGTAATCTTTAGCTGATGAGCAATCCTCAACATCAGATATGGAAACACTTCCCGACTCTCAGATAATTTTTCCTGAATTTCTGTTTTTCTGCTTTTTGAACCTGATATATATATATATATATATATATATATATATATATATATATATATATATATATATATATATATATATATATATATATATATATATATATATATATACAATCAAACCCCGCTATAGTGAACCTTCATGGGACTGAAATTTCGGTTCACTATAACCGGGTGTTCACTATATCCGTTACGCAGGCAATTTCACTAATGGTTCCCAAACTCCTCCCTTTTATTACATTATATTCATATAAATGACTGAAAAATATTATGTAGTAGCAAAAAAAGTTGTGTTATTTTTCATCACTCTTCGTCTTGCGTACAAAAAAAATTAGTAATCTTTAGCTGATGAGCAATCCTCAACATCAGATATGGAAACACTTCCCGAGTATCAGATAATTTTTCCTCAATTTCTGTTTTTCTGCTTTTTGAACCTGATATATATATATATATATATATATATATATATATATATATATATATATATATATATATATATATATATATATATATATATATATATATATATATATATATATATATATATATATATATATATATATATATATATATATATATATATATATATGACGCACTATTATAAAATTCTATGTAAAATTTTAATTTTAATTACCAGGTGATACTATACAGCTTTATTGTATTTATGCAACTGAAACCGGTTTGTACTTGTTTACGTTTGCGTATCAATGGGTTAAATTAGACGATATATAATATAAATTAGACGATTGGATAAATTAGACGATATGTTAAAGAAAGATAGGATGTTTATCATATCAGACATTTCATTAGCATCTTATAATAATTAAACCAAATTAATAGACACTCTGTAGTTTTTTGATAATTACATGTTTTGCACGAGTTTTAAGCAATACTTTTATATTTAAACATACATGTAATGGGTTTTTATTCAGGATATTTTTCATATACCTCCTATTTGTATTTATGTATTAAGTATTTCATTCATATTTGTACATAACAAGTGCAAACCGCGGTAACTTAACAAGTGCAAACGCGGTTGGTTAACTTTACAATTTCATTGTAAAGTTAACCAATTGATACGCAAACATAAACAAGTGCAAACCGCGTAAAAACAATAAAGCTGTATAGTATCACCTGATAATTAAGATTTTGCATAGAATCTTTCGTAGAATATATATCTCGTTATCGTCTATTTCAAAGATGAGGAAAGAAAGACACAAAAATAGGGAAAACGAGTCAAATTTCTCTTTCTGAGAATGAGACATTTTATTCCGGTTTGGAAAAAAGTTTTCTTCTTTGAGAAGAGAGAGAAATGTTCGAAAGGGAGTGTGTGTGTGTGTGTAGCGGGAGAAGTGACAGTTGTGTTCGGCGGGGTGCCTTCTCCATATCCGTGGTGCTCCCGCCGTTTCTTTAATTTGTAAGCGATGCCATGAAGAGTATCTATGGACCCGGACACAACCCACTCTCTCACCTTCCCCTCCCTCCACAACTCACGTGACCCCTGTCATCCACAATAACTCTATCCCTCTCTTGTGTATATAGTATATATCTCTATGTAAGTTAAAAATATTTAGAAAATAAGGGAAAAATATACATTCTTCTAAATCACATACATTTTCTTAATATTCTTAGTTAATAATCTGTTTTTTTTTTGGCTCTTTATTGTCATCTCTCTCTCTCTCTCTCTCTCTCTCTCTATATATATATATATATATATATACTCTCCGAATATCAACCCAATTGAGAATCTCTGGGCCATATGCAAGAATCGCCTATTAAATATGTACTGTACAACTATGGAGAAGCTAATCACGGCGTTAATTCATGTGTGGTACAAGGACACAAATATTATAAATGACTGTAAAAAAATTAGTGGAATCCATGCCGAATCGTGATCAAATGTTAATAAAGTGTCGTGGAGATCATATTATGTACTAAAAATTTTTGAGTTTGTTTCAATTAATTTGCACAAGGGTGTGTGTATATATATATATATATATATATATATATATATATATATATATATATATATATATATATATATATATATATATATATATATATATATATATATATATATATATATATATATAAATTTCTTCTAAACAGACCCCTGGCTATATATAGGAGTTTTCTACTTTCAACTTTCTCTTTTGCAGATTAACTTTTTCCAGATATTTTGATGAGCTGAATAAAAAACGAATGCGGGTAAAAGTGGTACCAGAAAAATAGGTCCGAAAAAAGTCTTAAAAAAATTGCAATAAAAATAAAATTTTCAAAAAAATGTAAAAAAAGTTTTAAAAAAAGTATGTCCTAATCAAAAATCCTCTTTCTCTCTACTCTCACCTCAATTAGCGATTTTGAACCATAAATGACATTGATGGCCTCACATGAAAAATAAGAAATTTTGGAAAGATCCGTAAGCAAACGCTAACGTAGTGGAATATCATTTTAACTTCGACCATAAAATCAAAACAAACATTTACAATGGACGTAGACTATTTCTTTAAAGTTGTGACATATGATTCAAAATGTGTTGCTCTACATAAAACTGTGGATCTGTGAGCAGGAGAATTTGGTAGATTATAGATTTTGATGAATTCGGCGATAAAAAAATGCAGCTTGTTATTATTATTATTAATATTTAAAAAAAAATATTATTGAACCTCTATTAATCATCTTACTTCTTTTAACTAAATTGTTTAGTTAAAATAAATATAATTTATGATTTTGAAATAGCGAAAATATATCTAGTTTCTTATGGAACTAATGCTATTAGACAACCATAATGTTAACCAAAAACTAATAAAATTATTTTTTTTTTATTGAATGAAAAATTGTAAGATCACAGGATTCATTTCTAAATTCTAATTCATTTCTAATTCGCGAATTTTGAAATTGGTTTATAGAATGCGCAAATTTCTCGTGGTAATCATTTTTTAATGAGAGAAAAGAAAAAAATATGCGAGATTCTCGCGTTCTCGCGCTGTAGTGGAAATTTTCGATTCGTAGCAACTAAAATAAGCGTGAACTTGCGCAGATATTACTCCAATCTTACGTACGGATGCTAACGTCAGGGATGAGAACAGTCAGAAAGTAAAAAAGAGGAAACCCCAAATATATATATATATATATATATATATATATATATATATATATATATATATATATATATATATATATATATATATATATATATATATATATATATAAGCAAAAATGTGATAAAAAAAATTGCGATTTTTAAACTTGTAAACCATGTGAATATAAATCCCGATATGAGACTTTTAAATCACGCAAATATGAAACTCTACACCGAATTTAAAAAATGCGATAATACAAATCATGATTTTTTAATTTTTTGATCACGATGCATAATTTTTAAATCGCGCGATATTACAACCACAAAAACGAATCACGATATTGGATTTTAAGCTCGCGTGAATACGAATTGCTACATAGGGCTTTAAAAGCTCGTAAATGCAAATCGCGATATTGATTTTTTAAATCTCGTAAGTAAGAATCGCAATGTACAATATTTAAATCGCCTGAATAAGAATCACAACGTTCAACTTTTAAATCAGGTAAATACGAAAATCGAGATTTGATAATAAAATCGCGATTTTAAAAATGCATAAATACAAAACACGATATTGGGTTTTAAATGTCGTAAATAAGAATCATAATATACGATATTTAAATAGCGTAAATAAGAATCGCAATGTGCAACTTTTAAATCAGGTAAATACGAAAATCGATGATTGATATTGAAATCGCGTGAATAAAAATTGAGATTTTTGCAGAGTCTGGACTTGTGATTTCTAAAAGTTTGTATTGTTTTTGTTTAGACATAATAAATAAAAATTTGCAAGATTAATTGAATGAGCAAATAAATATTTTCACCGCAAATCACCTCTATTTTTTTCCTCTTTTTTGTTTGTTTTCACGCCAGAATACAAGAAGCAGCGACGTCTGAATTACGAAAATACGAACTATCCAGCCGACGGATAAAAAATACGGAAAATCTTATTTTCTGTGCGTGAAATCGGAGAAAATAGCTAAAATAAGTAAAAATGCGGAAGGGTTAGCAGCTAGGGCGTAGATTGAATTTTCTGTTTATCTTTGAAAATCGTAAATAAATATAATTATTTTACTTCAATGACTGAATTTTAAAAAAAAGAAAAAAAAACGGGATATTTATTAAAAAAAACGAAACTTTTAGAGAATCGGAGTTTTTGATAAAAAGGCTGAAATTCGAGAGACAAAAAAAATCTCATCCCTGTATAAAGGTCAACCAGTTTTATCCCAAGGAAATGATTTTTAGAGAAACTTCAGAGGGAGGAAAAGGGACTTCAATAATTTCCCTCCGCGGAAAATTAAATTCCTCATAAAAAATTTTAACTTGTGCAAAAAAAATTTTTAGCTGAAATTAGCGGGAAAAATGGAAAAATCTGAAAAAAAAAGCGGAAATCCGCGAATCCGCGGAAGAATCTCATCCCTGTAATGTAAAAGTGCGAAATCTCCCTATTATGGAAGTTGCACCTCAACTCAATAGCTACTGGGCACATTACCCCATTTAACTTTTCAGACATCTCTTTCGCCTTTAGATCACTAATTCGATAAATTGATTGTAAAAAAATATAAATTCGAGTGACGTCTATTGAATACCGCTGTTAAAAATTCATAGGTCACGGTACAGCCTTGTAAAAAGAACTGTTGATTTTTTATTAAAATATTTGGCAAATACGTATCACATTAAAAATTTTTTAGAATCCATTAGTTAAAAAAATTTTTTAAGTGAACAATTTATATAAAAGCAGTTTGAAAGACGTAATTAAATGCTATGCCCATTTTCTTAAGCAGAAATTTTACAAAATACAAAGCTTACACATCACTCATTTATAAGAATGCATTTTTTTTCTTCTTTCTAATCAATACAAAGGTCATGATTTGAAAAGTATGCATGTAAAAAGCTATGCTAAAATCATTACTTTATTTAGTTGCATTAATGCCTGTTTTTATACTTAGTTTCAAAAACATCTTATTCCTTATCACATCATTTCGATGATTCGGTGAAACGATTAATAACAGATCACCGAAGTGCAGCATCACTGATTTTGAGTGAGTGACCTTACCACTTTTAACACTCTGCGCAAGGTCCGAGGGTGTGCGGTATTGGTTCTCATTAAATTATTCTACCTCAAAGCGCTCGAATTCGCTCGCAGATCATCGGACTACCCTAAAAGAGCAAGCCTCTGTTGATGATTAAAAACGGTGATGGCATGTCTTCGGATCATCATGAGGAATGCTTCCCAAACTGTCACTCCGAAGTCAAGCATCACTGGCCTCGGTCAGTAAGAGGTTGGGTGACTACTTTGATCAGCCTGCGTAGGGACCGAGGGTTCGCGGTATCGGTTCTCGATAGCTATTCTGCCATAAAGTGCTCTACTTCACCCGCAGGTCGTCGGACAATTAAAACCCTCAGCAGAGGATGAAAAATGCTATGGCATGTTTTCGGATCATCTTCAGGGATGTTTCCCAGACTGACTATAATACCCCATTGTGCAGCTCTAGTGCGATGTAAATTAAGAACCTACCTACCAAACTGTCTCCAATTTCCTACAATGCAGCTCTAGTGCGACGTAAATAAAGCGCTATTACTGATCCGTTATTGATGTCACCCATTTCAATAATTTTACTTTAGTCATTGACACTTTTATTAGTAAAAAAAAGAAACATTAACGTAGTGTTTGAATAATGCCAGGAATGAAACATTTGTGGAAGTGAATAAATAGATCCGGTTTTTAGAGAAGGGAATGCTTTTTGCTCTGATGCGCATCTTCAATTGGATAGTGGTTTCTTTTTTTATTTATTTGGTTTCCTTATTGTCACGCTTGGTCGATCTCTCGTGGAAACAATCCCTCACGATTCGCACCGTCATCGTGAAGGTTTTTCAATAATTTAAATTTCAATCGTTCATTTTATATTCTGAATTATTTATCTTTAGTATACAATTCTAAACGCTTCTTTTGACGGAACAATTTTCATTAAAAGTTTATTAATCAATTTAAAATTAAATTTGATGTTGGGCAGTTAAATTGAACTATAGCCTAGCTCTAAATTTATTTTTGGTGTAGAACAGGTTTCCCAAAGTGTGGTACGCATATACCCCATCGATACGGGAACAGTTTAGTGCAGGTACGCGTTCATATGCGAAATATCTTGCAACAAACGAACATTTCAAAAAGTTTCATTTAAAAACAAAGCTAGCCATGAAAATTTAAGATTACGTATTTTTCTATTGACTATTTTTTGTAGAGTTAACAGTTAATAATTAGTGGTGTCAACGGCCAGTTGTGATTTTTAACTTTTGTGCAAATTTTTTATAGTGAAAAATTCATTCATTTTTTTATTAGTGGTACTCAGCGTAACGAAAAGTTTAGAAAGGGTACACATAAGTCATAAGTTTGGGAAACACTGGTGTAGAAGAAACTGAATAAAATTAAGTATGGTTTTATCTATAAACGCTGAGAATAGTGCGAGGAACATTTTATTGTTAAATTGGTTATTTTATTTTGAACTTGAATAAAATTAAGTATGGTTTTATCTATAAACGCTGAGAATAGTGCGAGGAACATTTTATTGTTAAATTGGTTATTTTATTTTGAACTTGAATAAAATTAAGTATGGTTTTATCTATAAACGCTGAGAATAGTGCGAGGAACATTTCATTGTTAAATTGGTTATTTTATTTTGAACTTGAATAAAATTAAGTACGGTTTTATCTATAAATGCTGAGAATAGTGCGAGGAACATTTCATTGTTAAATTGGTTATTTTATTTTGAACTTGAATAAAATTAAGTACGGTTTTATCTATAAATGCTGAGAATAGTGCGAGAAACATTTCATTGTTAAATTGGTTATTTTATTTTAAACTTGAATAAAATTAAGTATATTAGTAAATATTTATATTATAAAATAACAATAATAAATATAAAATAATAAAATAATTTTATAAAATAATAAAATAATATTATAAAATAATAAATAATAATTATAAAATATTTTATCTCATATGTTAGGCCATTTCCAATATTCCTAAAGAAATCACTAAATCTACGTAGCAATAAAATCTAAAAAAAAAATTTTACATTTAAATTTCTTTTTAAGATGTATTCGACCGATTTCATTCAGATTTTGCGATGTAAATTGTATGATCACAAATTCAGTGAACTTTTTTAGATGCGAGGTGTAAATAAAGGGTGATTTTTTTGGGCGACAAATCTCATTCGAAGGACAATATCACAGGAAAGAGGCAATTCAAAGCAAATTAACTATTTTGTGATGTACAGAAATAGATAAAATATTTTATTTATAATAAGTTTGTATAAATGTTTGCCATTTTACGAGTTGTCGGTTATAACAGCAAATATTACGGTCTCTTAGCGCTTGTTTAAAAAAATGCCACGGAAAGAAGTTTCCTCTTAAATTTTCTTTCATCTCCATTACTAATTCAAAATTTAAAAGTATAAACAAAGCGAGTTCAGACAAACCTAGAATAAGCCATGAAGTTTCAATTGCAGTAAGAAAAAAAAATCAAAATATCAAAACGCAGACTAATTATTGGAAGAAAACTTCTAAATTGCGTAATCCTAAGAGAACTTCTCGTAATTTGTTTTTATTTTAATACTTTAAAAATTTATTTTCAGTATTTGAAACTTCGTGGCCTACTCTAGGTTTGTCTGAACTCACTTTGTTTATAGTTTAAATTTTAAATTAGCTGTGTAAGAGAATTTGGGACGAAAAGTTTCTCCCGTGTTATGGTGTCCTCTTCAATGAGTATTTGGCTGTATAGAAACAAAGAGAGCATATAAAACATTTTTCCACGAGTGCATTTAACCCTAGGACAGGTCTTGGTAGTCACGTGCATGTACCTTAGCAAAAACAACCCCATTTACTTTTTAGTTTACAAAATTTTCATTTTTGGAACCTTAGGTGGAAAGCCATTTACTTAGAATTTTCTGCTACTTAGTTAGAATGTTCGTTTGAGACTTCAGATACTACTTATACAAATGCAGATTAGCACATCTAACATAAATTTTTATTGTTTTTGCCTCATAGTTTTTTCCAAATTGTTTGCTGGAATGGGGTTTTACGACACTTTATCTTTTGATAATTATACATCCTAGTTCAGTAGTATAAATGCATATCTTGATCAGGCGTCTGTTTAGAAGAAATTTGGGTCCGTTAACATATTAACTTTTCATAAAAACGGACCCTTCACAAAATATTTTAACTTAAAAACGGACCCTTCACAAAATAATTTATCTTTCAATCGGACCCTTCACAAATTTGTTTATCTTCATTATTGTTTTGTTAATCGAATAAACCCTTCCCAGGAAGGGGGGGGGAAGACATGTAAACGAAGTAAGTTTTGTCTTCCGCAGACGCTTCTACCTTTATTCGTCGTTCCGAAATGTATATTCTGCTGCAGCAGTATAGGCTAAATAACAAATATTTGTATGATTCATCTCTAATTTAGTAGCAGCAATTGCTGTTTATTTTTAAAAATTCAATTTTTTAAAATTATTATCTTACAGTGTTGAGCATAATCTTGTATGTCTTTATAATTTAAAAACTCCTTGAAAAAGTTTTTTTGCAATAACGGACCCTATTTGCACAAATTCACAAAAGCGGACCCTGGCTGAAAGAATGTGATTTAACGTTTATTTTATCTTCACAAATTACGAGTCATTTTTTCACAATTTTACAAAAACGGACCCTTCACAAAATGTCTGGACAGACCCCTGATAAAAGAAATTTGCATGGAAAGCAAGAATAGAGCAAAACATAATCCAGAGTTACTCTTTCATGCTATATGTGTTTTCAACTAAAAAAAAGCTAAATTCATGTATAAAATTAAAGCTGCATTTATTATAAAAGTAATTTTAAACATACATTACCACAGGTGTTCTTAAGTTTGATTGCCGATGATAAAATCCGTTAGTTTTGTCTGAGTTTTTTTCGTTTGAAAGCAAACAAAAAGGGAAAGAGATTTCACTGCTTTCTCTAAAAGTTAAGTGAGTTCGAATATCAATTCAAGGTCATTTCCAGCACAAAATGCGCTAACGAGTTTGAAATGTTCTGAAATATTTTGGGAAATCGGGAAAGTGGATTTCAAAGAAGAGTTCGTGAAATAGAAAATTTACTTTGCTATTTGGAAGTAATTTTACAAAGAAATTTCTAAAATTTTGCACTTGCTTCCTCGAAATAAAATCCCAAAATAGAGAAATTTGCAAATTGAAAGTTTGTTAAATAGAAGTCCGACTGTATTTTAAGTTCATCTTTATTTTTTAAAATTTGTCTAAAAACCGTTTGATATTGAACAAATTGACAACTCCATTTTGCACTATTAATTTATTTTAGAAAATATATTGCACTGAAAAATGTTTTCCTCAAATTACTTATATTTTGTATACTATCAGTAACCAAGATCGTGCAAAGTTCGTGGCAGTTGCTATGGAAACGGAAAATTTTTTGCCTTGGCGGAAAGCATCTGTAAATAATAAGGAAAGATGGATCGTTAAATGAACTAATAGAACATTTCTATTGCACTTGCAACCCAATGGTGAAACCGGTTTCCATAGAGACCGTCAATATGACTGGTAACAGAAGCTCATTTCGTGCACATGCTTGAAAAATTGCTTAAATTCACTGTATAAAGCTGCCAAATAATTTTTGATGACACGTAATAAAGACATATTTATGTTTTCATTATTCTATAAATGGCCTTTCTTCCCTTTTGGTGATCTTTTTTTTTTTTGTTAAAATTTTGGATGATTAGAAGCAAAAAAAAAATATATATATAAATATATATATTTTTTATAAAATATATATATATAAATATATATATATATATTTATATATATATATATTTATAAATAATATATATATATATTTATAAATATATATATATAAATATATATTTATAAATATATATATATAAATAAATAAATAAATAAAAATTAATAAATAAATAAAATAAAAAAATTTATTACTTGTGTAATATTTTGAATAGTTGTTAACGTGTAAAAGGAACAGCAAAAAATAATAAACAAGTATAAATTTTTCTCCGAAAAAAAAACAAAAAAAAGGAAAAAGTTGTGATCGCTTTATTTCGATCACTGGTCACCCATTGGTCAATTTTTTTTTCTTTTCTTGATTTAATCCGTTAAACGCCACAACATTTCAAATCATGGGTTGCAAAAACTGTCTCAATTGATTGGTTTTCAAATCTTAGCTACATACGTGTTTCAAAACGTCACAAAATACTTTTCCTTCTTCAGTATTCATATTTATAATGAAATCGCCGTCAAGTCAGTAATTATCCGTTAATAATAAAAAGAATATAAAAATACTTTATACTGTTATTATGTAAATACATTAAAAATGCCTGCGATTGAAAATAAAAATAAAAACAGCAGTGATCGCCCTAGCAACGCATGCACACTGTTTACTATCACTCTTGGACACAGTTGAAAAGTTTGATGACGTCGAAATAAGTCGCGCACGCTATCAAACCCAAAACAACACCCATTTTGCCAACGGGTTAAAAAACACTAGTTTGTTTGTGTAGATTGCGACAGAGATATTTCCTTATCAATCAATCTTGCACTCAGATTTGATAAGTTCTGTTTGTTATCTTCAGTAAATAAGCAAATAGTCTAAAATTCATATATTTTAAGGGTAGTGCTCCCAAACTTCTGGTAACTATAGTCGCATCACTAATGCTTAGTACCCTTGACCTGGTGTGAAAGATTTCCAACTTTACCACAGGGTTACAGTTTTGCTGCATTCCATTTTCATTTGTCCCGCAGTGGACTTATCGTAAAGATACCATTCCTAGTAGAACACCGTCCCGCGGTGGACTGATCGTTAAGACACGGTTCCCAGCAGATCACCGAAGTCAAGCATCACTGGCTGCGGTCAGTGTGCGGGTGGGTGACCACTTGGATCAGTCTGCGTAGGGACCGAGGGTGTGCGGTATTGGTCCTCGCTAAACTGTGCTACCGCAAAGTGCTCGACTTCGCGCGCAGGTCGTCGGGCTACCGAAGCGGGGGTGCCATCCCCTCCGCAGAGGATCAAAATTGTGATGGCATGTCTTCGGATCATCCTTAGGAATATTTCCCAGACCGTCACCAAGAGCCCATTGTGCAGCTCTAGTGCGACGTAAATAATGTACAGTGAGCAAAAAAAAAAAAAAAAAAAAAAAAAAAAGAAAGATATCACCCTGAATAACTTTTGTTCTAATGATCGGATTTTCACATACTAAGTGCCAATCTTAATATAGTTTCTGGGGGGTGACCTCAAATATGCTAATTGTTTAGTGCTAACTATTAATTAAGTTACGAAATCGGACACAAAATCGTACTTTCTCTGAATAAACATATGTATATTTTTTTACATATTTGAATTCTTAATCTTCAAAATATAGGGGTAGTCGCAATCTGGGAAATGTGGACCCCATAGTTTGGTCAAGAGAGCAATTCAAAGTTTGAATCCCTTAATGTTAATTTCACTTTTTGCGCTTTTAGTCATATTTTAAAAGATAGTTAATTCAAAAAATAAATAAATAAACAAATTCACCCACTTATAAAACTCATTTACCGAAAGAAATTTAATGCAAAAAATAATTTTTAATAATTATTTATGATATAATTTATAATATTATTTTTTATAATTTAATTAAATTGAGGATGAAAAAATGTTGAATTATAAGATATGCATTTTTTTATACCTATTAATCTACATATTTTTCTATTGAAAAATTTAAAGTTTCAACTGTTTTTATTTAGTAGATGCTGAGAAAAATTAAAATTTATTATTTTTAAAAAAACAATTCGGTGACAATGAAGAAATATTTAAGCGGGGTGATTAATATTAAATTTTGATTAACTTACGAGGAACTTGACTTCGCGTGCGTAGCGTAAAATTTCATTCATATTTTTCTCGCTAATAACCGATTGCTAATCTTTTCATTTTTATTTTCTTAAAACTATAAAATACGATGTTTCTTTTTTAGATGTCTAAAAATTTATTTGAAATTCAGTAAAGAAATTTGAATAAAACGTTTTTATTGAATAAAAAACATTTTATTCAACGAATGTCGAATTTTATAAGAGCGTGCTTCTGATAGAATATGATTATACACCATATTATGCTTATTTAATGTGATTGCATTTTGTTTTTTAGTTTGTATTCTCAATAATTGATACAATTTCAATAATATACATACGTATGCATAGATTTGAAATAATATATTTACCAATTTCTTTATATTTTATAATTATTAACACGAATACATAGTCAAAATTTTTAAGCATCTTGAAATTTCTCAACATCTTATATATCGTCTTAATCTTAAAATATAGTTCTAAATCACCTGCCCGGAAGAGTTTCGCAGAACTATTTTTCTAACGATTTAATTAAATTTTAGGATTTTTAAAAATCTTATTTCTTATGCTGCTATGTATATTATTTTTTGATTAATATACTAATCAACCTGTTTAGTAATTTAATTTAGGTTTTCCTTAAAATAAAGTTCCTTTTTAAATTATTGTCAAGCTTTTTTTTTTAAAAAAAAAAAGAAAACTTAGAATTATTGTCTGCTAGCTAAGAATAAAACTTTGTTGAGAAATTAAGAACATTCCGCTGTTTAAAACTATTGGATGCAAATCAGCTGATTATATACTAAGCACACTAGGTTTTTTTTTTCCTTCGAAAAAAAATAAACTATTGGTTGTCTTTTTTTTTTTTTTTTTCTTGTTTCTTGTGACTTCAACATAGATTATCTAAAATAGTGTTGATGTTTTACAAGTGTCACTACAAAGAGTATAAAGATACAGAAAGCTGTCGAATACGTAGCCAAAATTTTTAAGCGTCTTAAAATATCTCAGTATCTTAAATGTCGGCCTAACATCTTAGTTGAGAAATTAAATTTTTTAATTATCTGACCACGAGTGATTCACAGAGCTATCCAACTAACTATTTCATTATATCTCTTACTCGCTCTTTATCATACAATGTAGATTTTTTTCCGGATAATATACTAAACTATTTTGCTTAAATTTTAACTTTAGCACAATTCCCAAAATATTATTATAGTATAATTTGTTGTTAGAAAATTGCCTTATTTTGTTAAGCAGTAAATACTAAAAACTGAAATTTGTAAAAAGATTCCAAAACCGTGGCAATTTTTGAATCATCTGATTTGAAAAAATAAATGCAATAAAAAATACACAATTTTCGAACTGATTTTGATAAAGAAAGAAAAAAAAAATACGCGGCGAGAAGGTTAACATACTTTTTACAGAAACTGAGAAAACCAATTTTTCCTATATTTCGTCACAAGAGTATAAGAATGATATTGCTCCAAAGATTCGTTATTTCCAGAATGAAATCTGTTTGGTCGAAACATACTGTTCCTTGAAAACTAAAACGAGGAAAAAATTAATTTTTATTATTTATCTAAGCTTATTCCATTTATTTAATGATAGCAGTATCAAGGTTAAGGATATGTGATGGAAGCCCGTTTACTATTATACTGTAAATGCATTAAATCATATAGCTCGAATAATTTATTTTAAGCAAATTATTTAATAATTTTAAGCAAATAAGGGTGCAAAAATAAATTCGATCTAAAGTATACCCTAAGTATATGTAGAATAAACTTAGGAATCGATAGATTAAAAATACCTTTTCAAACAACTTTCGAGTTGGATGGAAACGCTAGTTTGTTAGAAATAGCCGTCCTTGTAACTGTTTAAAATCTATTCCTGGTGCTAGGGGATATTCCATTTTCACATTCGACTTTTGAGATTTCAATTGTAGACAAAAAATTGTTATGTCCTTAAAAAATGTTAAGGCTTGCGGCAAAATCAAAAAAATATATATATATATACAGTGGAGCATCGTTTATACGACGATCACTTATACGACGTTTACATTTATACGACGTTTTAGTGTGGTCCCAAATCATTCCTATTCATTTTAATGTAAAAATATATCGTTTATACGACGCACAGAATCGGTTATACGTCGGTTTTTAGATTTTGTTCACGTTTATTTAATTTTTTATTTTTTCTTGTGTATTTCAAAAAAGGGCGGCATTTGCCAACATGAATGATACAGAAAGGGTGTCAACAAGAATGCTTGGATGACGACCGTAATTTTTACTAGATGACTGAAAAAACTGGACAATATTATGAAGAGGCAAAAACGAAAAACTTTGCTATTCATCGACCAATGTCCAGCGCACCCATCGATACTAATTATTTTGGAAAATGTAAAAGCTCTCTTTTTTCCTGCAAATTGCACAAGTGCGCTTCAGACATTAGATTTGGCCGTGATTAGAAATCTTAAAATTGTATCATAGAAAGCAGTAAGTTCAACTCGCTATTCAAAGCATTGTAGAGACTAATAGCAGGAAAATATAATTAAAGGTAACATACATTCAAACTGCTCACTGCAATTTTTCTTCTTTGGTTATTTGTTTGTTTTGCTTTGTCTAATTTAGAAATTTATGTAAATCAACACGTTAAACATTAAAATTAACTGAAAACAGAGTTAGTTTCAGTTTTAGAAGTAAAAATCGATTATACGACGTTATCGTTTATACGACGTTTTTCGGTGGTCCCTTCGGCGTCGTATAAACGATGCTCCACTATATATATATATATACTCCATTGATTTTCTTAGTAAGTAGTGAATTATTATTATTTTTTTAATTTAAGAGCCTATGCCTACATCTTACGTAAAACTTATTTTAATATCGAGTGAAATTATTTAATATGCGGCTTTACTTAATGGATAATCCCAAAAATCTGAATCGAAAATATGAAAACCTCAATGATTTAAAAAATAATAGATGATAAGAAAAATAGACATACATGCTTTGAGGTTCCAATAATTAAAGTCACAAGTCATTCGCGCCTGAGAAGTCTTGAGAATGGGCGCTTACATTTGAAAGCTCAAACATGTCGACTTGTACTTCCCTCTTCATATTTTTTTAAGTCTGTTGAGTTTTTATCATCAATTATATTGTTTTACATTTGGGTCCAGATCATTATTTCGATAGGGATTTTATGCTCGTTAAAGTAAACATATACATTTTAATATTTTAACAGGATTCATGAGGTCTTGAAAAACTTAAGAGAATGGCATCAATATTGTAAAAGTTGCCTTTAACTTTAAAATTTTGAGATCAGATATTTTCAGTTGATGAAATTGAATATTTTATCTTTTTAGTTTTTGTGCCTCCATTTCAGTATCTTAAGGACCTTACGAGCTCTGTTTAAAAAGAGAGTATCGTATCGGATATATGTAAGAAAACAAAAATCGTAGTAGTAGTATGTGATGGTAAATGTAGCTTATCGTAATTGAAAAACATGCTGTGCGACATTTTATGGTGAATTTGTGAACGTAAGTTTCAGAATGTATCGAAACACGAGGATGCTATTTACAAATAATCTTTATCCAAAGAAAACCATGTAACCTAAATATCAAGAAGAATGACGCGATTCATTTTTCAAACAATGAATCATACAATATGCTACATATTATTTCAATATCTTATTCTTAAACATAACACATTTCAATGTTTTTAAAATGTCATTTAAAATTCAGCAATTCCTTGAGTTATAGAAAAAAGAAATATCGTAAATTATAGAAAATCTTGTGAATATGCATTAGAATTACTATGCAATCTACATTTAATTTTTCAAGCGTTTTTTTTTGTTTCTTCAAACTTTCTTTCCTAGAAGACTCGAATAAAGCTGTAAAAATGATTATCCCTAAAATTTTGTATATAGTAATAATTAGTTATGTAAATTAGATTTTAGTATGAAATCCTCATTTAAATATAGTAAAAACAACTTAAAAAATCTAAATAATTGCAGATAAAAAGTTCATATATTTAAATTCTAAAAGCTTAGAGAATCATAAATAATTTATATGTCGATTCAAATTTTCTTTTCAAATGACATTAAACAAAAAAAAAATCTTTGCTTTTTGTACAGAAATGAGCTCAAAAATTGTCGATTGCCAAGAAACTTCGAAATATTTTCTATTACCTATTAATTAAACCTCTCCGAGCAATCACAGAGCATTATTTCAATTATTTTCATAGTCAGAGCTTAGTTGGTTAGTAATCGAGTAAAATTAAGTATTCCTCTTTTGAATTAGTCTATGTGTTAGCCAAAAATATTCATGTGGGTCGGCTACTTTTCTTGGCTGTTTTCTGGACTATCGCCAAATATATAAATCTTTATTACGACCCAATTTTTTCAAAATTTTGTTCAATATTATTTCAAGGGTCAGGATTCCAAATATGTAAAAAAAATATATGTTTATTCAGAGAAAGTACGTTTTTGTGTCTAATTTCGTAATTTAATTAATAGTTAGCACTAATTAATTAGTGGTTATAGTTATTCAGGGTGATATCTACGGTTTTTTTTTTTCTTTTTTTTTACAGACTGAACAGTTTACGTCAAGTGCAAGGGTAAAAAAGAGCGATTCCATCATTAAAATGTCAACCTGCTGCGCATCAAAATTTCTGTGTGAACGAATTGCTGTTTCATTTCAAAGTTTCGACTGTCTTTTTTAATTACGTACAGAATAAAGTTTTAAATTATAAATTGCTTTATTGAAAAAAAAAATAGGAGAAAGATATAGTCGCAATATGTGCATAGCACCTGGCCGGAGTTTTTTACTATTCAGTAGTTAATAAAAATCAACTTTTTTCTTCAAACAGATTTTTTAGTTTTAAAAAAACGGTTAATTTATTTTATAAGATACACTATCCAGTGTTTCATAATGCAATATTACCAAACATAATTGTAAATTGTAAAACTAAAATTTTTTGTTGTTGTTTTTGTTGTCATAAGGATATTAATGAAATTTAGAAACATCAGAGGAGTCAGGTGCACTCTTTTGCAATTATTCTCGTTCTTTTTTCTATCAATATTTTGAAACTCAAATGTTAAATGAGATCCATTTTATGTTATAACCGTCGTATAACAGCCGACCCAATTTTTGGGTTTACGTCTACCAATGTTCAGCTACGTAGCCTTGTAATTTTGAACCCAATCCAGAAGACAAGGGAACACCTGGATCAAGTATCGAGAAAAATTTACCTTCGTGGAGGACTTTTTGATGGAACTAACCCTCATTTGGGTTGCATGGAAAAGAAGACCGCGAGAGCTTCCCACGGTTAGCCTGACGGCAAGGTGACTCTAACCCATGATCCGTCTACCACTGAGGATATTTCACGTCAGCACTGGGGTCGGTGCAAGCTGAATGTGGAATACGTATCGACCAGCCATCGCTGGGATTCGAGCCCGGTTCACCTCATTGGAGGGCGGACGTTCTATCCCCTGAGCCATCGCGACTCAAATGAGATCTATTGTCATATTATTTTAAAGCAATTTAATTCCAGAAGAATATCTTGTTGTGTGAATCAGATATAGCAAGTATCTGCTTGTGACTTATCAAGCTCATAACTTTTTTTCTCCTTTAAAATATACAAGATGTGTTTTGAAAATTCCACGAAATCCAATTTAAAGAAATAAATAATAATTAAAAAGAGCATACAGCCCCCGGCTAAATTATTAGACGCATTATAAAATTCTATGCGAAATCTTAATTATCAGGTGATGCTATACAACTTAATTATTTTGCGCGGCTGAAAACTGCTTGCACTTTCTTACGTTAGTGTATCAATTGGTTAACATTGTAATGCAATACGTTAAAAATAAATACAAATAGGAAGTATATAAAAATATTCTGTATAAAAACCTATTACATGTATGTTTAAATATAAAAGTATTGCATATAAGATTGCGGAAACCATTCAGTTATGAAAACACTACAGTGCGTGCAATAATTTGATCTAGTTATTATAATATACTAATATAATAACTCATATAATAAATGTTCTATATTTATAGAATATATCGTCTAGTTTATCCAATTGTCGAATTTATATTGTATCATTCTGCCAATTGATACACTAACGTAAACAAGTGCAATCCGCGTAAAAACAATAAAGCTGTATAGTATCACCTGATAATTAAGATTTTACATAGAATCTTATAGTGCGACTCATATTTTGGCCAGGGACTGTACATAATTTGTGCACAGTATGTTACAAAATATTTATTATTTTGCATTTGCGAATGTGAACCCATGTGATTCGTGCTTCCAATAAATCTACCTGATTTATCAAAGCTATTAAAATATATTGGAATTCTAAACTAAATAAGTTCTATCAAAACAAACATTTTATTATAAAACTTTAGAACAACTATCTTTTTGCATTGCCACTCAAAATTATTAATAAACACTGGATAATATAGCGTTAATGACACTTTTAACAAATGACGTCATAAATTATCGTTTGCATAAAGTTTAGTTCATAGTAATCACATATAATCGTTTGCATAAATAATCGTTCGGTCTTTTTATAGCTTTACATAACACCATGGAACGGGATAAATAGTTAAAGTATTTAAATTTATATTATTCATTTCATTTCATTCCTCCTTGACAAACTATTAAATAAAATTTAAAAAAAAACTTTCTCACTAAAACAAAAACAATCAAAGATAAAATAATAATAGTTGATAGTCGTCTATTATAATCATCCATCTAATTTTAGGTCCGTTAACATGAAAGTAACATATGTTTGATTTCGATTCGCACAATAGTCAGTTGCGTGACAACTCATAGAATTAATGAGGAAAAAAAAAAGAGAAGACAATTATGAATGGGCCACTGAATCCCACTAATGAGTTGTTATTAAATGAGAGAGCGAGATGACCATTGGAGGAAATCGGACATGGTCCGGTGGCCACGTTGCATAAGTATGTCAGGTGAGGGCGGTGCTTGTTACAGGTGACTGACCACAGGCATGACGTCAAACGTGAACGACCCATTGAAATTTTTTCTTGAGGCAGGTCCTCCTTATCGTCATGCCACTTCCCTATGAAGCTATTTTACAATAGTCTTCCTCTATTTTATTTTTTTTTTAACATTCACGCAAGCTATGAAATGCAGAAGGGGTGATAGCAACCATGACTATCGTTAAAAAAAAAAAAAAAAAATTGTTGACGCAGGAGAAAAGATTTCATAGAGACAAAAAATTACTAATTTTCGAAACCAGTGTAAATTAGTTGTTTTTTATAGACCCTGGTCTTATTATTAGCCGCACTATAAGATTCTATGTAAAATTATAGTTATCAGGTGATACTATACAGCTTTATTGTTTTTACTCGGGTTTGCATTTGTTTAAGCTCCTGTATCAATTGGTTAAATTAGACGATATATAATATAAATTCGACTATAGGATAAATTAGACGATATATTATATAAACATAGAATATTTATTATATTAGGTATTATATTACTATATTATAGTAATTAGACCAAATTATTAGATACACTGCAGTTTTTTAATAATGACATGTGTTGCAATAGTTTATAGGCAATAATTTTATAGTTAAACATGCATGTAATGGGTTTTTATTCAGAAGACTTTTTACATACTTCCGTTTTGTATTTATTTTTAACGTAATGCATTACAACGTTAAAAAATTGATACACGAACGTAAGCAAGTGTAAACCGGTTATAACAGAGTAAAAACAATAAAGCTGTATCACCATGGTAGCTGTATAGATGTATAGTATAATTAAGATTTAATATAGAATCCGGTTTGCATTTGTTTATGCTCCTTTATCAATCGGTTAACATTGTAATACAATACGTTAAAAATAAATACAAATAGTAAGCATATAAAAAATCTCCTGCATAAAAACCCATTACATGCACGTATAACTATAAAAGCATTGCATACAATCTCGTGCAAATCATGTCATTATTAAAAAACTACAGTGCGTCTAATAATTTGATATAATTATTATAATAAACTAATGTAATGCCTGATATAATAAATATTCTATATTTATATAATATATCGTCGAATTTATCCTATCCTCAAATTTATAAAATATATCGTCCAATTTATCCTATCCTCAAATTCATATAATATATCGTCCAATTTATCCTATCCTCAAATTTATATAATATATCGTCTAATTTATCCTATCCTCAAATTTATAAAATATATCGTCCAATTTATCCTATCCTCAAATTTATATAATCTATCGTCTAATTTATCCTATCCTCAAATTTATAAAATATATCGTCTAATTTATCCTATCCTCAAATTTATAAAATATATCGTCTAATTTATCCTATCCTCAAATTTATATAATATATCGTCTAATTTATCCTATCCTCAAATTTATAAAATATATCGTCCAATTTATCCTATCCTCAAATTTATATAATCTATCGTCTAATTTATCCTATCCTCAAATTTATAAAATATATCGTCTAATTTATCCTATCCTCAAATTCATAAAATATATCGTCTAATTTATCCTATCCTCAAATTTATAAAATATATCGTCTAATTTATCCTATCCTCAAATTTATATAATATATCGTCTAATTTATCCTATCCTCAAATTTATAAAATATATCGTCTAATTTATCCTATCCTCAAATTTATATAATATATCGTCTAATTTATCCTATCCTCAAATTTATAAAATATATCGTCCAATTTATCCTATCCTCAAATTTATAAAATATATCGTCCAATTTATCCTATCCTCAAATTTATAAAATATATCGTCTAATTTATCCTATCCCCAAATTCATAAAATATATCGTCTAATTTATCCTATCCTCAAATTTATAAAATATATCGTCTAATTTATCCTATCCTCAAATTTATATAATATATCGTCTAATTTAACCCATTGGTACACGAACGTAAGCAAGTGCAAACCGGTTTCAGTCGCATAAAAACAATAAAGCTGTATAGTATCACCTCATAATTAAGATTTTACATACAATCTTACAGTGAGTCTATTAATTTGATGGGACTGTACATACTGGATAAAAATAAAAAATTAATTTCGAAATTAAAATATAAATAAAATTAAATGAGCTTGTTATTAATATATATTCACTAGAGCATTCCTAATTCTCTCAGCAAATTCCTTTTCTGTTTTAAAATCGGGGAATAAATTCTGTTATAAATTATTTAAAATAGGAGCCCGGAGCTACTTTTTATACAGTAATTCGAATAAATAAAATGTATGCAAACATCAGAAAAAAGTTTTTTTTTTTTTATTTATTTATTAAAAAAGCACGAAATTTGCATTGATTAATTATTATAGTATGATTTCTAAATGGAGTCTCACCTACGCAACTGCAACTGATAATTGTGATGTTTTGAGCAATTTATAACAGTTTTCTTTTTTACCGTTGCTTTCCTTTTGCTTATCATTGATTTTTTTTCTGAACCCCACGAGACTTAATGGAGAAAGTTTTCTTTTCGTCTATTTCTATCGACAATGAATACAAATGACTTTTATAGAGGGAATCTTAAATCTGTAACACTAAATCATTTACAAGTCAGCTTCTTTTTATTTCTATTATTTTCATACTTACCCTTCTCACTCCCGCAAAAATTGACCTCCATGTGATTGTTTTTAAAATATTGCAAAATATTGCAATTTAAAATATTTCGTGCATTCCAAAATAATAATAATAATTCATACTTCAAAAATGTATGTTAATAATATTTTACCCGCAATTGTATCATGGATAAATTTTAAGGTAACATGGTTGACCCAGCATTTTTGAGAAAGAAATTATTTTGTGAAACAAAAGAATTTTTTTCTCAAAAATTTAACTGATATATATATATATATATATATATCGACATAGACACAATTTAGACATAGATCTGAAGGAATAGAAGATTTTTTCCTCATCCCTGTACCCATGGTACTGTTTAGATCTTGGCCAAAGAATACCTAAGGTTTAGACAATGATCACAGATTTTATGACCAGGTATATTGCAGATCTGAGCTTTGAGTACCGAAGCTTCCGATGCTCTAACCATCGAGCTACCAGGCTAAGCGAAAAAATTGTGAACTCCCCAAATTTGTTATTATAACAATATACCTTTAATTGTAAATGTTATTTTTAAAAAAAGTGCTAAGTAAAATTATTTATGTTCACTGACATAGCTTAATAGAATCATGCGAGACTGGATAGATTCATTTTCTTAGGGAGAATGTTCGTTATTTTCAGTTCAATAAGAATCAAGTTACTTATTTATTTTTACTTTTTTTTAAAAAAAAGATCCATAACTCATGGTTTATAACGACAAAAAACTATGATAAATAAGTCACTAAATTAAAATTTCAAGAACTCATCGTTGAAAATCTGAAAAAATATTTATAATTTGTTCATTGCACGTCAAGTTAATTTTCATTTATAATTTCTTACTGTTTTGCATATTACTCCCAATTTTATTTTTTAAAGAAAAAGAGGTTATAGCGAAAAGGAGAGAGACAGGAATACATATTTCATTTGGTCATAGATTTCTCATAAAGTATCCGTAAGTATAATATAATTTGATCCAGTAAAGTATAATTTAATCTTCGAAAACTTCGTAACAGAGAGAAACATATTAATATTCGTTGTAACATTTTTTATCATTTTTTTAAAAAATTGTTAGAGAGTTATTTTTTTATGTAAACTTTTCATTCGCATCAAAATGTTAAGAATCGTATTCTAAATTTCTATTCCTTAAAAATTTAAAAATATAGTGTTAAATATTAAACTAGACATGTCTTTAATAAATTTGGTTTTAGAAGATTGGGCTCCTGGGAGAATGGGAATTCATTTATTATTTATCAGGGTGCGTAGCCAAATTATTCAACAAAAAATAAGCACCTTTTAAGCACTTTTCAAGCATTTAAAAAATATTTTTAAGCACTTAAATAAAAAAAGTCATAATTAGACAGGCTTGGAAACTTTTTGACAATTAACTTGTTTTAACAGTCAAGTCCAAAAAAAAAAAAAAAAAAAAAAAAAAAAAAAAAAAAAAAAAACCTTTAGGCATTGTTTTTGACAATAGTTAAAAATCATGAAATTTTGAATCACGTAAAACGAATGGCGTTTTCAGACGCTATGGACTGACAATACGCCGAAATAGATTGGGGTTGAATTAATTGTGAAAACGTTGAACAGAACAATGTGAACTGTGTCTTTTTGCATAATTCAAAGCGAAAATTAACATAGCAAAGGAAAATTCTCATTTTAAAAAAGGGAAAATTAAGCACATTTAACGCCCAATGAAAAAAGCACCTTTAAGGGCTTTTAAAAAACGAAAATCGAAAATAAGCACCTTTAAGCACTTTTTAAAAACGCTGCGCACCCTGTTTATACAACTCTATGGTTTATGCAAAATATGAAATTGGGGGAAAAAATCACATTCCAAACTTCATTTGCATGAAATTTAAAAAAATAAATTATCAAAATTGGTGATTTTAAAAGATTTAGCAAAGAGTTTGTTTTCTCTAGCAATAAGAAGCGAAAAAATGAGAGTTTAATTCAATGTATTTCATGAATAAAAATGCGTATTGTAACAGAACAGGAAAATAAAAAATATTTCTTTTACTTTTTCCCATCT
This sequence comes from Parasteatoda tepidariorum, assembly GCF_982258835.1. Classification (NCBI taxonomy): domain Eukaryota; kingdom Metazoa; phylum Arthropoda; class Arachnida; order Araneae; family Theridiidae; genus Parasteatoda; species Parasteatoda tepidariorum. Next base: position 96,752,919 of record NC_141758.1, on the reverse strand, counting down.
CTAGATTTAAAAATGAGAATGTAGAGTTTGTTTTCTGTTACAATTAGAACAGAAAAAATACGTTTTTAATTCCGCGTATTTCTCGAATAGCAATAAATGAGAAGAAAAAAAAATCATTCCAACAACACGTGACTGTCTCTGATACAAATACACAAATTATTATTACAAATAAATAAGGACAATGTGCGAATATAATATCACCGGTGTTCTTGCAAGAAGTGTAGGTGCATTTGTGATACATAACCGCAACACGCGAAGATGTTTTTATCGTATTTCCTGCAAGTATAAAAATCATAAAAGGACCCCCATTAACTCTTCCTCTCGAAGTCGGACACTCGTAAACTTTTAAGAGGTGCGAAAACTGAAGCTTTTAAAAGCTCCATAGCATTAGCCGAGAGGAGCAGGGAAAGTTTTAAAGCCCAGAGAAGAGAGGAGGGCTGTCGGTTATGGCGGGAGTAGAGCGCTCTAAATTTCACTTAACCCTAAGTAGGGGGAGGACTCGATTGACAAGTTAAGAGCATAACTCTTTATTTGTACCCTCTCATCAACCGTTTTCAACTGTATGTTTCAATTTCTCCCGAGAATTTTACAGCTCTCACCTCCTTTTCATTTCTTTTTCGTCTCCTTCCTTCCAAAGACCTCGATAAAAGAATAGCTTTGCACATTTAAAAGTAGCGTATTTTATTGAATGTAAAACCAGTATAACTGCTTGGAAAAAACTTTCCAATATTTTATTTCAAATAAATATTCACCAGGTTTGGTAAACTCGATCCCAAGAATTTTGGTTTAGTGCCCTCTTTTCAAAGTCAAGACATTTCAATTACGTATTGAAATGTCTCGACTTTGAAAAGAATTGAATGCAAACCAATATAACTGCTTGAAAATATTGGCCAATATTTAATTTCAATAAATATTCATAGGCATGGTAAACTCTATCCCAAAAATTTTTGTTTAGTGCCTTATTTTCAAAGTTACGACATTTCAATTACGTTTTGAAATGTTATGACTTTGAAAAGAGTCGATGTAAACCAATGTAACTGCTTACGTATTTATTACGTATAGTTAATTACGTGCAGAATGTAAACCGATATAACTGCTTGAAAAAACTGGCCAATATTTAATTTCAATAAATATTCACCTGGTTTGGTAAACTCGATCACAAGAGAGCCCTCTTTTCAAAGTCAAGACATTTCAATTATGTATGAAATTACGTATTTAAATCTCTTTGACTTTGAAAAGAATTGAATGTAAACCAATATAACTGCTTACGTTTTAATTACGTATAATAAATTACGTACTGAATGTAAACCAATATAACTGCTTGAAAAATCTGGTCGATATTTAATTTCAAAGAAATATTCACCAGGTTTGGTAAACTCAATCCCAAGAATTTTGGTTCAGTGCCCTCTTTTCAAAGTCAAGACATTTCAATTACGCATTGAAATGTCTTGACTTTGAAAAGAATTGAATGTAAACCAATATAACTGCTTACATATTAAATACGTATAATAAATTACATACTAAATGTAAACCAATATAACTGCTTAATAAAACTGGTCAGTATTTAATTTCAATAAATATTCATCAGGTATGGTAAACTCGATCCCAAGAATTTTGGTTCAGTGCCCTCTTTTCAAAGTCAAGACATTTCAATTATGTATTGAAATGTCTTTGACTTTGAAAAGAATTGAATGTAAACCAATATAACTGCTTACGTATTAATTACGTATAATAAATTACGTACAAAATGTAAACCAATATAACTGCTTGAAAAAATTAGTCAATATTTAATTTCAATAAATAGTCACCAGGTATGGTAAACTCGATCCCAAGAATTTTGGTTTCGTACCCTCTTTTCAAAGTCAAGACATTTCAATTACGTTTTGAAATGTCTTTGACTTTGAAAAGAATTGAATGTAAACCAATATAACTGCTTGCGTTTTAATTACGTATAATATATTACGTACTGAACGTAAACCAATATAACTGCTTAATAAAACTAGTCACTATTTAATTTCAATAAATATTCACCAGGTTTGGTAAACTCAATCCCAAGAATTATGGTTTAGTGCCCTCATTTCAAAGTCAAGACATTTCAATTACGTATTGAAATGTCTTGACTTTGAAAAGAGTCGAATAAAAACCAATATAACTGCTTACGTATTAATTACGCATCGTAAAATACGTGCTGAATGTAAATCAATGTAACTGCTTGATACTTTAATAGCACTTTAAAATAAAAATTCTAAAATGTCAGAAAAACCAGAGAAAAATTTTAAAATATTGCCTCTTTTTGTTACAAATAAATCATAAATTATGAATCTTGTGTAGAATACTAATAGTATTTTTTGAAAATAGGTAAGAACAACAAATTATGTTATTAAAATTAATAATTGATGAGCTCGCTTTCCCATATGATTAACAATGAGATTGAGTTGACCAGCCTTACTTTTTATTTTGAGTTTATATTTCTTATGAAATGCCATGCGAACACTATTTCATCAGGAACGAAGGGTAATCGTATTTCTAAATAAAAGAGTAAAAGAAGAAAAAAGAAACATTTTATTTTGCGAAATAAATTTTTCATTCACGCAACTAACAAAACTCTATTCATTTATTTAATTTAATTTGATGACTTTTGAACTGCTTCAAACCAGACGTAAATTCGAATCAAAACAAAAATTCGATGTATAAGGAGGGCATTTTCGAATGTGATCACTTCAAATAACCATTTGAAAATTTAACACCAGGGTGTGCATTATTATTGCTTGCCGTCATTAAAAACAAAAAAATTTTAAAAAATAACTGTTTGAAAAGGAAAATTATTTTATGTATAAAGCATAAACGAAACAGAAGCGACAAAAAAAAATTTATGCTCATCATATATATACATTTTTAACCTCTTTATTTTTAATAACAAGGTTCAAATTTTTTTCATTATTAGCTTTTTCTCGCTTATGATGAAAAAGAGAGTTACTTTAACTATTAAATTTGTTTTTCGACTTACTGATGATTTTTTAATTGCTCAGATAATTTATTTATTAATAATGTTCTTTCTAAAATATTTAGATACTTTTTAAAAATTCTGATAACAACATAGTTTTTAACTTTCTAGTTGTACTTATAACTAATAAATGGGAACTAATAAATGGATAAATAAGATAACTAATAAATGGGATTAAATAATAAAAGAAATGATTTTCCATTCATCATAAACTATCTTAATCTTTAGGATCCTAACATCTAAATGAATCATTATTTACACACTAATTATTTAAAAAAAATCTTTAGAATTATAATTTTTTTTTACCTAAAAACAATTTAATAAGCTCATTTAACTGAATAGGTTCACTTATCATTTGTGTACTAATTACCATTTTCCAATTTATTTGAATAAATATTTTATAAGCATTACGTCGCAAGTCAAAATTATTGATGGTCCCATCAAAAAAATTTGATGGTTTTTGTTGATTTCAGTGCGATTCATGATGGTCCAACATCATTTGATGGTCCAACATCATTTGATGGTCCAACATCATTTGATGGTCCAACATCATTTGATGGTCACCATCATCCAACATTTTCCATTATGCATTCATGATTATTGATATACCAACAAACTTCCATCGTTCCATGATGGAAAATGCTTCTTCAATACCATGATGGTTAACCATCAAGAGAATTTGATTCACATACCAACAATTCATGATTATACGTGATGGTCTATGTAGGGGAAACAGACTCATTAAATTTAATCTTGCACAAAAAAATTAAAACTTTATTTAAAAAAAGATTTGTTGTAATTGATTCCAGTTAAGAAGTGAACATTTTTTTTAAATCTAAATTTAATTGTTTTACAAAATTTTGTTTCATTTCGCTTTCTCGTCATTAAATGTTTCATTATACGTATTTTGATATTTATATATAAAAAAAAACCGGTTTCGTACTGGATCTACAGCACAATTTCGGGTATTTTCTATCATGTATTGACTCACAGACAAACTCTGTCAGACATTGACTCACAGACAGAGTCACTCACAGACTCACAGTTACAGGAGACATTGACTCTTGTTTTTCCCCACTTTTGAACCATATGTTTCGAAAAATATAGATGATGTAGAATTCCTGTAGACTTTCAATAATTTTAAACGATGTATGAGTTTTTGAAACTTATTCTCTTCTTAAAACTGTTCATGCTTCCAAAGTTTTTTTCCCTCTCGCGTTTACATTCCGATACGTTGCATACAAAAAATATATCCTTTTTTTCTCATTTAAAATACGCAAAACCTCTGATAACTTGCCACAAGAGAATAATTATAACAAATGGCGTTTATAAAAATTATCAGCAAGTTGCCACCCAATCTTAAAAATTCCCCTATGTACATTTTATTGCTATTACATTAATGATTATTATTTTTATAATTACTATCTATAAATAAATACAAAATAATTACGAATATTTTGTAATATTCAGAAAATTATTTCATTTCACGCTTTCATTTTAGAAATAAATCTTTTAAATGTTTAATATATTTTGCGAAATGCTCTACGTTATTAATATTAAAAGCTTTTTGATAGCTTAAGATATTAAACTTTTTTAAAAAAGGATCACATATTTTAAAAAGTTTCCACTGTCAAATATACTACAACATAGTATGAAAAACAACTATAGGTTAATAATCCGAATTTAAATATTTATATTATATATGAATGGAAAAAAGTTAAAATATATAGATAAAAGTTAAAAATATCGAGAAAGCATGGAATATAATAAAGATTAATGAAAGAGACGAAGAAAAATTTCCACCACTTTTGAATCATATGTTTCGATAAATATAGATGATTTAGAATTCATGTAAACTTTCAATAATTTTAAACGATGTATGATTTTTTGAAACTTATTCTCTTTTTAAAACTGCTCATGCTTCCAAAGTTTTTTTCCCTCTCTCGTTTACATTCTAATACGTTGCATACAAAAAATATCTCCTTTCTTTTTCCTCCTTTAAAAAATTTATAACCCCCTGATAACCGGCCACAAGGCGACTAAAAATAACAAATGGCATTTAAATAATTGTTTGCACATTTCCCCCAATCTCAAATATTCACCTATGTACATTTTATTACTATTGTATTAATAATTATTATTTTTATAATTACTATCTTTAAATAAACACAAAATAATTACGAATATTTTGTAATATTCAGAAAACTACTTCAATTCACGCTTGTTTCTCTTCATTTTAGAAATAAATCTTTTAAATGTTTACCATATTTTGCGAAATGTTTTGCATTATTATTATTAACAGCTTTTTGATCGTTTAAGATATTCAACTTTTTTTAAAAAATGACCACATGTTACCTCTGTTAAAAATACTACGACTGGCAATTGGATTGGAGCAAGATTTTCTAATTAGCCCACTGATAGGAACTAAATGTTCCATAGTCAAACTTTTCACAGGAATCGAATCCTATTTCACTGATAAAAGTGTGTATTTTTTTAAAATTTATTTTGGCACATGTTTTGCAATGGGTTGTATACATTAATACCTTTCAGCGAGTCCTGTGTAGTTGAGAGAGGTGATTGATTCTGCTCCCCCCCCCCCTCTTCCCAATGAATATATTGCAAGAAAAAGATAAATAATTACCGCATCTATTAAAAGGCGTCTCCTTTACAATAAAAAGAAAAATAGAGAGAGAGCCACAATTATTTATAAACCTGATAGGACATCGGTTGACGCCTTCTACTTTCTTCCTTTTACTTTGCCATTCATCATCCCCTTCCAATTATTTAATATAGAGTTAATCGGAGCTGATATGAAAATAAAAAAAAATATTGAATGTCCCGTATCGAGAGTTCAAACGAAGATGCAGTTAATATAAAAAAATGACATTTATTGAAATATCAGGAAGCTTTTCAACATTTCTAACTAATAGAAAGGCACTCCCATTTCCATACGTTTTTTATAAGATGCGTCAGATCTAATTAAACCAATATGATATAATTTAAACTTCTTATTCCGTCCCACATTTCTTACAAAAACTATGTTTTATAGTTTCTTGTAACCTGTTCGCTACACTTCTTCTCTCAAAAACTACGTTTTATATTTTCTTGTAACCTGTTGGCTACACTTCTTCTCTCAAAAACTACGAACAGGCTACACTTCTTCTCTCAAAAACTACGTTTTATATTTTCTTGTTACCTGTTCGCTACACTTCTTCTCTCAAAAACTACGAACAGACTACACTTCTTCTCTCAAAAACAAAGTTTTATATTTTTTTGTAGCCTGTTCGATACACTTCTTCTCTCAAAAACTACGTTTTATATTTTCTTGTAACCTGTTCGCTACACTTCTTCTCTCAAAAACTACGTTCTGTATTTTCTTGCAACCTGTTCGCTACACTTCTTCTCTCAAAAACTATGTTTTGTATTTTCTTGTAACCTGTTCGCTACACTTCTTCACACATCTGCTTCTTCTTATCTATATTGCCTTACTGCTTTTCATCATGGCTTAAAGTGGCCTGATTTTTATGACTTACAGTCCAAAAAAAATATATATATATTCGAGCCAGAAATCCCAAAAACTACGTTTTATATTTTCTTGTAACTTGTTCGTTACACTTCTTCACGGGTCTGCTTTTTCTTATCTATATAGCCTTACTGCTTTTCACCATGGCTTAAAGTAGACTGATTTTTATGACTCTTACAATCCTAAAACAAATTAGGACCCAAAATCCCAAAAACTATATCTTATATTTTCTTGTAACCTATTCGCTACACTTCTTCACACGTGTCCTCACAAAAACTATGTCGTATATTTTCTTGTAACCTCTTCGCTACACTTCCTTTGCTCTTTTTAATGTACCTCGCCTTTCCCCCCCAAAATTATAAATTTTGTCTCCTATTTTACTCCCAACAATTGATTCTAATATTAGTCCCGGTTTTTTGTCAGATTACCATTATTTTGAAATGAATTTAAGAAAAACTAACCTAGAAACATTTTTAAAAAAAGTATGTGATGTTGCTTTGATAGCAATATGTTAGATTTTTTATCTTTCATTTTACTTTAATTGTTGGTAATATTTTTGGAATGCAATCAGTAAAATGTGCACATCCAAACGTGTTAAATAGTAAGTTTAAAAGGAAAAAAAAATGTAATGTTTGAAGAGTAAATTTATACAGATATAACACTCGATAGTAAAAATCTTTTCAAAAAAATGAAATCAAAAAGTCTAAATCAACTAAAAATGAGGAAGGGTGAATCAAAAGTTTAAACTTTTTATTTTTATAGAAACCACATATTTCACACTATGTAATTTTTAATTTAAACGTTCGAAGCCAAAAATAAGCAAAACGAAATTTTAAAGATGTGTATGTTAGCAAAAATAGCACTTCATCAGGGTACACACTGTCTGCTAACACACTGAAGTAACACCATTGTATTAGCAGACAATGCTAATTTTTCATTTCGAACTTTTAAATTAAATTGTTTTCGTAATACAAATTTGGTTTCATCTGCTTCTAGCGCTTTTCCACTTTGACTTATTATCTTAAAGTTTTATTCTAAAATTGTTATCTTAAAATTTGTTTCAATCAATTTCAAATTTTGATTGGATGAAATGTACTTTCTAATTTGTCTTGGATGTGCACCATCATTTTAAACTACATTTAACTAATTGGATTAAAATATTCATGATATTCGGATTTAAATATTCATCTTAAATAAAAGTTCTTTTGAAAATCCTTTACTTACTAAATCATTATTGGCTACACATGTTTGGAAGGCTAATAAAAGAAATGATTACTGAAAATAATTCACCGTGTATTTTTTCAGAAATATTTTCTTTCTTTTTTTATGCTTCGATTCTAGATCTGTCATGAATATAATCTATCCAGATTTCTTCCAAAAGAGGAGAACAAACTCAAATTCCATTCCTATAAAAATAAAATTTTTTCCTCCTACGCGTTTTGCATGAGGGCTATCAAACCATTAAATGCCATCCATTAAAGACATTCAACGTTGGATTTCCAGGCACGATTGTTTAAAAGGTGTGATTTCAAGGACTCAAACCTTTTTTTTTAAATAGATTTAAAAAATTTTTTTAATGTCTTCTTTCTTAAACCATTTATGCCCACCAGAAATAATATGAAAAACACCCATAGGTTAGTAATCCGATTTTAAATATTTACATTATTATATGGATGGACAAAATTATCTTACTAAAATCTCGATAATGATACGCAACCATTTTGAAGATTAATGAAAGAGATGATGAAAAACAATAACAATTTAAAATATTTTTAAAAAAATTATTAAAAAAGAAGCCGGAAAACAAAATAATGAAATTAAATAATTATTTTCATTATTTTGTTTTCCGGCTTTTTTTTTAAATAATTTTTGTTGAAATATTTCAAGTTGTATTATTTTTCTTCATCTCTTTCATTAATCTTTATTACCTTCCATGTTTCCTCTATATTTTTAACTTATTTTATGAGTTCTATATACTTGCAGCTTATGCGCAGTAAATAAAACTTATTAATTTTCTTCATTTTCTACTTTTATTTCTCTCTTTTCTATTTAGAAAACATGAGAAATAATAACAATTTAAAATATTTAAAGAAAAATCATTAAAAAAAATACGGAAAACAAAATAATGAAATTAATTAATTATTTTCCTTATTTTGTTTTCCAGCTTTTCCTTTTTTAAATAATTTTGTTTAAGATATTTTAAACTGTATTATTTTTCTTCATCTCTTTCATTAATCTTTATTATTTTTTGTGTTTTCTCTATATTTTTAACTTATTTTATGAGTTCTATTTACTTGCAGTTAATGCGCAGTAAATAAAACTTATTAATTTTCTTCAATTTCTACGTTTATTTCTCTCTCTTTTCTTATATATATATATATATATATATATATATATATATATATATATATATATATATATATACATATATATATATATATATATATATATATATATAAAGTAAAAGACGCAAATTACACATTGGTTAAAAATCGATCATTTAGTTATTGATTATGCCGCGTATGAAAAGCGATGTCTCATAGAAATTTAAAAAGTAATAAATAGGTTCAGAAAAAATAAAACATTAGAAGATTCATAAGAGAGTGATGCATAACGTGGAATTACCGAATACGGGCGGAGGCCCTTTTCCTGTGCTTGGAATTATTTGATAAATGTGACTGGATTCTTATTTAAGTCTAATTGCGGATTACATTTATGTGGTACAAGTCAAGTAAAAACTTGGGTTGAGTGTTCTGAAGAAGGAAGTCGTCTGTCACCGACCCAAAGAAGTCCGGAATTTATTAAAGCACCTGCCCTCACGACAAATTGAGATTGTAATTTACTAAAAAACAATTCATTCTGGAAAAATGGCTCTATTGAAAGGGTGGGGGATGAGGAAGCGTGTTGTTTATGTAAGTTCTTCAGTCATATTTTCCCTAATGACGATTAGCGTTTAGAAAATTGTCCCGGTGGTACGTTCGAATAAATAAAATAAAAAAGATTCGATTATTAGTTCTAGATTAATCAACTCTTAAAAAATACTATGTGAGCTGATCATTACCCGTTGAAATGCAACAACAGAGATGAAATTCGACGTTCTAAAAGGGTCATTTTCATTTACGTATTTAACGCAATTTCTTTTTTACGTATTTAACGCAACTTTCTTTACGTATTTAACGCAATACGTATTTAATTTACGTACTTAACGCAATTTTTTTTTCGAAATGTTAATTTCATCGAAATTTTAAAGATATGTATGTTAAAGATATTTTTTTACGTATTTAACGCAATACGTATTTAATTTACGTATTTAACGCAATTTTTTTTTCTTCCGAAATGTTAATTTCATCGAAAATGTAAAGATATGTATGTTATCAAAAACAGCACGTCATTAATGGACATACTGTCTGCCAACACACTTAAGCTAAACGACATTTTAAAGATATGTATGTTAAAGATAATTACTATTATTTTTTTACGTATTTAACGCAATACGTATTTAATTTACATATCTAACGCAGTTTTTTTTCTCGAAATGTTAATTTCATCTAAAGTTTAAAGATATGTATGTTAAAGATAATTATTATTATTTTTTTACGTATTTAATTTACATATTTAACGCACTTTTTTTTCTCGAAATGTTAATTTCATCTAAAGTTTAAAGATATGTATGTTATCAAAAACAGCACGTCATTAATGGACATACTGTCTGCCAACACACTTAAGCAAAACGAAATTTTAAAGATATGTATGTTAAAGATAATTATTATTATTTTTTTACGTATTTAACGCAATACGTATTTAATTTACATATTTAACGCAATTTTTTTTCTCGAAATGTTAATTTCATCTAAAGTTTAAAGATATGTATGTTAAAGATATGTTCTTTTTTTAAGTATTTAACGCAATACGTATTTAGTTTACATATTTAACGCAATTTTTTTCTCGAAATGTTAATTTCATCGTAAGTTTAAAGATAGGTATGTTATAAAAAACAGCACTTCCTTAAGGGACACACTGCCTGCCAACACATTTAAGCGAAACGAAATTTTAAAGATATGTATGTTAAAGATATGATTTTTTTTTTTTACGTATTTAGTGCAATACGTATTTAATTAACATATTTAACTAAATTTTCATTTCGAAATGTTAATTTCATCGAAAGTTTAAAGCTGTGTATGTTATCAATAACAGTTATTGTTCCTGTGGCAGAATCGCAGTGACACGGCGACATTGTCGCAGAACGTTACAGAGTTCTGGCAGAAAGATTTTTCTTTCGAAAAGTTTAAAAAAAAAAAAAAAAATTTCTTGCCTACAGAAATTTACACGTAATCATGCATTTAGATAATCACTTTTTGATTCGCTCAATTTACGCCGATAGTTTCGTAAATCTATGTAATGTTTCGATTGTATTTTCGGCAGTTATTGGTATTGATTTTCAGAAGAATTTTAAAATATCCCGATATATTTCAAACAATATGGAAAATTCGAATTGTGCATTTGGTTATTTGCTTTTTAAAGCAATAAATCTATCTAATTCTTGGCAGTTATTGCTATTGATTTCTCCATAGTATTTAAAGTCAATATTGTTTATATTATATATTACAACAACCTAATCTCGAAACGAAAAATGCATTTGAGGAGTCCGATTCGCGTGATTTCGTCGTCGATCTGTGTTTGGTAATTACTACTACGCGGATTTCATGATTTTTAATTATGTTTTATTGTGATGGTTATTTAGAAAATACGAAGAAGAAAATAATTTCTTGCGTTATCCGCCCCCCTAACAAAATCTGAGAATAACACATATAATATTAGAATAAAAAATTATTACATATTCTATTAAAAAAAATATTATATATATATTTTTTTCTTTTTAAACACAGAGCTTTTGTTATTTCAAAATTAGTAAGATATATGTTTGTTACTATTAAAGCCCGGATTTTGATGACATTTGCATTCTTTTGCATTTTTTGCATTTTTGGACATTCTTTGTCCTTTAGAGCATTTTTTGAGAGTTATAGGGCATTTCCTTTAAAATTTTGGGGCGTATTTTGCATTTTAAAGCATTTTTTAAATTTTTTGTCAAATTTTTCTAATTTTTATTATTTTTTATAATTTTTTATTATTACACTGGCTTCTAAACAATGAAGAAAATTTCTAGGATACTAACAGGTGAAGCAACATCTTTTCAAATTGAAGAAGAATTGTCAGTAAGTGTGACCGTCCTTTTCAAGTACGCACCAATAACATCAGTAGACGTTGAAAGAAGCTTTACCCTGGTATAAAAATTTGCTTTCAGACAAGAGACGCTCGTTTACATTTCAAAATATTAAAAAAAAAATTTAATAATCCACTGTAATTCTGATATTTAGTAATATTATGAGATGGAAGTTGTTATATTCATTTAAGTTTCTATACAAAATGAAAATGTTTTGGAGTCAATATATTTTCCTTTTTTTTGTTATTTTTGGATTTAAAACATATTTGTCAAACTTTAATGAACGTAGAACAAGTATTGCATTGCTTTATATTTTTTGAAACGACTCATAATAATTTTAAAGAGTAAAACATTGTTTTAGTTCAATATTTTTACTTCTATTTAAGGCATGTCATAAGGCATTTTTAGTACAATTTTCGCATTTTAAGGGCATTTTTTGCACTTTTAAGGGCATTTTTTGCAGTTCATAAGGGCATTTTTTGCACTTTTTAAGGGCATTAATTGAGATTTTTTAGGTCATCAAAATCCGGGCTCTAGTTATTATTAAAAGTACCTTGCAGAAAGATATTAGTGCTAGAGAGTTTTGTCACAGATAGCTCGAAAAAATTCTGCCGCAGGGGATATTGTAATCTTAAGTCATTTTTTTTGTGTGACTTCTTTCTCACTTTTATGCTTTAATTAATGACTATAATATGATCGTAATTGAATAACCCGTAGAGCTACATTTTACGGTGAATTTGCGAAAATAAGTTTTAGAATGCATCTAAACATCTGGATGCCATTTGCAAATCATCTGCATCACAAAGAAAACAACGTAACCTAAATGTTCGACAGACTGGAGCGATTTTTTTAACAATGAAACTGATAATTTACAACATATTATTCCTAAACGTAACATATTTCAATGTTTTTAAAATGCCACTTAACATTCATCAATTAATTATAGAAAAAAGAAATATCGTAAATTACATAAAACCTTATGAAGGTTCATTGGAATAACCATACCCTCAATAATTTTTTCAGGCACCTTTTTTTTTGTTGCTTTAAACTTTCTTGCCTAGAAGACTCGATCAAAACTGTAAAAATTATTATCCTAAAATTTTGTATATAATTATAAGAAGTCATGTAAAATTAATTTTGGCATGAAATCCTCAAATAAATGAAGTAGAAACACAAATAATGTCAACAACAACCTGTCTGAAACAACGTAAGAAACACAAATAGTGTCAGATAAAAAAATCATGTGTTCAAATTCTAAAAGTTTAAAAAATCATAAATAATTTATAAATTCTTCAAATTTTCTGTTCAAAGGAGATTGTAAGGAAAATGATATTTGCTTTTTGCGCCGAAATCAGTTCAAAAAATGTCAATTACCTAGATATTTTTCTATTAACCATAAATAAATAAACCTCTCCGAACTATCACAGAACATTCTTTCTTTATTTTTAGTATTTATTCCATTATTTTATTTCATTCATTATCTCGAATAAGCCTATGGTTATCTTAAATTACTCACTTGCGGCAGCAACTTTGCTTGGCTGTGTTTTGGGACTATCGCCAAATATATATAACTCCTAGCCCCCCCCCCCAATTTGTGATTCAATCTTTTCTAAATTTTGTCATATCATTTTTTTAATGTCAGGAATCCAAATACGCAAAACAATTATATGTTTATTTAGAGAAAGTGCGTTTTTGTGTCTGATTTCTTAACTTTATTAATAGTTAGCACTAATTAATTAGCATATTTGAAGTCACCACCAAGAACCATTAAGATTGACACTTAGTACGTGAAAATCCGAACATTAGAACGAAAGTTATTCAGGGTGATATCTTTTTTATTTTGCCCACTGTTCAATTATAAGAAAGAAAATATGACACATCTCCAATTGGTCTCATATGTTCATTTATAAGAACATAAAAGATATTTATCCAAACTTGTGGATAAGTTTAAGAAAAGGATTGTTAAAGTTAAGTATTCCACTATGTGTAGCAAGTGGTGAATGTGTAGCTAGTGATGAATGTGTGCCCACTATGTGTAGCAAATTAAAAGCTATGGAAACATGTTTTAGGGTCAACTATGACCCAAGAGAATAAATTCTTCGGCAATAATTTTTATCCAAAATTTGAAACTGCAAAAACAAATGATTTTGAAGAGTCTATAAAATTGCTTGTATTTGTTAAAGCTAAAAAAAAAAAAAAAAAAAAAAAAAAAAAAATTAAAAAAATAATAATAATAATAAAATAAATAAAAAAACAAGTTTTAATGTTTATGCTTACATATTTGTATTTCATAGAAGAATATGCTCATTGAAAATATAACTTATAATAGATATTTATTCTAGAATATTTTAAGTGATATTCTCATTAATTAAATTAACGGCTTTCTTTTTTAACCTTGAAAGAGTTAATTGTTATTCATCTTCTTCATATGTTTCTTAAATTAAAATTTAGCGGTCGATATAGATTTTATTATTTTCTGGTAGAAATATTGTAATTTAAAATATAAGAAGCAATTTTATGCATTCTCTCTACACCAGAGAGACAATTCAAAGAAAAAAGGAGTTATTAATTATTATTTTCAAATTCAGATGTGAGATGAGATGTGACTGAAGTTTAAAACTCAACAATGATTATTAACATCTTCAAGAAAAAAACAGCTTACAGTTTTTTTTTTCTAATAGGAAAATGTTTTTATTGTCTGATAGCTGTTGGCTTTCGTTTTTCCTGAAAAGATTTTTGCATGCGCAGTGGCGTCCTCTACATATCGAAAGTCGAACTGTATTTTTAAGACGAGAAAATTAACTGAATTTGTGGTGACATCTATACGCGTATATATGACTTTAAGATGATTCAACGCATTTGCGAATATTTGTTCTCTAAACCAAAATTTTTGTTAGATTTTTAACGATAAAAAAAAATTGTTTTTAACACTAAATATCTGATTTTCAACTATAACAAAACATTTTATTTTTCTATTTTTTTTTCCGATGAAATCTATTTGTCCCTTCAAATACCTAAATTTTGTATATTCTAAAGAATTTATCTGGACACTAACATTAATTTTCTTTCCATTTTTTTATTCCTGACAACTAACATGAGTGCATGAGAAGATTAGTAACAAAGAGAGTAAAATAAAATCGTAATATTAACAGAAATGGAGAATAATGTTCTTCTTTCTTTCCATGACGTTCTAGTCGTCCATGTGACTATAAATGTGTGTATATATATATTTCATATTGCTTTTTTCGGAAGATTTTGTTATTACTTTGTGGCATTTGCTTCATTTTCAAGCTAAGTATATTTTAACCTTCTGAGCCTTTGTAAGGGTGGGACATGTGTCCTGGTCCTTACTTTCTTAAAAGGCCCTACACCAGAGAGAGTAATTTATTTTTTTTATTGACATTTTCATTTTTAAATATTTTTTCAAGTACTTTAAGATATGTTAATAGAATGGAAAAGAACTGTTTTTTATTATTGCTTTAAAATTTTTATTTTTAATTGTAAGGGAACTTTAAATAACAGTAACAATTCAACAATTGTTTCTAAAACTGATCTAGAAATGATCTGATCTAGCTCCAAAAGAACTTTGTAATTGCCCCCATAGACAAATATAGCAATAGTTATGCAATATTCTGTAAAAAAAATTTTTGGTTCAACTTTTAAATAAGGAGTTAATAAATAGTAAAAATTTTAAGCTTAGTAATTTAAATAACAATACTATTATTGTATTTTTTTTTTTCATATATAAGAGGTTAAAAATTAACGTTAACAATGTTTAATTTAAATACTTAATTATCAGTTCAAAATTTCATAAAATTGCTATTAAATTTAGAGCAATCTTTAGTGGGTTTAATACTTACCTAATCTGTTACTATTTTCTCCAAATATTTAAATAAAATTATTAGCAATATTATTAGAAAAGGAGTCTTCATAAATTATCACCAATAACCATCTTATTTCAGAATTTATTAAAAATTATTGCAACTTTTGATTTCCAACATCTCTTTAAATAACATTTCCCTTTCAAAACTAAAAGATATTCCTTTGAGTTATGATTATAAAAATATAATTGCGATTTTAATTATTGGAATTTGTAAAATATTGTATGTATTTTTAATAATTATCTTTAAAAAGGAATATATATATATTTTCTTTTATTCAAATAGATAGAATACCACCAGGATTTAATTTTTCGTCCGTTCTTGCTAACTAATTTCCACAATTTTATGAAGAAAAAAAAATTATACTCTAAATATTAAATTTGTTTTATAGATTTATTGATGCTTTAATAATCTTCAATTTTCAAAATAATATGATTTTGTTAAATAATACTTACCTCGAGGAATTAATTTTGCTTCGTAATCATGACGATAATGTTAATCTTAATATTTTTAAATTCAGCTATTAAAAAAGATGAAAATAACGGCATTTATTGTTGAGTTATGCGAAAAACGTTTTAAGTTTGAAATGAATAAATTAGTTACATGGAATTCTAATGTTTCTAAAAACATTTATTTAAATACTGTTTCTAATCAAATAAATAGAATTAAAAGAATTTGCCCTAATATTTATTTCTCCAAAAAACATATAGACAAAATTCTTCTCAAATTAGATAAAAACAATTAATAGCCCAACTAATGTAATTAAATTCTATATTAAATCATTGACTTAATTGTGTGAATTTATTTACACAAAATTTTTATTATCATAATTGATATTTTGACCATGTGCAAATCCAATTCGAAAAAAATCCGTGGTTCTATGTACATGGTTCTTAATATATGGATTCTTTCTATGTATATATATATACATATATATATATACATATATATATATACATATATATATACATATATATATATATATATATATATATATATATATATATATATATATACATATATATATATATATATATATATATATATATATATATATATATATATATATATATATATATATATATATATATATATATATATATATATATATATATATATATATATATATATATATATATATATATATATATATATATATATATACTGAACTAAAAGAATCAACACAGCAGGTAAGAGAAAACTAAAGGCCAATAATACGAAATAACATACTAAATGACAAATTCAATATCACCTTGTGAAAAGCTTTACAGGAAATAGCAACCTAACTATCAAAAAGAAAAAATATTAAAAAGAAGTTAAAGATATACTATTATACTTCATAGTTAGAATATAGATTCTATTAGTTAAAGCTAATATATAGATAAAGATATAAATTATATTTGATAATTGAGTTGCTATTTCCTGTAGTACTTTTCACAAGGTGATCGTTTTGCCCAAAGCAATTTTTTTAATTACAATTCTTGAAAATATTACTCATCTGACGTCACTAACATAAAAAAAATGACGCTGATGTTTAAAATTCACCCATTAGACGTTCTGAAAAAAAATATGGTCCATAAAATCTTAACAACAGACGCCAAGGTATTGAATAAAATAAACCTAAAGGTGTTGATGCTCGAAGAACATCATTTAACTTTTACAACTCTCATAAAAACGGGGGGAATAATATTTGCATCTCATCTTCTCGTGTATTTCAGCAACCAATTTAACTATTGCAATTTGCCGTTACCTGTTACGTTTTGAAATCATAGATTGCTTTAGTTTAATGATTTAAATCACGTTTACTAATTAAAATACGTTTTAGATCTCAGTTATTCGATTTCCTTATGTAACATTTCCAAAGTAATAAAAAGCATTGATATTTCTCGGAAAATATTCAATGAAATTCAATCAGATTTTTTGATATTACAATAAAAAATTACATTAAGAAAATGTAAACATTTTCGTGTCTACAATTCAAAATTGTCTCCACCGCTGTTGCATTAATCAATCTTATTTTCGGTTAAGCTATAAGTAAACTATTTTTATAAATGAGAGTAATTTTTTTTTTCTCCACTTTCGTGTATAGTTTTTGAAGTGCTAGGACCTCTTTGTTCCCAAATGAAAAAGAAAAAAATTGTGTTATGCTCCGGCTTTTAGTCGGACTTCATAACTTCGTTTATGAATAGCACTAACTAGTTTTTATTTGTATTTTTCTTATTTGTGTACAGTATTTGAAAAAAAAGCACGAAATTATTTGAATTGTATTCCAAGGGGCTATTTTACCCAAACACTCAAAACATGACTGAACTTACACTTTATGGATGCTGTGATATTAATTTTGTGAAATTTGTTTTACGCTCAAGACCTGTTAGAATTTATAAATTACAGATAACTGTCATAAATGGTAAAATTACCGGTAAATTTAGACAAAAATCACAAACTTCCTAGAACATTAAGCCTGTTCACACATCGACTCGTAAGCGTAACATAAGCGGAGGGATACACCGGAAGTTCTCTAAATTTCTTCCGGCTTTCGGAAGCTTGTTATTGTTTACATTCAGCCAACCATCCACACAGCACTGTAAAAACTTTTTGTGCATCCAATCATCAAAAATGGTGGTACCTCTTCTCTACATTAAAGTGGTGTATCAGTAAAAGTCATCATAACCAAGTTCCTGGTGTAGAATGTTCCTTTATACACTACTTCGGGAAAAGCAGCCGTCACCACGCATGCTATTCGGTAATGCTAACATTCATAATTACTCTAAGATATGATACACATAGGAATCAGTCAAGCGTAGTTTACCCCTTCCCCATCCTCATAACCAATTAAACAAAGAGTTAAAATTTCTGTACAATACAAATCCTTAAAAAAAAAAAAAAAAAAAAAAAATTCAGTTTATTTGGACAAAACATCACATTAGAGCTAGAAAATTAACACTGAAAAGGTAAAATCAGTAAAGTTACTTTTCCGATACAATCTAAAACAAGAATTCTAAATTTAGGAGAGGCATATATAAAGATACATTATATAGAGATGCATATGTATAGAGAGATACAATATTTTTTGTAGCATAAAATTTATTTCGAAATCAAACACAACGTAGACATAATATCAATATGAATTCGAATAAAACTAAAGCGAAAGAGATGTTAAATATTATGAAATTATTTGTTAAATATTATATAATTGAGACAAAAACGTACATAACAATTTATAACTGTTTAGATAAGTAGTTTGTCAAATCAGTTCGTCAAAAAGTTTGAAATTACTTAGCAAGTAATCAATATTTTTTATCAATCAGGACTGAAATTTGCTTGGCATGAAATGGAAAATCCAGAAAAATATGCACTTCATGCAATGTTCCGCCACCATATTCTTTTGAAATTGTTCACCATTAATAATAATCCAAATTTTTTTTTTCATTTAAAACACGTGCTTTACCAACATTTCGCACAAGAATTTAGTTCTATACTATTCCACGATTCCAAAGTCATTTCTTATGTAAAATCTGGGAAAAAAATTACTCTCTGTAAGAGTCCAGTCGAATGCATTTCTAACATAGTACCAAACAAAAACATTCCATTTTGCTCTTTAAATACGTTATATCCTTAAGCTAGGTCTCGTAGTAAGCGGGTTCTTCTGTCTATTCAGTTGCGAATATGCATTACGGAATTCTCATTAATCACTTGGGATTATATGAAAGCTAGAAGCAAAGTAAATTGGCTGGTGTAAATTTCATACTTTTTGTTACATCTTCATTCAATTGGTATGGTAATGGGGCGAAGTATAATTTTCACTGATAAATGTAGTCTTGCCGAAGCCTGACAGTACAATGGATCCCCCATCATGTCTTCATAACACATTTTTGTCTAATGTCCTGGCATTCGTCTTGTCTAGTAAAGGTTTGTTAGAGGTAGAGAGGCATTCTTTTAAGCAAATGTGATGTAAATCTAGACGCTCGCTCTTTTGTGTGTCCTCTTTTTTTTCAAAACTCTAGAAACACGATATTACATGCCTCTTTTGTTCTCTTCTCCTTTTATTTATTTCTTTTATTTTTTTTATCGCTTCTTTTTATTTTTGTTGTCTAGTAATCTGCATACCGTGTTGACATAAGGTAGTAACAGTATTACAGAGACAATCATTGGAATTTATGTACCGATTTACGACATCGTATTTCCAAAGTGGCCGTAACCCTGAAAGATAAGTCGTAAACGCTTTTCTCCAATGGAATCATGGGTAATTCTGTACGAAAAAGAACACATTCGCTACTGCTGGGAAAATTCTTTATGATTCGAATAATAAATACAGTTGAAGCGGAAAAATAACGCTCCATTGTTTTTCATCCTTCAGAACTTGATGGAATGCTGCTGATAAATAATAGTAATTGTTTCAATACTGGGTACAATACCTTATACGAAACTTATTATTGTATAATATTACTTAATATATATACTATTGATATATAATTCAATACTTATTATTATGTAATCATTATTTTGATCCCTCATACAAAGTAGTATAGATACTCAGATATACATTTTGAACTTTTCTCAGCAAAATCTTGAAATATGCTCTTTTATTTTCGTTGTATGAGTGCATTTAAATCTTTTATACGGAAGTCTAGAAATATGGAGCTTGCAAATAAATCAAATGTTTTTAAAAAAAATTATAAATAAAAATGACAAATGCAATCCATGAACCTGGAACCTGGGATAGTATAAACTTTCTTTTTAAGCAGTTTTGTCTTTCCTAACTGTCGCTACTAAGTATGAAATTCATAGACATCTTTAGTAAAATTTACTAGGAATTGATTAAATTACAGTTATCAATTGCATTACAGTTTTTTTATGTTTACTGGAAAAACAGTTCGTTTTCGAGGGAAAAATGAACCATCTGCTGGGACAGTTCTGCGTCGAAAATGTCACCGAACTTTCTGATGTTAAGAAGCTTGCACGCGTGTGGGGCTTTGTAAAGTAAACAACCCTCCTTTTTCCATCCCATTTTTAATGAAATCGAACTAATTCTGATGACTGGCACATGCGTGGAAGTTTTTCGCATATGAAAATACACAGTAGTAACGGTAAGTGTCCTACTTTTTCAGTATGTTTTCTAAGGAATTGTTAATATACAAGGAAACTGTATCCACCATTAAGAAACCCTTATTAGATTTATCATTCCTGCATGTCCTCTAAGAAGTAAATAGCCAAGTTACAAAAAATAACTTGGTTCAGTGCAGTCCTCTTGTATGGTGGCAATAAGATGTCAGTGCTGCCATCTATGCATGCATGAGAGAGATGCGATCTTTAACAGAGTGACGGACGAAATAAGATAATATCCAGTAAGTTGAGTCTTTCCAAAAAGCAGGGAAATCCCCTTTTCGAGGTAGCGCATTTCAAATAATCATTCAGCTTGTAAATAAAGTAAAACGTAGTGTTACTTAAACAATGGTCAGGGCCCGACTTAGCTTAATTGGGGCCCAGGCCAAAAACTTCTTTGGGGGACCCCCTCTGCTTCACTACTTAAGTAATAAAGAACCGAAATATATGGATGTATTTAAATTTTCACCTCATTATACGTATATAGCAAGAAAATTGATTAAAATCTTAAAAAAAGCTATTAAGTCCCCCCTCCCTCCAATGGTCAGACGAAATATCGTTCGGTTCATTTTATTGATTTTCTGACAATTCTATGTCCATCATGTCGAATGCAGTTTCCTAATTGTTAACTTTGTCATCCAGCTGCAAAAAATTCATATCCTTGCTGACATTAGGGCGGAATTTAGCTACATTTTTCAAATTACGATGGCTCACTCAAGCCAATCAAAAGCCTGTATTTTGGTAAACCTATCCCATTTTGCGAAATGTAAAAATAGTCTTTGGATTGGCCAAATTTGTCCTCCGTAATTGCGAAATTTACCTAAATCCCGCACTGGAAAACCATGGATTTACGAAAAATAGATTTTTTGTGCTCATACGACAGATTAATGAAGAAGCTAACATAAAACTGACGGATTTTACACTGCACTGATATTTTGTTTAAAAAATGTTCAATAAAGAAAGAAATCTAAAATAAACTTTCTATTTGATTTGGGGCCCGGGGCAACTGCCCCGTATGCCCATGCCTTTGTCAGGCTCTGACACTGATTCGTTTTTCTTAAAGTGTAATAAGTGCATTTTCTCATACATCAAGATAATTAAGGGTGAGCGTTTGAATGATTTTAAAAATATGGGCAAAGTTTAATCAATTTGGGTGATGTTTTTAAGACTATAATGTGTTTAAACTTCGCAGTCGGAAAAACTGCATTATTTTTATTAATTTTCTTTTCATCAAAACAAACTGATATAATTAAATTTTAAAGCATTCTTTTTAATTTTAAATGCATTCCGCGCATTTATTTTAAATTTAAAGCATTCCAATTTGAACGCATTTTAAAAATTACTATATTGAGTTTAAACTCTAGAATTTAATTTTTTTAATTTTTAATTGTTGCTACTCATATTTATTGCTGACTATAGTTCACTAGATCATCACTTAATGTATGAACCAGAATAGAAATAAGAAATAAATTTTAACAAGAAATTAGTGTTTATGAAAAGCTACCATATTTTACTTTCTAATTGACGCTTGTAAAAATATGCATATTTGAAGCAGTTATTTGTGTTTACAGGGATAGGCTTACAATATTTAAAAACTATGTCTATAAAGTATAGATTTCAATAACTTCATACTAATGAGCTTAGTTCATTTTGAAAAATCAGCAAAAAATTATTTATAAAAATTTATTGTTATAAATAATAATAATAATTTTAGATAAATAATTACATATTGTTAGAATCGTAAATTGCACCATTAAAATAATTTTGGAAGGAACAAGTATACATTTGTCATAAAAAATTGATTTAGAATAAAACTTAAAAATATTTTAGTTTATTAATTATTCGAAAATTCATGTATTTAGTGGAAAAAAAAATCCTAAAATGTTAAAAAAATTTCAAAAAAATTAATCTCTCTAAATTAATCACTCTAAACTAGAAAATAAAAACCATGAAAAATTATTGTTAATTGACGTGCATTATAAAAATGAAGAGAGAACTAAAGTTAATGTGATAAAACGAAATAACATTGACTTAGCAATCGAAACTAAACACCCAAAAAGTATTAGAAACGGAAGTATAGATTTCAAAAACTACATACTAATGATGAGCCTAGTTCACTTTGAAAAATCAGAAATGATTATGCCAAAATTTTTTTTATTTATAATAATTTTAAATAAATAATTGTGTATAGTGAGAATTGTAAATTGAACCATTAAAATAATTTTGGTAGGACACAGTATACATTTTCTATAAAAAAAATTGATTTAAGATCAAACTTAAAATACTTTAATTTCTTAACTGTTCGAAAATTCATGTAATTAGCGAGAAAAAAAGAACATTTACATGTTTTTTTACAAAAATTTTCAAGTTTAAAATCTATTTAGCATCTTGGTTGGCGCGACAGATCACGATACGGAAATGTTCAAAAAAATAAATTACTTCACGAAGTCAATCAATCTAAATTAGAAAATAAAAATTATGAAAAATATTGTTGATTGACGTGCATTATAAAAATGAATCGAGAACAAAAAATAATGTGATTAAATGAAATAACATTGACATAGC
Source organism: Parasteatoda tepidariorum (assembly GCF_982258835.1). Lineage (NCBI taxonomy): Eukaryota > Metazoa > Arthropoda > Arachnida > Araneae > Theridiidae > Parasteatoda > Parasteatoda tepidariorum. Next base: position 96,729,622 of record NC_141758.1, on the reverse strand, counting down.
AATCGAAAATAAACACCTAATCAATCTTAATTATCAGGTGATACTATACAGCATTATAGTTTTTACGCGGCTTAAACCGGTTTGTACTTGTTTATGCTCGTGTATCAATTAGTTAACATTGTAATGCAATACGTTAAAAAAAATAATATATTAATGCAAATAGGAAGTATGTAAAAAATCTCCTGAATAAAAACCTATTACATCTTTGTTTAAACATACAAGTATTGCATATAAACTAGTGCAAAATATGCAATTATTAAAAAACTACAGTGCTTCTAATGATTCGGTCTAATTATTATAATATACTATTATATTGCTTGATATAATAAATACTCTATATTTATATAATATATCGTCTAATTTATCCAATCGTCTAATTTACATTATAGTATATTGTCTAATTTAACCAATTGATACACGAACGTAAACATGTGCAAATCGGTTTGAGTCGCGTAAAAACAATAAAGCTGTACAGTATCACCTGATAATTAAGATTTTACATAGAATCTTATAGTGCGTTTAATAATTTGGCCAGGGACTGTACAAATACATGGCGGGAGAGAGCTCCCCAACAGGGGGGGATGCTTCTGCTGTCACTGAATATTAATATAATTCTATTATGTGTAAGAAAACAAAATAAGTAAGACTCACCTCTTTTATGTGATTTTTTCCCGTTTGGTGCGTCATCTGATGAAATGGAACTTCCGAAGTTGAGAAATGACTTTCTGTTTTTGAAATAACCACTACAAAAGTTCAAAACTTCTTAAAATCAAAGGAATACAATGGCTATTAACCAAAGCATAAAAAGAATCAAAACTTTTTCGAGTTTAATTACTACATTCAACTAAAGTGATCACTCTTTTGAAATAATCAGTTTTAGGAGACGCATCCATGCTACAATTGGGTATAATATGAAAAAAAAACACAACTACTTCCACTCCGAAAATTTTACTAGGAATGATATTTACCTTTTAGTTTAATTAATAAGTTGAGTTTTAAATATGTTTTAATAAATTCATAAACTTAGATAAAACAACAAAATAAATTATTTCAAAAGGAACTAGACTAATACATTTCCAACCTGACGAGTAGCGACTCATAACAACGCATTTCGTTTAATTTTTACTTGTCGCTAGAAATCAGGTTCGCAGTAAATGCTGTTTACTAGTTAAATTTAGTAGGAATAACACGACCTGTGACGTAGGCTACAGTATATCCAATTATCACATGAGTTCTTCACATATTCATCGTTGATATATTCAAACGAACAATGTCAAAAAGAGCTACCATTTTTGAAGATTAAACATAGCATATATCCAGGTGTTCGTTCTTTTTCACCAAATAATATATTTCATCTAAGTAATTAAACATCATCAAAATTCAGTCACAGTATCCCATGAGTAGAACAATGCTTTTATGAAGTAAAAGTCAAAAGATCGTTTTCAATAACGGATTCAACGCAAATCAATGAATTTTAATCTTTCAACATAGCTTTTACGGACGATTAGAGGTTAAACTTTGAGTGCGCGCATCGACTCTCTTAATTTGAGCTACTCTTTGGAAAAATAATAAATAAATAAACGTGCTGACGATTGAAAAAGTGACGGCAGCTGTGGTTCACGTTTGATTTAAAATCGTTTGCTTTTTTCGAACAAATATTTTTTAAACTTTATTTCTAAACATGTATCTATTGAAAAACAACGTTGCGTCTAATAATTTCACCTCGAATTATTATATTATACTAATATAATAGCTGATATAATAAATATTTTAGATTTATATAATATATCGTCTGCTTTATCCAATCGTCGAATTTATATTATGCACTGTCTAATTTAACTAATTGATGCACGAACGTAAACAAGTGCAAACGGGTTAGTTTCTGTCTCGTAAAAACACTAAAGCTGTATAGTATCACCTGTTAATTAAAATTTTACATAGACTCTTATAGTGCGTTTAATAATTTGGTCAGGGACTGTATATGAAACTCTGAGGGGAAAACGTGATACCAATTCTTATCTAGCATTCTAATTTAGGTGTCATTAAATAAAACACAAAGAAATGATTTCTTTTAAGTGGAAAACAAAACAACGTTTTTCTATTTAACTGTAAAAGTGAGAACTTTTCTCCCTCTTTTACACTTAAAACGGAAAACGAAGACTGGACGAAAGACAAGAAGAAATTTTAGGTTGTGATTGAAGCAGATTAAGAAAATATGCACCCGAGGTGTTTCGTTCTAGGTGTGGCAAAAATAGAATAGTTTTTTTCCTTTTTGGTCCCTTTGAGAAGTTAAGTCGTGATTTTTTCTTGTTTTTATTTATGTATCCATAGTTTAATAACTCAACGCATATTTCATCAAAAAACTGAGATCAGATTTTTTCAAGAAATTTCTCGAGATATAGTTAGATATCTTGATCTAGTTAAACGCGATCTATGAAGTTTTTTTTTGTTTTTTTTTTCCTTCAGATTTTCTTTATAAAAAGGGATAGATAGCTTTTTATTGCTTATTTAAGAATTTGTGTATTAAGTTTTGAAATAAATTGCTGAACTCACGTCGTATTTTCTGTTAGTTGTGACACTACAGAATTATTACTAATGGCAGAGTTGTGGACTTTTGAAAAGTTTAATTGGTTCCTTTCAGAAAATGTGAATTTCTTAAATTATAATTCAAGTTAAGTTATTTGAAAGTATATTGAGACACAGTAGCTCACACTTTATAATACTATAAGAGTTACGGACCGTGGCGGTAAAATCCAACAATAGCGCACTTCGTGGCGACTTTTTGAAATCTCGCCAAGTTTACCAAGTCGGCGATCATTACTGGCATCAATATTGCTTTTTGATTATTAAAAAATGAAATAATAACGGTAATAAATGAAATAACGGTTTAAAAATGAAATAACATCAAGAAATCAGAAGCATAAATGGCGAAAAAATAAACGTCTTTTACGTCTTTTTTGACGAAATTCAACTTTGGTCAAATAACCAATCTGGTTTAAGAGTTTTAGTGGTGCGATCAGACGTTCAAAATAATCTCCCCAAATATCTTCGGGAAACATAGTTTGGCGAGATTTGAAAAAAAAATCGCCCATGGCCTTTTTTAATAAAGGGGAAAAAAATCAAATCTCATTGATCTTGTGGGGAAAGCGCTTTCTACTATTTCAACGGTCATCTATCAAAAGGTCAATATGGAATCGAGTTAGCATGTCTTGTATACTAGTGAATTGATGTTTAATAATCGTAGTTTTAGTTTACGCCACAATCTAACAGAGGAACTAGGTGAAACGATTTTTCCTCAAGTACATGTGTTTGAAATATAGCAAATAATTCAGGGAAATAAAAATTATGAGATTGAGGATGCGAAAATATCATTGACTAGAATTATAGAGGAGAGAGTTTCTTTTAATTTTATTACCGTCGTTAAACAGCCGACCCAATTTTATGGGTTTACGACTATTAATGTTCAACTCCGTAGCCTTGTAATTTTGAACCCAATCCAGAAAACATGGGAACACCTGGATCAAGTATTGGGAGAAATTCGCATTTGCGTTACATGGAGAGAAAAACAACGAAAATCTCCCAGAGTTAGGCTCACGGTGAAGGGACTTTAATCCATGATCCGTCTACCACTGAGGATATTTTACGTCATCACTGTTATATCGGTGCAAAAGGCGGATGCGGAATTCGTATCGACCAGCGTGGCTGGGTTTCGAACCCAGTTTACCTCATTGGAAAGCGAAAGTATATATATATATATATATATATATATATATATATATATATATATATATATATATATATATATATATATATATATATATTAAAATATTGAGAAAATATGGAAAATAATAAAAAAAATAATGACAAGAGAAGAAAATTATTAAAAATATTTTTCAAAATTATTTTAAAAATAATAATTTTTGATTATCGGAAGAAAAAAAAATTTAAAAATCCGGAAAACAAAACAAAGAAAGATAGAATCACTTCATCAGCCCACACGACTATATCCTCAAAAAGGAGTGCTTTCAAATATTGCCAAAGCAATATATATATGCATATATATATATATATATATATATATATATATATATATATATATATATATATATATATATATATATATATATATATATATATATATATATATATATCAGCTACAGCTTCTATTAGCCTCGATAAAATACACAAATTGCACCAGTTTCCCTCTCTTTTCTTATTTAATTAACGAGAATTAGGAACATTGTCGGTGCTCGGAAATTTGGTAGAACTAATCGCCTCGAAATATTTAATCCATAAGATGCTGAAAAGATAACTTTTAAGCCTTTTGATGAAAACAGCATAATCTGAATTGCTAGCAGGATGAATAATGTGCATGCGCAGTTTATAAAACGTTAGATTATCTACAATAATGTCTACAATATATTTAATTTTTATAGGTACTAATAATTAAATCATACGAAAGATGATGGGACTATATTACAGTTTCTAGCTCTCGTAAAGAAATTTTGCGAGAAAAAAATCTAAAATTTTATTCTTATTTTTCTCTCTTTAACTTTAGTTTTTAGTTTTTAATTCTTTTATTTCTCTTATGTAGCTTTTACAATGTATACGTTCTATAAAATACAGTCGACTCGTGTTATAACGACCCTGTGATAGAACGACCAACATCATATAACGACCCTGTGAAGGAGTCCCAATTCACATCCATAGAAGATAACGTTATTTTACTCTTGCTATAACGACCGTAAAAAAGGTCAACTCCTAATATAACGACCCTCTCTGAATTTGAACACAGCTCTTTTCTAACTTCCTATTGGAAAGTGGGGTTGAATGGTTGACCTTAAACAAGCACACATATGTTAAATCCTCTTAACATGTTACTTCAACAAATTAATGCACATCAAAAAATTAATGTCTTCGTCTAATGAAGCCTGGTTTATGTTCCTCGGTTTACTCTTCTTTATAATACTGCAGATTATGTACATAAAAAAAATTCGTTATATATACCGCAAATTATGTACATCAAAAAATTAATTCATTAGAAACTAGATTTTTTTTGTCATACTATGTTTTTTAATCTGTACTTCAAAATAAAATTCTTAATTGTTAACAGTTGTAATTCAATTGTTGAAATGTCATTATGTTTTATTAATGTATGCATCCTATCCTTTTTTGGTTTATAACATGTATACCACAAATAGTAGGTATATGCATGCGTTATGACGTTTAAAACCATTATGTGACCGATTTTCAAAGGAAATTTGCTCATTTTGATATAGCGACCATTTGATATAACGACCAGATTGGGGCAGTCCCGATGGGGTCGTTATAACGCGAGTCAACTGTACATTAAAGTCAATAAATGTGATTATATATTTCAAATAAAAATTACTTAAATAAAAAAAAACGAACAGATTTTTCATTAAAATAATAATACGATTTGTTAAAATGATGGTAGGGGGAGTTTTCACACATTAACAGCACATTAAGTTTTTTTTTTTTATAACCAAAATAATTCCATAAAAAAAATCAATTTCGTTTGCAACGATCTCGTGAGGAACGTCTCCCGTTCAATAGAGGTAAAAAAATTTCCAACATTTCACTGTGGGCCAGAAGACCATGATCTTTGGCCAAAAGTCAAAAATTAAATTTCAACTAAAATATGTTTAGGCAGCTTTAATATCGCCCTAATTAAGCATTCATAATCATTCCAAACATAATAATTTACTTTTTGGACCTACAAGAGTACAATGTAATGAAAAATATGCTAAAAATGTTTTTTTAAATGTAACTTTTAAATTTATATTTCAGAAATATATATAATATATTTCACCTTATTGTTACATTTTTTATCAGAGTAATTAGTCTGAAATTATAGTACAATTTTTCAATTTGTTATATTAGTTAATACTCTTGACAAACTTATAGTTTATATCTTATCATTTGACATTTTACAATGCTTGAATCACTTTCGAAACTTATCTCCAAAAAGTTCCACGAGGTAATTAGCTAAATTTTTTTTGTTGTCTTCTTTGACGTTTCTTCTTTCGAAAAAACCTGTCCCATTTTGCCCATATTGCAAAGGTGGACTAAATATACCGAAAAACAAAAATTATGTTTTCTTTTCATGTTTTCGCGTTATTTTGTAATATTACTTCGGAAACATAGTTTACTTTTTATTTTTAATATAAAATTACGAAAATTATTATATTTTCATTGCTATATTTAATTATTTAAACGTACTATATATATATATATATATATATATATATATATATATATATATATATTGCTCGTCATATTTCAGCCTCCATCTTTTTTTTGTGGTATTTTTAGTGTATTTCAAAATTTTAACTATGAATTCAATTTACCTGCATATGAAAACCCTAAATAAAAACCCCAAATTTTGAAACAAATTTGATCGAAATACTAATTTTGGCCGCGAAACCTTGGATGCTGGCCCAATGTGCATTTGAAAGGAAGACAAATCTTTTTTCTTTCTTTACATTACTTTTTTAATCATATTGCATTAATTATGTCAATCTTAAACAATACTATTTGTGAAAATTAGGTATTTAACAATGTTTCTTTAATTCGATCCATAACAATATCATTGTTCAGTTAGTGTTAATCATACATTGTTAAAAAAATTTAGTGGAACCAACTAATTGTTACTGCGTAACTAAGTATAGCGTGCATTGTTTTAGAACGGAATGCATCATTTCTAAAGTTTGAGTGCTATCTGTAGGTGATTATTTTACAGTTGCTTAAACTATTGTTAGAAAAATGGCAAATGTGGTGAGATTTTTGCGAAAAAGGCTGTAAGTATCAGATATTGGTAATATTATCTTATAGTAGCATTAATTTAACTATTTTTTTCATAAAAGTATATTTCACCTCGAATAGAAAATCGACGCTATAGCTTAAACTTCAATTTTAAACTCAACCGTAAATAGTAATCCAATAAAATAGCTTTGTGCACTTTTATTAATCGTAATATTTAATAAAATGTATAGTTCTTTATTTAACGTTTAGGAATAATGTTTCCAAAGGTGAATTTAACTGAATAAAATTATAAATATTAGAAAACGTAATGTTATTTTATCTATCTATCTATCTATCTATCTATCTATCTATATATATATATATATAAGTTCAAAATGAAGAATAAAACAAAGAAAAATTATAGACATATGAAAAAAAGGGGGTGGGAAATAATAAGTAAAAAAACAACAAACAAAATTTTATTTAGAAAAAAAAAAAAAAAAAAAAGTGAAATGATAATTAAAAAACCGGAAAAAAAGCCGGAAAAAAAAGATATAATCTTTTCTTCAGCCCACACGATTATATCCGCAAAACAGAGTGCTTTCTGATATTGTATCAATAAAGCCAAAGCAAAATATATTAATACAATAGTGTGAGGAGCACTCAAAAAAAAATTTTTTTTTATAAAGTAACTACATAAAAATAGATCATAAAAAGTAAATATAACATGTAAAAACAGATAATAAAATAAAATAAAAATAAAAAAAAATAAAAATAAAAACATTAAAAAGGGTGGACTATAAAGCGAGTAGCAAAATCATAACAACTTACATGGACAGTTATTTTTCAAGAATGATTTAAAAATGTTTTCGCAGAAAAATTGCCAGATTACAAAATATGAAAACAAAAGCGCAAATTGAGTGTAACAAAAGGGTTCTAAAGTGTCGTTCTTACTGCACTGCTGAAGTGATTTGTTATTCTGAGTTTTGATTTGTTAGTTACCAAGGATGGGCCCGAAATGGATGTGCACAAGGTAATATTATACTGGATAATTTTAAAAATTGATCATAAATAGTTTTAGAAGATAGATGTTTATTTAAGAAAAAATATAAAATAGAAAAGAGAAACATAAATTGCCTGCTTTGCAAATAATTTTAGCCGCGGATTTGCACGATATGGATTAGTACATAGAAAAATTATTTAAATTATCAAAGAAAAAATTTTAATAGATAATTTTTAACACGGATTTGCCCGAAATGGATTTGCACATGGAATTGTATAAATTAATAAAGAAATTTTTAGCAAACAATTTATCCACGGATTTGCCCGAAATGGATTTGCACATGGAAAAACTGTATAGATTAACAAGGGAAATTATTTAGCAAAGGAATTTTTAGTAAATAATTCTAACCACGGATTTGCCCGAAATGGATTTGCACATGGAAAGATTAACAAAGAAAAAATTTTAGCACATAATTATAGCCACGGATTTGCCCGAAATGGATTTGCACATGGAAAAATTACATAAATTAACAAAGAAATTATTTAGTAAATAATTTTGGCAATGAATTTTGGCCTGAAATGGATTTGCACATGGGAAAATCATAAAAATTAACAAAAAAAAAAAAAAAAATGTTTGGAAAATATATCCACCAAAATATACGATTAATTCAATGATTTTATATAAAATTTTATTACATTAGTTGGGTATCCATTGTTTTTCATCAGATTTTGAAAGAGTTTATCGATTTGTATTTTGGATAAATAAATATTACTACATATTCTTTTAATTCTGTTCATTTCATTAAAAGTGGTATTTAAATAGATGCTCCTAGAAACATTAGAATTCCAAGTAACTAGTTTATTAATATTAAAATTAAAATCATTTCTTTTATCGTATAAATCAACAAAGCAGATATTTTCAACTTTATTTTTCAATGATTTCAACTTTATTTTTCAATGATTCAGCAGATTTTTCAATGTTACTTATTGTTTTTCTTAACTTTCTTTGTGTTTTCTTGTATTTATATATATATATATATATATATATATATATATATATATATATATATATATATATATATATATATATATATATATATATATATATATATATATATATATATATATATATACGTTTTCTAATATTTATAAATTTGTTCATATATATTATATAACCGTCGTTGAAAACCTGACTACTTGGGTTCAACTTCATAGCCTTGTAATTTTGAACCCAATCCGAAAGTTAAAAAAACTCCTGGATCAAATATGTCTCCGCGGAGAACTTTTTAATGAAACTAAGCCATATTTGCGTTACATGCAGAAGGAAACCACGAAAGCCTCCCACAGTTAGCCTTACCGCAAAGGGACTCTAACCCATGATCCGTCTACCAATCTCTGGGATTCGAACCCGGTTCAGTTCATTGGAAGTCTAACGCTCTATCCCCTGAGTCATCACGGTTCATTTCTAGAATTTAGATAAGATCATTTGTCAGTGAAAGGTAAATGTTGCGGTAAATACAGTGTTTGAAAGAGTACTAAAACATGTTTTCATTTTTAGTGCAAAAGTCTTTAAGAAGGGAGTAAATAGTGATGAGAATTATTTTGAAATAAGAGATTGGAACGAAGTTCTAAGGGAACAAATGGCCTATGCAGAGTTTGAGTTGAGAGATTGGGAGGAAGTTCTCAAAGAACAAATTATGACTGGATTGATGAAGTCAAAGATGACTCCCCTGGATGATAATCCTGATGACGATCTTGTTGCAGTCAATAAGGAGATGAAGGAAGCTCATAAGCGGGGGACAATTGATGAGCTGGAAGATATTGGTACAATGGAACAGTTGTTGAACTGGCTGATACATTGGTGAAGATTCGAAAAAGACTGTCAAAGTTGATAGACTTTCAGAGAGCAATTGATGAGCGGTATACAACATAAAGGATAGAAAAAATTCGAAAAAGACTTTCAGACTTTTTGACAGTAAATGAGTCACTTGATGGCGCAAAATTATGTAACTTTGTAATTCAAAATTTGTGAAAAGAAGCCTAAAGATAGTTGAGATAACATTTAAATTGCTTTTGTTATATTAGTAATGGAAATATCTCATATATCTGATTAAATAAATGATTTATTAAACGTTATTTCTCATATCCTTTTTCTCTAATTTCAGATTTAAAATAAGTATATATACACCGAAGAGCCATTACATTATGACCACCCTACTAATAACATGTAGGACCACCTTTAGCCCTCAAAACTGCTAGCACCCGCCGTGGCATTGATTCCACAAGGTGCTGATAGGTAGTCTGAGGTATCTGGTACCAAGTGCTCACCAACTGGTCCTGCAATTCCCTCACATTGCCAGGGGGTAACGTGGCAGCACGAATTTGGTTTTCCAAGTAGGACCACAAATGCTCGATTGGATTAAGGTCAGGTGAATTTGGAGATCAAGACATGACTTGAAAGTCACTGGAATGTTCCTCGACGATTCGACCCTTATGACATGGTGCATTATCCTGTTGGTAAACACCATCCCCCGCAGGAAAAACTGTTACCATGAATGGGTGAACCTGGTCTGCAACTATGTTCAAGTAGCTTACAGACGTCAGGGATTGTTCAACGAGGATAATGGGTCCTAATGTGCCCCATGAAAACATTGTTCCCGGGCAAGAAACCATGAAAACCTGGGAGAGAGCCCATTGTTATAGATGGAGGGTGGTCATAATGTAATGGCTCTTCGGTGTATATATATATATATATATATATATATATATATATATATATATATATATATATATATATATATATATATATCATAAATCAAAAATTAATGGAGACTTTTTAAAAATGACATTTTATAAAGAACCGATTGTCTATTTCTTATGAAAGAATTGATGTAAACATTGAATATTCTGCAGACAAAAAGTTCTTTGACCTAGAACGTTAAAAAGGTACTTGTCAACACTTTTTCCTACTAAAATAGGAATATCGAAAAGTAAAGTTTCCTTAAGTCGCGTGATGCTTCTCCGATTACATGACATTTACTTTCTTATTTAATGTAATAAATGGATGATTCGTGTTACAAATAGAAATGACGCAGTAGAATATCACAACTAATCCTTTTTCGTTAAAGTAATTGAAAAGGTTTACAGATTATAATTGAAAATAAGATGAAAAGTACTTAATGAAGAGAGAGAGAACCTTGAAGGAGAATAAAAATATGTTCTTTGAAAAATCGGCAATCCTCCTTCACGGTCATTAGTTCCTTTTTTTTTTCTTCTTATTTTTTTTTTTTTTTTTTTTTTGTTACTGTTACACACGAATCACCTTCAAAACTCTTGACTAAATGATCGAATTTGTAAGTTATAAGCAAAGAATATCTCCCAAACAGCCTTAAAACAACTTTACTTTTGAGGGAAATGTGACTTACTATAACTTTATCTAAAAGAGATATTATTTTTCTCTATCTTAACAAAAGGTGCATAAGCAAAAGATAAGGATAAAAAAGAAAATTTAAAAAAAATATGAATGCAGAAATCTTTCAATTTCTTCCCTCAATTCAATTTCTTCAAATCTTTTTCAATTTCTTAAACAGACTATAAAGAAATTTACTATTTGAGGGAAATGTGGCTTAATATAATTTTATCTAAAGAAAATATTATTTTTCTCTATCTCAACCAACTTAATCAAAAGTGCATAAGCAAAGGAAAAAGATGAAAACGAAAATTTAAAAAAAAAAAATATGAATGTAGAAATAACTTTTTCTTTTATGAAGTAAATTTTCTTCAATTTCGCTAACAGATAAAAGAAAGAACTATACTATTGAGGGAAATGTGACTTAATATAATTTTATCTGAAGAAGATATTATTTTTCTCTATCTTAATCAAAAGTGTATAAGCAAAAGATAAGGATAAAAAAGAAAATTTAAAGAAATTATGAATGTAGAAATAACTTTTTCTTTTATGAAGTAAATTTTCTTCAATTTCGCTAACAGATAAAAGAAAGAACTATACTATTGAGGGAAATGTGACTTAATATAATTTTATCTGAAGAAGATATTATTTTTCTCTATCTTAATCAAAAGTGTATAAGCAAAAGATAAGGATAAAAAAGAAAATTTAAAGAAATTATGAATGTAGAAATAACTTTTTCTTTTATGATGTAAATTTTCTTCAATTTCGCTAACAGATAAAAGAAAGAACTACACTATTGAGGGAAATGTGACTTAATATAATTTTATCTGAAGAAGATATTATTTTTCTCTATCTTAATCAAAAGTGTATAAGCAAAAGATAAGGATAAAAAAGAAAATTTAAAGAAATTATGAATGTAGAAATAACTTTTTCTTTTATGAAGTAAATTTTCTTCAATTTCGCTAACAGATAAAAGAAAGAACTATACTATTGAGGGAAATGTGACTTAATATAATTTTATCTGAAGAAGATATTATTTTTCTCTATCTTAATCAAAAGTGTATAAGCAAAAGATAAGGATAAAAAAGAAAATTTAAAGAAATTATGAATGTAGAAATAACTTTTTCTTTTATGAAGTAAATTTTCTTCAATTTCGCTAACAGATAAAAGAAAGAACTATACTATTGAGGGAAATGTGACTTAATATAATTTTATCTGAAGAAGATATTATTTTTCTATATCTTAATCAAAAGTGTATAAGCAAAAGATAAGGATAAAAAAGAAAATTTAAAGAAATTATGAATGTAGAAATAACTTTTTCTTTTATGAAGTAAAGTTTCTTCAATTTCGCTAACAGATAAAAGAAAGAACTATACTATTGAGGGAAATGTGACTTAATATAATTTTATCTGAAGAAGATATTATTTTTCTCTATCTTAATCAAAAGTGTATAAGCAAAAGATAAGGATAAAAAAGAAAATTTAAAGAAATTATGAATGTAGAAATAACTTTTTCTTTTATGCAGTAAATTTTCTTCAATTTCGCTAACAGATAAAAGAAAGAACTATACTATTGAGGGAAATGTGACTTAATATAATTTTATCTGAAGAAGATATTATTTTTCTCTATCTTAATCAAAAGTGTATAAGCAAAAGATAAGGATAAAAAAGAAAATTTAAAGAAATTATGAATGTAGAAATAACTTTTTCTTTTATGAAGTAAATTTTCTTCAATTTCGCTAACAGATAAAAGAAAGAACTATACTATTGAGGGAAATGTGACTTAATATAATTTTATCTGAAGAAGATATTATTTTTCTCTATCTTAATCAAAAGTGTATAAGCAAAAGATAAGGATAAAAAAGAAAATTTAAAGAAATTATGAATGTAGAAATAACTTTTTCTTTTATGAAGTAAATTTTCTTCAATTTCGCTAACAGATAAAAGAAAGAACTATACTATTGAGGGAAATGTGACTTAATATAATTTTATCTGAAGAAGATATTATTTTTCTCTATCTTAATCAAAAGTGTATAAGCAAAAGATAAGGATAAAAAAGAAAATTTAAAGAAATTATGAATGTAGAAATAACTTTTTCTTTTATGAAGTAAATTTTCTTCAATTTCGCTAACAGATAAAAGAAAGAACTATACTATTGAGGGAAATGTGACTTAATATAATTTTATCTGAAGAAGATATTATTTTTCTCTATCTTAATCAAAAGTGTATAAGCAAAAGATAAGGATAAAAAAGAAAATTTAAAGAAATTATGAATGTAGAAATAACTTTTTCTTTTATGAAGTAAATTTTCTTCAATTTCGCTAACAGATAAAAGAAAGAACTATACTATTGAGGGAAATGTGACTTAATATAATTTTATCTGAAGAAGATATTATTTTTCTCTATCTTAATCAAAAGTGTATAAGCAAAAGATAAGGATAAAAAAGAAAATTTAAAGAAATTATGAATGTAGAAATAACTTTTTCTTTTATGAAGTAAATTTTCTTCAATTTCGCTAACAGATAAAAGAAAGAACTATACTATTGAGGGAAATGTGACTTAATATAATTTTACTTGAAGAAGATATTATTTTTCTCTATCTTAATCAAAAGTGTATAAGCAAAAGATAAGGATAAAAAAGAAAATTTAAAGAAATTATGAATGTAGAAATAACTTTTTCTTTTATGAAGTAAATTTTCTTCAATTTCGCTAACAGATAAAAGAAAGAACTATACTATTGAGGGAAATGTGACTTAATATAATTTTATCTGAAGAAGATATTATTTTTCTCTATCTTAACCAAAAGTGTATAAGCTAGATTAGGATTAAAAAGAAAATTTAAGAAAATTATGAATGTAGAAATAACTTTTTCTTTTATAAAGTAAATTTTCTTCAATTTCGCTAACAGCATTAAAATAAAACTTTACTATTGAATGAAATATGACTTAATGTAATTTGATTTAAAGGAGATATTATTTTTCCCTATCTTAACCAAAAGCGTATAAGTAAAAGATAAGGATGAAAAAGAAAATTAAAAAAAAACTGTGAATGTCTAAATAACTTTTTCTCTTATAAAGAAAATTTAATTTTTTCCTTGCATGAAATCACGAAAATTCTGTTTTCTAGTTGAGTGAGTGACCTTAAGATAATCGAGCTTGTGGAATAAATTATTTCACAGTGCAATAAACTTTAATGCATCTTATTGTGTAAGAGATTAATTAAAGATTCTTATCACGCTTCCTTACTATTTAAAATAAAATATTTTTTTCTCTTCTATTTTTCGATAATTTCATAACAAGTTAGAAATCAATATGTCCTCCAGAATTAGTTAAAATGTCTTCTTCATTATTTTTCTTTTAACTCAACTTCTTAACTTTTATTGTAGTCTATACACAACCGAGTAATATTTCTCCGATTGTTCTTTTACTTATATGGATATAATAGTTTTCATTGTGCAAAACTCATGATGCAAAAAAAACTAAAAAATCAAAATATTTAAAACGCAGCATGAAACACTAGTGTCTTTTTCTGCGTTAAAGGTTAAGTCTTTCAATCGCGGCGTACTACCCAGGGCTAAAGAGAATAGAAGGGCTAGTTCACTCCGCTCTTAGAGCTGAAGCTACGATTTCCCTCCTCATGACGTCACTGTGTCCACAGATCTCGGAAGATCGCACTCAAAGATATTATGATAACTTTGCATCTTTCTCTGTAAAAATAAGTTAGACATTTTCTGGTTATTAGCTTTCAAACTTTGAGTAACTAACACTTTATTTCCGTTCATAAACATAGTTCAAAAAAACTTTCTTGGCCATTATATTAAAAAAATACCATTTTAAACTTATAAAAATATTTTACTAGTTGGCGAAAATGACACTATAAATACTTTATTTTAAAAAGTTCTGTTTTAACTTTAATTATTAAGAAAAATTAAAGCATATATTGGCTTTTTTTTATCTACATATTCTGTTATAGCAATAAGTTGAGTTAAATTTAGTGTCCCTAATTTTTAAATATGCCGTTAAAAGCAATTTGTTCATACTTAATCATTAGGAAACATCAACCTTATACGCTAATTACTGAAACAAAATAATAATTTAGGTTCATAATGAGATTAGGAATTTTACAATTGTTTATAGATATTTAAATTTCCGATGATATAATTTATAGATATTTAAATTTAAGAGAATATAATTTTTGAAGAAATCATAAATATTTAGAATAACTACATTAAAAATATGTTATGAAATTAGGAGAATTTCAACTATATACTACGTATTTTATTTACATTTTAATTTTCTTTGACTTTATCTAATTTTTAATTTTTTTCACCTGCCTTTCTTTTTGAAGTAACGAGGCGGTTTCTATTTAGATAATGAATTTTTATAAAAGTTCTTAACGATAGAATAAACGTATTGCTGTTTTATATTAACTGTGTCATTTCGGAATCCATTCTTTACATAGTTGTTCATTTACTTTAGGGAACACGTTTTTCCTTTTGCTTTTTTATCAAAATTTTTGCAAGTTGCAATCGCGCAAACTGGCATTTCGATAATAGTTTTAAATTTTTGTAAATTCACAGCAAAAACTGAGGAAAGTCATGATAGAAAATAACAAATGTCTTAGAATATGTCACAAAAAAATGCTCCAATATTAGTTAAAGCTAGCAGGGCCGAACGCTCCGTTCTTGAAGTAAAAGTGCGAGCTTTGCGCCAAAGTGACGTCACTAGAGAAAATCGGAGGATTGGCGCAGCGAGAGTTTCTTCAAAGGAGTGAACCAGCCCTTCTATTCTCTTTAGCCCTGCTTCTTACCTGCGTTAAAAAGTAATTTGCGCTTATTTGCAGTTATTTAGATCTAAGAGAAACTTCATCATTCTAATTTCTTTAATTTTTAAAATCAATTTTTAAAAAAGGTTACACATTGGCAAAATGGTTGTTGTCTAATTTTTTTTACCCTCTTTATTTGTGATATTCCCCTGAATTATTGTTGAAAACGATCCTGTTTGAACTGTAGGTTAGAATTTATGATTCCTAATTAAAACAATAAAAACAAAAATATCGTTCAAATGATGAAATTCTCTTTTATTCACAACTCAAGAAGTATTTATGGGATCTCTCTGGTCCCATATCTCAAATATAAACTCACCAACATAATGTATAACAAAATTAAAAGTGAAAAAAAAAAAAAGAATTTTAACAAAATTATCAAGCAGCAGCGGTCGCCATAGCAACGCATGTAATGACGATGCATGCACACTGTTTACTATTACTCTTGAACATAATTGAAAAGTGTGATGACGTCCAAATAAGGTGCGCACGCCATCGAACCCAAAACAACACCCATTTTGGCAATGGGTAATAAATAAATAAATAAAATAAAAAACATTTTTTTTTCATTTTGCATAGTTATCGTCGAGTCTTGTTTTCATCCAAAACAACTATCAGACAACACATCTCTAAAAAACGTATTGTTACAGTCATTCATTTTTTTTTTTTTTAATTTAAGTGAAATTATGCTCTTTTTTTTCCTTTTTACTACTTTAGTACATAACTAGTTAATTTCCTTAAGGTAAAAAAAAGAGTAAATAAATGAAACGTCTTGCTCCCCCGATGCAGTGCTTCGCCTGCATACACTACCGATACAGAAAAAGTACAATTATTTTAACTTGGTACAAAAGATTTAAAGTTAGGCACATTTTAGAATACAGGCATCTCCTTCTCCTGTATGTGCTGAACAAAAGTGTTCTTTAGGTCAGTGAGAGCATATTGTCCCAAATGTTGAGCTTTAAATTTACAGTACAATTATACATCTACTCTTTAAAAGTATTCAATAAAAGAAATATGAGTCGTGGTAGCTCAGGGGATAGAGTGTTTGCCATCCAATGAGGCGAACTGGGTTCGAATCTCAGCTATGTCTGGTCGATACGAATTCCGCACCCGGCTCGCACCAACCACATTGCTGACGTAAAATATCCTCAGTGGTAGACGGATCATGTGTTATTGTTATAGTCCCCCTACCGTCAGGATAACCGTGGGAGGTTTTCGTGGTTTTCCTCTCCTTGTAACGCCAATGCGGATTAGTTCCATCAAAAAAGTCCTCCACGAATGACGAATTTCTACCAATGCTTGATCCAGGAGTTCCCTTGTCTTCGGGATTGGATTCAAAATTATAAGGTTACGAAGTTGAACATTAGTAGTCTTAAACCCAAAAATTGGGTCAGCTGTTCAACGACGGTTATAAAATAAAATATAAGAAATATGATCCGTGGTGCCACAGGGGATAGACCGTTCGCCTTCCAATGAGATAAACTGGGTTCAAATCTCAGCAATGGCTGGTCGATAATAATTCCGCATCAGGCTTGCACCGACCACAGTGCTGACGTAAAATGTCCTTAGTAGTAGACGGATCATGGGTTAGAGTCCCCTTGTCATCAGGCTAAACATGGAAGGTTTTCGTGGTTTTTCGCTCCATGTAACGCAAATACTGATTAGTTCCATCTAAAAAATCTTCCACGAAGGCAAATTTCTCCCAATGCTTGATCCAGGAGTTCCCTTGTCTTCTGGATTGGGTTAAAAATTACAAGGTTACGGAGTTCAGCATTGGTAGTCGTAGATTTTTAATCACTTGTGTTCCTAGAGTATATACCCATGTCTTTTTTTTTTTTTTTTTTTTTTTTTTTTTTTTTTTTTTTAAATTCTGGAATTTGATACCTTGAGTACTGTTGTGCAAGCTGCAATTTTCTTCTGAGTTACAAACATCTTATATTTAACCATGTGAAATTATTTCCTTTTATTAACTTTGCACCCCTACTGAAGATGCGACATCAATATCTCTTCTGATTGTTACTGTTTATTTTCTTTTTTATGTTTGTTTGTATTTAGTTTATTTCTCAGTAACGCTGTTTTCTGGATTTCATATTTAATATCCTACCTATTCGTTAAAACTCTAATTTGAAAATTTTGAATATGGTTGTTTATGTGATTGAACTGTTGCGCGAAACTTCGAACTTTCGGAGTGTCCCCGGATGCCCCCTACAGGGTCGGGGGGGGGGTTAAGCTAGTCATTGGTAGTCGTAAACCCAAAATTGGGACAGCTGTTATAAATATAAATTATAAATAAACGAAATATATATCCAAAAAACAAACAAACAAGAAAGAATATCATTTGAAACTGTAGCGATTTAAGTTTTTCAGCGAATTTAAGCTGAAAATGCCTCCACAAAAACAATAAAGTTTAACAAAGGATAATTCACCCTCCTTGAAAAGGTCTTAAAATTCCAAAAAACGAGAAGGAATTTTGTTGATTTCGAGAAAATATTATCACCAGACATAGTATCAGCGTGATTTATAGCAACCCTTTGTTTTCTAAATGGATAAAAAATTTACTCTCGAATAGGTTTTTATTACTCTCTAATAAAACCGCCGATTTTTAAAAATTGACGTGTGGTTACACTCTATAGAATAATCTTACACGCGAGTACTTTTCATACAAAGAAAAAAGAAAACGTCTTTTCGCACGTCTTTCCTCTCCTCCACCTCCCCATCCCTATTCCTAACAATGGATATCGGAAATAAAGAACACACTTGAAAGCAGACGAACCGAGAATAAAACGCGAAAAACAATAGACTGAAATGTTTAGTCGCAGAAGAGAAAACAAAAATTGTAAATTAGCATTGTAATTTTAAAGTACAGTGAAGTTTAGATGATTCTGAAGGGATCGTACATGGCATTTCCATGCAAATTTCGTTACAGTGTTTTGTATTTTGCATGCAGTTGCAAAAATGAATGAACAGATTAATCATCCATTGCTGGGTACTGCTTTTTCCCACCCCTCAGGCAATTTTCGAATTCCATCTCGAAAAAATGTCTCGTCTTTTGAGGCAATCCAAGTTAGGAGCCAATTATCGATTTTTGCGAAAGAAGTGAATTGGTGACCTGCCAAATCCTGCTGCATCCGTCGGAATAACCAGTAATCGGAAGGAGCAATTTCCGGCGAATACGGCTGGTGCGGTAAAATATCCCACTTGAGCTTTTCGAAATTATTTTTTACGACTTTTGCGACATGATGCCGATTATTATCATGCAGAAGAATAACTTTGTCGTGTCTTTGCTCGTATTCCGGCAGTTTTTCTCGTAATGCACGGCTTAAAAGAATCAATTGTAGCATATACCGATCGCCTGTAATGGAATCGCCAGGTTGTAGCAGCCCATAGTATACAACTTATTCTCATCTCATTTTCATTGTTTCCTTCTTCGAAATTTTCTATTGGTTTCAATTTTTTTTTATGGAATTTCTGCTGCATTGCGCAACTTTCCTTTGGAATTGTAGTATTTAACTGCTTTATACATGATTCATGATTTCTCATTTTGTTAATAAAAGAATGAGATCACAGATGTTTTCACAAAACTGTATCTTTTTCATCGTGTTGACATTCTGCGTAATGAGTATTGAGGAAGCTGGCAGAGGATAAACAAGAAGAAAGGCTACAAACTCATCATAAACAGTCATAAAAATAGCCCTCGTGCACTTCAGTACAGTGGTCCTAAATTTATTTACGGACTCTTAAGAGATCTTCTGGGGGAACTTAGGGAGGGAATTAAAATTATTTTTATACCTTAAGAAAATGAAGCTAAGCAAACAGCATCTAGTCTAGTTCTTAATTTATTTTTCTTGCATTTGTAAGTTGAAAATTAATAAAATAAGCTTTATATTGAAATAACGGATTAACAAATATTGAGAGTGGTAATCAGAATTTTTTTATAAATAAATATATATATATATATAATATATATATATATATATATATATATATATATATATATATATATATATATATATATATATATATATATATATATATATATATATATATATATATATATATATATATATATATATATATATATATATATATATATATATATATATATATATATATATATTTGTTTCGAAAAGGTTAATATCTTATATAGGGGTTATGCAGTAAGAAAGATTTTTACTGGTATTACGCAGAGTATATTTGTTGGCATGTACTATATATATAATAACTTAGTGTAGACGCCATTAATTTAGAAAAAGTCAAAAATATAAAGTTAAAAATATAGAGAAAACATGAATAATAAAAAAAGATTAAGGAAAAGAAAAGAAGAAAAATTATAAAAATAAAATATTTTTAAATTGATAAAACAAAGCCGGAAGACAATTTCCCTCCCGCTTTTTAATATATATATATATATATATATATATGTATCTTAAATATTTTTTAAAAATATTTAATTTTAATGATTTTTCTTCTTCTCTTTTCATTAATCTTTATTATTTTCCATGTTTTCTCCATATGCTTAGCTTATTTTATGAGTTCTATATACTTGCAGCTAGCCTATGCGCAGTAAATAAAAGTTATTAATTTTCTTCATTTTTCTATTTTTTTGTTGAATATATATATATATATATATATATATATATATATATATATATATATATATATATATATATATATATATATATATATATATATATATATATATATATATATATATATATATATATATAGAATAATAAATAAATTAAAAAGAAAAAAACACGAAGAAAATTAAGAAAAACAATAAGTTTGATTTACTGCGCATAAGCTGCAAGTAAATAGAACTCATAAAATAAGTTCAAAATGTAGAGAAAACGTAGAAAAAATTACAGAACAATGAAAAAAGGGGGGAAATAAAAAATTATAATAAAAATATAAATAACAAGAAACCGGAAAAATAAAATCCGAAAAAAGGGAAGAAAAAAAGTTTTCGGATTTTTTTTTCTTCCGGTTTCTTGATATTTTTACTTTTATTATTATTCTTCATTTCCCCCTTTTTTCATTGTTCTGTAATTTTTTCCATGTTTTCTCTACATTTTGTATATATATATAAAAATTTAAATAATAAAAATTATATGAAATAATAGCAATTTGAAATATTTTTAAGAAAATCATTAAAAAAATTACTTTAAAAAAAAGCCGGTAAACAAAATAAGGAAATTAGTTAATTATTTTCATTATTTTGTTCTCCGATTTTTTCTTTAAGCAATTTTTTTTTATTACTTTTTTAAAAAATATTTAAAATTGCATTATTTTTCTTCATCTCTTTCATTAATCATTATTATTTTCCGCAGTTTCTCTACGTATTTAACTCATTTTATGAGTTCTATTTACTTGCAACTTATGCGCAGTAAATGAAACTTATTAATTTTCTTCAATGCTTACGTTTATTTCTCTCTCTTTTCTTTTTCTTTTCGTCTTATATAATATTATATATATACATATGTATTTAATAAAAGACGCAATTTATTATATTTAATTATATTACATTTATTATTATATTTAATAAAAAACAAAGAACTCCAGATTTCTTCGCCTTCTTTGTAGATTCTTTTCTCTTTTTTAATTTCTTTTTTCTCTATATATATTGTGTTTATTATTATGTACTAGTTTGCTGCTTTTTTTTTTTTTTTGTTCACTATCATCATTTTTCTTAAATGCTTCCATAAACATAAACAAAACTTCTTCTCCATAGACGAATGAGTAACGGTTGAGGGCGCTCTTACACACTACGGGAGAAAGAGAGAGAGATATAAATATACGTTTTTTCTCTTTCTTCATCTTCCTTCATCATCATCATGGGACGCGTTCGAGAATTTCGTGCCGTTGTCGGCATCGACGAACTCTCGTTCAACAGTACTCTATGGAGGGCTCTCCCGGCAGAATTTCTGGGAACAGGATTCCTGGTACTTGTTGCCTGCGGATCCTGCACCGGAGGATGGGAGGAGACCTACTCCCCAACCATGGTGCAAATTGGTCTGGCTTTCGGTCTTTCCGTGGCCACCATGGTGCAGGCCATCTGTCACGTGAGTGGAGGTCACATCAACCCGGCGGTGACGGCGGGGATGCTCATCGCCGGGAAATGCTCCATACTCCGCAGCATCCTGTATGTGGTGATGCAGTGTGCTGGAGGCATTGCGGGGGCGGCAGTGCTGAAGTCCGTCACCCCCGAGGATCTGAACTCACAGTTGGGAATGACCTCCATCCATCCGAAGATGTCCCCCATCCAAGGTGTGGGAGTGGAATTTCTGATTACTTTTGTGTTGGTTTTCACGGTGTTCGGTGTGTGTGATCCCCACAGAAGGGATGTAAAGGGATCAGCCCCTCTCGCCATCGGCTTATCCGTCACGATGTGCCATTTGTGGGCTGTAAGTATTCTTTTTCATTTCATAATATTAACTTTAATACAGTTGGATCCCGTTATAGCGAACTGTTTGCGGACTAGACAATAAGATATTGAGTTTCACTATATCCAAAATCTAAGAAAAAATATTTTTTTAGCATAATGCAATAATTATAGTTGGAAATAGATATTTCAATAGTAAGTATTTTGCTTGAAAAATTAATAACTATAAACGTAGCATCTATGCGCATAGTTTCATTGCAGCGAATCACTTCCCATAACGAAATTTTTAGAAGGAACGTTTAATAACATTTTAAATATTTTCTATCCATAATTTTTTAGGATTTAATCTTTTTAATTTTGGTCATTTTTTTTAAATGATTCTCTTTTTTATTTCCGTCATTTTTGGAACCACTCGCATATCTGTTTCTACGAAATGATTCTTTTTAAACAGTCCTTTCTAAAGTGTGTTACATCATTGGCTAAAAATCTATACAAACCGGGCAAATAATGTTTTTTTTCTGGAAAATTTTAATAATTTTCTAAAACCATCAAAATTGTGTAATTAACTATCGACCTTATTAATTATAAACTTTAGATTATAAAGATTTATATTATTACCTTGCGCTCATCCATTTTCTGGCCAATCCAAGGTAACTAACAAACCAAAGGAAGAATGCGCCATAAAAAATCCATCGACGCTTCTATCCTATGTTTACTCTTCAATTTTCATATTTTGTAATCCTGTAAACTTATTACGAAAATATCATTTTTGAAAGATTTCGGAACGTGCAAGCCCATTTAAATTCGCTACTCACTTTATAGATTACATTTCGTATTTTATTCTGTATTTTTCTTACATTTTATTTTCTATTTTCGCTTGATATGCTTTATTTCGTAGATTCTTTATTTATTATTTTCTATATTCGTTAAAAAATTTTTTTGGGTGCTCCTCACACTATTGTATTGATATATTTTGCTTAAACGCAATATTAGAAAGCACTCCTTTTCGCGGATATAATCGTGAGAGCTGATGACGAGATTATATCTCTTCAATATTTTATTTCTCGGATTTTAAATAAAAAAAATTTTTTAAAAATATTTTTAAACATATATTTTTTAATATTTTTTTCTTCTCTTCACATTAATCTTTATTGTATTATTTTCCATGCTTTTTTTTATATTTTTAACTTATTTATGATTACTCTAACCCATGATCCGTCTACCACTAAGGATATTTCACGTCAGCTTTGTGATCGGTGCAAGCCGAATGCGGAATTCATATCGACTGTGATTCGAAAACGGTTCTCCTTATTGGAAGGCGAACGCTCTACCCCCTGAGCCATTGTGGCTTGGGATAGCCTGGTTGGCAGGACGCTGGACTCTCGTTCGTGAGAAGGGGAGTTCGAATCCAGACTGCTGAAGACTCCCCATGTAGTAAATGGGGACTGGTGCACGTCAAATCTGTCGGGTCTTAAAGTCCTCCATGTTCCCGTAACAAATTATTGCTCTGGGTGTACTGAAATGGATATTGATCATTCGCTGGTTCTGGTTAAAATTACGATCTGTGGATGAATGAATGAATCCGCTCTTTAAATGGGTGTGGTGAAAGTCCAATTCTGAAGACTCCCCGTGTAGTAAATGGGGACTGGTGCACGTTAAATCTGTCGGGTCTTAAAGTCCTCCATGTTCCCGTAACAAATTATTGCTCTGGGTGTACTGAAATGGATATTGATCATTCGCTGGTTCTGGTTAAAATTACGATCTGTGGATGAATGAATGGATGTATGAATTAATCCGCTCTTTAAATGGGTGTGGCGAAAGTCCAATTCTGAAGACTCCCCGTGTAGTAAATGGGGACTGGTGCACGTCAAATCTGTCGAGTCTTAAAGTCCTCCATGTTCCCATAACAAATTATTGCTCTGCGTGTGCTGAATTGGATATTGATCATTCGCTGGTTCAGGTTAAAATTACGATCTGTGGGTGAATGAATGGATGCATAAATGGATCCGCTCTTCAAATGGGTGTGACGTATGGGTGTGGCGAAAGTCAAATTCTCGGGTGTAGATGCCGCTGGAAAACAATAATAATCGCCTCCCTTGCCTTAATGGTCTACGACAACAACAGCATAGCTTATAAAACATTAAAAAAATAAAAACATTAAGAAAATTTCAACCTATCTTATGGCAGAGGACATGAGGCAGAGAACAATATTCTTCATCCTCTCATTCAGAAGTTACATATTTTTTTTCCATCGTGTCCATGGACAATTAAATGGCCTCGTGTGCCTTCAAAATAGCATCCGCAAACTGCAATACATCATTACTGTAAAGGATCTCACGAAGTTCTGAAGCCAGTGACACCATACCCAGTTGTAAAACATATGGGGTAAGTACTGGGCACTCGAGAATGTGATCCTGGATAAGTTGGACATCGGTGCAGTTCTTGCAGGGAATGTAAGTTCTTATTTCGTCGGGAAGAATTTTCACACCTTTAAAGTGGTTTGTTCTTAGTCTAGTAATTGTTGATGTTAAGATTCGGGAACAATCAAAGTCATAAAATAACATAAATTATTCTAATTAGGTTATTATTATTATGTGAGATCTTTCCACCTAGATGAAAAAATCAAAGTCTCAACTTTTGTAAATTTTAATCACTTGAATCAAACATACAGAAATGAGATCACAGATGATTTTTCATCGTGTTTGATATTCTGCATAATGAGTACTGAAGACGCTGGCAAAAGATGAACAAGAATAAAATGCTGCAAACTCATAACCATAAAAATAGCCCTCGTGCACTTTAGTACAATGGTCTCAAATTTATTTTATGGACACTCAAGAGATCTTTTGGGGGAACTCAGAGAGGGACTTAAAATTATTTTTATACCTGAAACAGACATGAATTTACAAATCTAAAGGTTAACAAGCAGCATCTTAGTTTAGTTCTTAATTTATTTTTTGAAGCATTTATAAGTTGAAAATTAATAAAATAAGCTTTTCATTGAAATTACAATGAAAACGAAATGGATTAACAAATATTGAGAATGGTTATCAGAAAAACATTATATTTATATATATCTATAAGAAGAGAGTGAAATGTTAACACATAACCAATCACAGAAGACTTCTGGTTAGTAACGCACAAAACAGCCAAGCGAAATTGAGAACGCATGAGTGTGAAAAAGTGATAATTTTTAATAATGCTGTCTGCTGAATTGTTACAACTAAACTTAGAACTAAACTAGTTTGTTGAAATTTTTATTTTGTTTAGAGCATGTCTAATGATGGTGTACTAGTTTTACCTTGTTTTTATTGGCCGGAAAATCACGTGGTAGGATCCAGTTTTTCCTCATTCATTTTCATAATGTTTTGGCTGTCATCAGCATAAAACTAATAAAAGTCGTAAGGGTATTGTTTTTTCTATAAAGATTTTTGTATTTTCGTATAAAGATTGTTGTTGTTATTTTCCTGTGCAGCTATTATTACGTTTTTATTTCAATTTTCGAATTTAAAACTAAGAGAATAGTTGTATTGCCGTTTTTTTCTTTTCTTTCTTCACCTTCCTTCATCATGATCATGGGACGCGTTCGAGAATTTCGTGCCGTTCTCGGTATCGACGAATTCTCATTCAACAGTACTCTATGGAGAGCTCTCCCGGCAGAATTTCTGGGAACAGGATTCCTGGTACTTGTCGCCTGCGGATCCACCACCGGAGGATGGGATGAGAACTACTCGCCAACCATGGTGCAAATTGGTTTGGCTTTCGGTCTTTCCGTGGCCACCATGGTGCAGGCCATCTGTCACGTGAGTGGAGGTCACATCAACCCCGCGGTGACGGCGGGGATGCTCATCACCGGAAAATGCTCCATACTCCGCAGCATCCTGTATGTGGTGATGCAGTGTGCGGGTGGCATCGCGGGGGCGGCCGTGCTGAAGTACCTCACCCCCGAGGATCTGAACTCGCAGTTGGGAATGACCTCCATCCATCCGAAGATGTCCCCCATCCAAGGTGTGGGAGTGGAATTTCTGATTACTTTTGTGTTGGTTTTCACGGTGTTCGGTGTGTGTGATCCCCACAGAAGGGATGTAAAGGGATCTGCTCCTCTCGCCATCGGCTTATCTGTCACGATGTGCCATATGTGGGCCGTAAGTATTCCTCTTTAAATTTCGTTTATATTAACTTTGAAATAGATGAATCCCGTTATAGCGAACTGTTTTGCGGATTCAGCAATAAGATATCTAGTTTCACTATGTCCAAAATCTATGAAAAAATATTTTTTTAGCATACTGCAGTAGCCTAGTTGGAAATAGTGATTTCAATAGTACGTTATTTGCTTCAAAAATTGATATATATATATATATATATATATATATATATATATATATATATATATATATATATATATATATTTCAACTTAAAATTCCAAATAACGACTGCCAAATATTCGGACTGTACAATTAAAAATATAATTTATATGTAAACCTTTGGTTTTTGTAATAAATATATTGGACAAACCAGTAATTATCTTAACATTTGAATCAATCAACGTCGTTCAGATAAAAAACAGTAATAAAATTAGAAATAAACTAGAACTAAATCATTTTATTGTACATAATTTTCACAGTGCTGAAATTAATATTTTAGGTATAGTAAAAGATATCGATTTAAGAGTACAAAAAGAAAATTGCAACTTGTTTATATAAAAAACAAATGTGGCATATGGGCTAAGCGATACCTTCCAACATACACAGATTAACTTTAATAACACCTCAAGTTTTTCACTTTTTCATATTAAAGGTAAGCGTACAAATCGAGGTAAACGGGGATCAGGAAATAACAGAAACTCTCTTAATAGAGAAAAACTAAATGTAAATTTCATTTCTAATATCTAATGAGATTTTAATAAACTTTATAATTGTAAACCAATGAACGATTTTGTTTCCTCCCTTAAGAATAATGATGTAAAAAGTTTCAAAATCTTCTTATTAACTTTTCTTTTATTAGTTTGCGTTTCAAAATTCTTTGCTTCGATCTTATAAAAGCTAATGTGAGGAGTAAAATTTCAGCAAATAAAAAGAAATATCTAGCTAATTTATATTTTGTTATTAACTTTCAAAATCCTACTTTTGATAAGATAAAATTTTATAATATTTTTGAAAATTTTAAAACTTTGTTTCCATTAAAAGATTTTATCATAATTTAAAGCTTGAAATATAATAAATCTTTTGGTCGAGTTGTTTTTAATTATAATAATATTAGGAAATATATATTAGGAAATATATATCAGGTATTAGGGATATATTAGGAAATATATATTTTATTACATATTTTATTAATATATCCGATTATGAATGTTACCGTGAAGAAAAGAATTATTTTAAATTTGTTGATAAACATCATAAACATATTACTGGTAATTTAAGTATCATCGAAAGCTTAGAAACTTAATTCTAAAAAGGCACAAAATTTACACCCATTTAATATATATCAGTTAATAAAATTCTAAAATATTTCCTCAATGATATTTGTTTAAAGATATAAAATAGGTTCTCTTTACCTTTAGGTATGTTAAAAGAATGGAAATGGGGTGCTTATTATTACTTTAAAAACTTTGTTTTCAATAATAAGGATAATTTAAATAACAGTAACAATTAAACAAATTTTTCTAAAATTGATCAATCAATTAAACAACTACAAAAATATTTCGCAATTACCCCCATAGACAAAGCAGACGATAATTATGCAATCTTCTGTGAAATATTCCATGTTGAACTTTTAAATAAGCAGTTAGAAAATATTAAAAATTTTAAGCTTAGTAATTAAAATAATATAATTATCATTAAAAAACTTTTAGCTTTATATAAGAGGTTAAAAACTAAAATTGGCAATATACAATTTTCATACTTAATTATCAATGCAAACATTCATAAAATTCCTATTAAATTTAAAACAATTACCCGTGGATCTAATATTTACCTAACTAAACCTGGCACCATTTTCTCTAACTACTTGAATAAAACAATTAGCGATATTATTAAAGAAGGCTTTTCTCGGATTATCACTAATTATCAATCGATTTTAGAATTTATTAAACAAAATAAAATTCATTCCATAGCGACACTTGATTTTCAGAATCTCTTAAACTAGAAGATGTTCTTCTTAAAATAAAAAGATAATGTAAGGTAACTTTTCCGTTAGCCGGACGCAAGCGAAAAATCGCCTAATTATGTAGAATTCCGCCAAATTTCTTGTAACCAAAAAGTTATGTTAGTTTGGGGCCACGTGCGCTATTCTCTGAATTCATTCAAAACCAAGCACGTTTCCTTTCTTTTTGTCATCTTAATTTTCGTTTAACTGTTTTGTTTACAATTCATTAATACTTGTTTATAGTTGAACGTTTTCGAATTTTATTCCGTTGACTGTTTCGTCATTCGCTTCACTTGGCAACTTGGCTCGCGTTCGGTTCACAATTGGCGACATTTGCGCCCGGCTAACGGAAAAGTACCTAATATAGAGCAAAAAAATTTTTTGTAACGAAAATAAAAAAATTAAAAACGAATAAAAAATTATTTGTTACATTTTATTACTTTATTTGAAAATGATTAGTTAATTGTTTCACGATTTAAAATTTCTTATATAATTTTGAACAACGAAATTTTAAATGGTGGAACAAGTCAAATAGTTTCCGATTTATAAAGTTTAAGAAAAGGCATATTTTTAAATTGTTATTTTTAAGAACTATTCAACCGACTTTGTTTATAGACGGTATTTTGTCATTGAAAATTAATAATTCAAAATAAGGTTAAAAATTGTGTATCAAAAATTTTAAAACTATTTTCGACCATTATTAAATAAACAATTAATGATTATTGAAAGAATTGTTTCTCCTGAAATTATCTTTATATGAAGGAGTATTATAATGGTGTGCAAAAAATATCCTTGATTCGCTTTAAATGTTCAAGATTTTTTTTAAAAAAAAAAACTGTTTTAAGAATGAATGTTTATTCGGAGATATTATGTTTTTGTGTCTAGTTCCGTTTCTTAATAGCTAACGCTAATTAATTAGCATATATTAACCATTAGCACTTTAGATGATTGTGGTTGGTACTTTAGCAAGTGCAAATCTGATAATTAAAACAAAAGTTATGCGGAAGTTTTCTTTTACTATATTGTACCTGTATAGATATAAAAAAATAAAACAAACCTGTGAAAGTTAAATTCATTAATTTTCATGTGTACCTGATAATTTTCTTATTCCTTTTGAATATGCAGTTCTTGATTTATCATAAGTCCTGAGAACTCCAGGGCTAGGGCCCCTAGATTTCAGGGGGTCCTCAAAATGATACAAATACTTACATTTTATGTTTTTCCTTAAGAATTATGTATTAAAGTTATGAATTAACAAAAATTGAAATAAATATACAGTCTCAGGCCATTACAACGACCAGGGGACCTCTAACAGATCTGTGCCTAGGGCATTCCTAGATCAGGCCCTGTGAATATCTATGTGTTTTTAATACAATTTTGTCATTTTACAAATAAATACAGATTGCATTTTTCTGTGTTGTTTAATTACATCAATTTATAAAAAAAAATTATTCGATGTAATTATTCATTGCATTTAAACTAGTATTGCCTTAAACGTGAATTAAAAATTAACGAGTCGTAGCAGGCGTATCGGAGACCCCCGTGATTTTTGAGTATACCACCCGTCTTCTTCGAGGTTATACCCCCCCCCTCTCCCTTCTCAAGATGACGATGACTGCATTCCAAAATCACGTTTTGAAGTCCGTTTACATTTTTAATGATCAATGAATAAAAATTTACATAAATTTGTCAGCATCGATTGAATCAATTTAAATTTGTAGGACATTTTAGGCAAGGTCAGTAAGTTTGCTTTTTCCTGCGTCTTTTTTCATCAACTAAACCATGATATAAATGTTGTAATACTTTTCTGTTGCATTTCAATTTGTACTAAATATTGATAAGAATCTTTTTATGGTCTTATAAATGTTTTTTTTTTTCAATACTATTTTAAATATACAAGTTTCTATTGATGGATACTTAATTTGCGTCCTGGGTAGATAATTTGCTTTTAAAATACACCTTATTATAAGTGAAATGAATTATAAATGAGCAATCTATTCTCTGTTTATCATAAAGAATAACATTTGTTCCAGACAATGGGTATAATTTTATTCAAATAATATTGGTTTTTTTCTTAGCACTATCTTACGTTGCAATTTACATAATATGAAATTTAAAGCAGAAAAAATTAATGTTTGTTACATGATTTTGTTTAAAAACTTTTTTAAATGAACCGAATTTCTATCAACGAGAATTTAATGAAGATGAAACTTATTTTTAATAATATTTATATTATATTGATAGTTTTTTCATTAAATATTTTACCCAAAATACCGTATATATATATATATATATATATATATATATATATATATATATATATATATATATATATATATATATATATATATATATATATATATATATATATATATATATATATATATATATATATATATATATATATTGCACTTTCTGCGTCTCGAAGTGTTTCAAGTGTGAGATTTCAAAATTCGTTCAGAAAAAAAAATTCCTCGCAAATGAATTTTTAAATTTTTTTAATCACTTCATTAAAAAAAGATAGGCCATAAGATATCATTTTATTAAAAATAAAAATGAAGGCCATACGCAACCAACGGCATGATTGTGGCAATGTGGATCGCACTTTCCAGAGAAGTGTGATCAGTAAGCCGCCACGAGCGACCGATCACTTCACACTTCAGTGCCTTAACCAGCTATCGCGGCTCGTTTTATTTAATAAAGATTGAATAAATGTTCAATTGTTTACAAATTTTTAAGTCTTTTTAAACTATGCAGTTTTAAATAACAAATTATCAAATTTAAGCGAAAGTGGTTGAATAGTTCTTGAGTTGTGAAATTTTGGAAAAGTCATATTTTAAAATTCTATTTCTCAAAAAACTATACGACCGATTTCGCTTAAATTTTGTATTTTGTCATTTATAAGTCCACACAGTTTAAAATGGTGCAAAAACTTGTATGCCTTAAAATTCTATATTTTTTCGCCCCTTTTTTTTTAAATTGAAATTAGATAAACGAGTTTTATAATTAACTGAATTTTTTTTGTTCGATTTATAGCCAAGTTCTTCGAAAAAAGAGCAAGTTATGCAAAATGTGAAATCAACATTAAGGGACCCAAACTATTGACCACTCTTTTAAATTATCGAGGCTATATTTTCCATGTTTTAATACTCAAAAATTCAAATCCGCCGTAAAAAAAAAATGTTTGTTAAGTACGTTTATGTGTTTGATTCTGCAGCTTGATTAATAGATAGCATGAACTAATTAGCTTATTTGGGGTCACCACTTTTAACCTCTATGATCAATACTTAGTTTGTGACAGTTTGAACGTAGACTTTGACTTTGCTTCGAAATATATTGTTTAAAACGGGCATCAAAGCTCCAGACATATCGAAATAACGAATATAATATTTTTTATCAGTTCTAAACTACCAAGAATTTCTTGTTAACTTAAGCTTATTGCCAAACTATTAATATCGAATTTAAGTATAATGATATATTGATACATCAGTTGATATGCTTACAAAAATAAAACCATGCTGTAACAATACCATATTAGCATATAGTCAATTGAAGCGAACTGATTTTTTTTAAAACTAAGTTAGAGCTCAACGTGACAAAAGCACAAATGAAAGCATGTAAATGGACATACTATAGTTTCAGTTCTATAAACAAGACCCTTTCTCAATGTCATTTTCATGATAATAAAAGTAAAAAAAACTAAGCAAAAGAGCTCAGACGATACCCGGATCTTTACTGAAAATCTTAAGAGAAAACAAAGCGTTAGGGTCCTGAAAAGACCCCTGTTCCGAAGACTACAATTTTGATCCTCAGCAGTTAAGTTAACTCAGCTTAGTTAAGTTAACCTCATCAATTGACTACTACTGTTAAGTGCAAGCAGGATTTGGTAGCTGAATGCTCTTATATTTGTATTAGCACTGTGAAGACCGCTGCGACACTGAACTACCGTGATCTCCGGTACTCAGCTTTGAAATGATGGTTTGTCCGAGACGTAAAAGCGGTCGGTGCGCAATGCCCACCACATTGTCCACAGACTCCGGCACAGATTCTGTTACGAGGTCCGTCATTTAATGGAAAGATCACTGGCTAGAAGTTTAACAGCTGCAAACTCATGAAAATTCGAAAAATAACTTGTTATTCTCTTAAAGGCGTTATTATGCTGAGTAGTCAATAAAAGAATGGGAAGAAACATTTATAACACTAGACTTTATTAAATGATTCATTCAAGAAGATTGCTCATTACGAATGATTGCTGAAGTGGATTGGTTGATTGGATTGAAGAATGATTGCTGCAGTGGAAAGATATACTGGATGGTAAAAAAAAAAAAAAATAGTGCGTGGAGTTCCTCCGAGCGGAAGAAGTTAAACTTCGTAACCTGCGACGTTGATTGTAGAAGAATCAGCAGTCGTAGAAGGATCACTAAGTCTATTCATCGACTCTTTTTCCTGCTCCGCTCGCTTCCGTGCACTGTAATAACGGTAATATTGTGCAGTTTTCCCTCGTGGACCTCTTGAATCAGCGGAAGTGCTTGTGGTTGCCTCATCGTCTCGCCATGGAAAATGTATTTGTATTAATAATGTATGTGAATGCGTCATAATGTAATTTCAAAAGAGAAAACCTAACAATCAATTGATATTCACAAGAGACGTACCTTGACATAACCTTAAATCCGTCGCATTGTCCGTGGGATTGTTTTCACTCATTTTTTACAATTGTTATCCACTAAATTTGAAAATAAAAAATACTATCCTATTAAATTGTATGTGTATCAAATCAAACTAAAAAATATTTATAGAAAAACAATACTTTTATGACTTTTATTATTTTTATGCTGGTGAGAACTAAAACAATATGGAAATGAATGAGGGAAAACTGGATCCTACCACGTGATAACCCGGCCAATAAAAATGTAGCGTTAAACGTTTAACGCAACCTTGTTGGAAGTCGCATAAGAAGTATAACTTCAAAAACTTCATGGGGTTTAAAAAAATTATGAAGATAGTAATAAAAATCGTCATGCTTCGAGCGCTCGAAAGTAAACATCCATTCATAAGACTCGCCTAGCGTGATTTTTTTTTTAAAGACTTATATCAAAAACTGTTAAGTTGTCAATGAAAAGTGTAAAATTGATGTGAACCGCTGTGAAATAGAAAGTGAAAAAGAAATTGCAATAATAACTGGATTTTGTTATGAAAGGTTGTTTTTTTGTATAGATATTCAATAGCAAAAAATTAAAACAATTGCATAAAAACAGTCTTTTGCAAACGGAAGATTTTGCATTCGATAATGTTAAAATGATACTCCCCATTGATCTCGCTCATTAATTTCCGTTTTAGAAAAAAAGAACTATTCTGCGTTCGTTCGCGAGCCTCTGGTCCAGGATGGATGGAAAAAAAAAAGAAAAAAGAATGCCGCGATACACCATCTTAGATAACATCTTTCGTAAAGAAGATTCTCTTCTAAGAAAGAAATCTTCATTGTTTCACAAAACTATTTTTACTTTTTTTTATTTTTTCAAACAAACACCCTTTGTTTTCTACTGTTATTGAAAGAACGAAACCTTGAAAATTCTTTTTTTTTTCTTCTCTCCAATGAGGCAATTTATGCGGGCGAAATACACAAGTCTCGTGAAATACATACAAAGAATATCACGAAAAAAAATTTCATTCTTTCTTTTTTTTGTTTTGTTCCTTACTTACCTATACAACCCATATTTACTTTGTATTTTAAGTGATTGGCGAATTCTTAGTACTGGAATATTTCATGGTGAATTTCGATTTCTTCACGTTTCATAATCATTCTCTCTTACTTCAAAATAATTTTATTTTAAAATATTTTTAGGAACAATACTTTATTATATTTAAGCCACTATTTTTGAATATCGTTTTGATTTAAAAATTCTGAGCTCTTGCAGCTAAGATAACAAATGTTTTTGTTACCTTATGTTTGTTGTTTTTGTTTGTTGATTTGATGTTTTTCTTAAGAGTGATTTCTGTATTATAAAAGTTAGTCTCTTTACCTGTCATCGTTAGTCTGAGTTCGCAAAAAAAAGAAAGAAAAAATCCAAAAAAAAGTATTGGACATTTTATTCCTAGTCCAGTCCAGGCAATGGTGGAAATGTTTATTTTTGACATACGTATGTTTCTTGAGGTGCTGAACCTGAATCCTCATTTTGCGACAAAACTTTCTTTTGAGAAATACATATTTTTTTTTCCGGGAAAAAACTGAAAGAATATTGAGCTATAAACCTGGAAGAAAATCAAAACTAGTTTATAGATATCCGTAAACTAGTTTACACATATCTTAGATAAATGACTGTATTATTACTATATTGTATTGAACGGTAAAACTGGAAGAAAGCCGAAACTAGTTTACAGATATCTTAAATAAATTACTGTGTTAGCGTTTGTTAATAATACAGTAATTATAAACAATAGTTCCGGGAAAAAACTGGAAGAAAACCATAACTAGTTTACAGATATCTTAGATAAATTTTTGTATTAAAGTTAGTTTCTTTGTGATTATTGCTCTGAGCTCGCAAAAAAAAAAATCTGGAGAATTGGACATTTTATTACTATTCCAGTCCAGCCAATGGAGGAAATTTTTATTTTTTACATATTTATGTTTCTTGAGGTTTCATATTTATTTCATACTTTGATTTATGTTTCATATTATGTTCTGAATTGGAATCCTCACTTTGCGATAGAATTTTTTTCTGAGAAATATATATTTTTTTCCGGGAAAAAACTGAAAGAATATTGAACAGTGAAACTGGAAGAAAACCGATACTAGTTTACTGATATCTGTAAACTAGTTTACAAATTTCTTAGATAAATTACTGTATTATTATACTGTACTGAACTATGAATCTGGAAAAAAGCCGAAACTAGTTTACAGATAACTTAAATAATAAATTACTGTATTATTAAAGTTTGTTTAGAATACAGTAATTATAAACAATAGTTCCGGGGGAAAAAACTGAAAGAATATTGAACTATCGTGCTTATCAAAAAATTATATTTCTTTTTTATGTTGCCAACTTCGTATCGCTGCACCAAATTACTTTCATCTATTACTCCAATACTAATTGTGATTCAGGAAGTGTAACATACCAAGTTTAAAAATATGAAATAAAAAAATCATGAAGCAGACACCAGATGTAGATTATAACTTTTGACTGTTATTCCATTCCATTTCTTTTCATAAATATACTTCATATACAAGTATGTTATGTTGTACAAAATTAATTTTTACCTGCTTAAAGGAAAGTTGATGTGACCATAGATTTTTATTTGAAACTATTTGAAATGTTATTTCATTAGATGATTAATAACATAAAAGTTTTCCATTGAAAGTGCAAAAATATTCTGTTGAAGTGCTTCCATTTAAAGTGTAAATATAGAATTTATAAAATATATTCTTCAGTTTCTAGTTTTGAAATATTTTACCAGAAATTTCCCATTTTAAGCATAAAAAAAAAAGTTGTTCGCATAAATTGTTAATTTTTTATGTTAACATAGGTAAAAGACCAGAAATTTAAGTAAAAAAAAAAGTCTTTAGTAAAAAAAAAAAGTTGCTAGCAAAAAGCCGGATTTTTTCAGTTTTTTTCTAGGGAAAAAAACATATTCTCAGAAAAACTTTGGTCGCAAAATGCGGATTTGTGATCAGCACCCTATTTTGTTTTTTTATGTGAACATAGGTAGAATACCAGAAATTTTCTATCTTAAGTAAAAAAGTATAAGCAAAAGGCCGAATTTTTCCAGTTTCTTTCTAGAAAAAAAAAAAAAAAAACATTTCCCAGAAAAATTTTGGTCACAAAATGCGGATTTGTGGTCAGCATTCTGTTTATTTTTTACGTGAACATAAGTAAACAAGTTGAGAATAAATAAACAAGCCACCTTCCCTCTGCTTTGCTTGTTAAAATAAAGAAGCTAAGGTAGAAATGTATTTCTAGAAAGAGCGGGTCGCTCTCTCTCTATTAATAGAAAGAATGTTTATCAGCGCCGCCACTACAACATGTTGGCTTCAATTCTGAAAGTACCGCCGGCAAATCCAAATAATCATTAAGTTAATGGGAAAGACAAGTACTTTTGTTACTGCAGCCTAGTTTAGAATGATCGGCACATTTCTATGAATTGGAGGAGTAATGCATACAATAGTTTCCTGGCCCGTAATGTAACAGCAATGACTTGAAGTATAGAAACAAAAAAAGTATCAAAATGAAAATCTAATCTATAAAGCCATGAAAAAAAAAAAAAAAAAACACCGGCAAAAATTTACAAATATTGTATTTCTCTTATTTTATTATTATTTTTTTAAAAATATTTTTGTAGGAAACAAGGAAAATAGTAAAAAAGTGAAATTTTCAGAGAATAAGAAATTATAAGAAAATTGAAAATTTTATATGTAGTAAAAGCTTAAGTGCCCAGTTCAGGGGAACCCTATTCTACTCTACACTCGAACCAAAAGGAGGATTGTTTGAAAATATTTATAAAGATTTCAACTTGAAATCGCAAGTTTGATGATAAAATTTATGAAACGTGTATAGTTATGATGCAAATACAACGTTACAAATTTACATTTTAAACGCACAGTCGCAAAACACGTGATACTAATAACGACTGAAACAAGAAATTTACAGCATGAAAATGAACAATCATATTCAAAAACAATGAACAATCATTGCTGAAATCAGAGTCAGAGAACAAGCTGCTTTAAGATTACCTCGGTAGCTTAACCGCCATGCATTGACTTCGAATAAATAAAAAAGTGTGGCAAAAATATTTTGGGTTTGAAATTTTTGTCAAATTTGTTGTTTTGTCAAATTTTGTACTCAGAAATAAAGAATGCATTGGGTCTTCAGCCCTACGCATTTTATAAATAAAGGGCACAGCTCCTTCTAAAATTAAAATTTTTCACTCAATATTTGCGTAATTAAATTTGCAATTAAAAAGAATTTATAATTTTTCGTGTTTGAATTCTAAAAAAAATGCGGGCTTTAACATTTCCTTAGTGAAAACTGCAAGCAAATTATCCCTTACTTGCCTCCCCCTCCCCCCCGTCGAAGGAATGTACGGTCTTATAGCTGATCAATGGGAAATTTTTTTTTCATATGCCACAACGAAACAGAATACAAAAAAAAAAAGAAAGATAGAGAAACATAATTTACAGTTAAACAATATCTTTAATGTGATTTCAAAACAATTTGAATCATAAGTTTAAATTGCGTGGTTTAGATAATTCAAACCCAGTTAATAATAATCTCTCTCTCTCTATATATATATACATATATATATATGTACATGGAGGGGAGGAAAACCCCAAAAATCTTTTATGGTTAGCCCGACCGTAAGAGGACTCTTACAATGATTCGTGTACCTCTGGGGATATTTTGCGTCAGCACTGTTCTCAGTGAGAGCCGGGTGCGGAATTTGTATCAACCAGCCATCGTTGGGACTCGAACCCGGTTAAATTCATTGGAAGTCGAATGCTCTATCCCCTTAGCCACGACGGCTCGAAATATACTGTTTTATATTGCCTTCGTGGAGGACATTTTTGATGGATTCAACCCGCATTTGCGTTACATGGAGAGGAAAACCACGAGAACCTCCCACGGTTAGCCTTACGGCAAGGGGACTCTAACTCACGATCCTTCTACCACTGAGGATATTTCACGTCAGCACTGTGCAAACCGGATGCGGAATTCGTATCCACCAGCCATTGCCGGGATCGAACTCCAGTTCACCTCATTGGAAGGCGAACACTCTGTCCCCTGAGTCATCGCTGCTCCAAATATTCTGTTTGATATTTTATGTTTAACAAGAAATGCTGTAACATCAATCAGAACATATTTAATGAGATATCCTTAAAGTAATTAATATTTTAAGGGCATTCGAAATATAGATGCAAAAATATGTGTACTAAAATTTGTTAAGATTTAATGCCATGAACTTGCCGCTTTTTATCCTAATTTATGATTGATTTTCTCTTTCGCAGATAAAGTACACTGGTGCGAGTATGAACACGGCGAGATCTTTTGGTCCTGCTGTTATACTCAACAATTGGGAGAATCACTGGGTGAGAATTTTTTTTTTTTTAAAATTATAATCTGAGAGTTCTGTAACTACAGGATGTTCCACCAATCTTTTTGAAATTTTATCGAAAACGGATACTAGACACATTTGTAGCAGTAATAGTACTTTATTTACGTCGCTCTAGAGCTGCTCAGTGAGCTATTGGCGACGGTCTAGGAAATATCCCTGAGGATGATCTAAAGACGTGCCATTACAGTTTTGATTCTCTGTAGAGTTGATGGGTCCCCGCTTTGGTGACCCGACTTTCCGAAGTCGATTCTCGTTTTGGGCCACTGTGGGCTCTCGACACATTTGAGGTAGCAAACTAATACTTATGTGAGAAATAATATCAAAACAACTATTCAATAGTTATAATATTTACGCGTAGTCGACAAGTAAGAAACATTAGCTTCAGTATAGATTAAAAAACTAATCAGGGTTATGAAGTTAAAAATTATTATAATTTTGTTCCTTTCCTACTCAATTATATCAGCCGTGGTATCATCCAGGAAAGTTTTGACGTTGGTTCCACTAGCCCTGTTTTCAGACCCTGGATGATTGAAGAAAAAAATATTGCGAGTTGTCATTTGTTATAACCTAGACATGCTTTAGAACAAATCGTCTACGAGATGCGATTTAAATGGTCACTCACTGTCCTTTACAATGAAATCTGGACGAACTACATATCTACAGACGCGGATACATCTCCATACCAGTACACAGTGTTTACGACGAGGTAAGGTACGGTGCTTTATTTACGTCTCACTAGAGTTGCACAATGGGTTATTCGCGACTGTCTGGGAAACATCCTTGAGGATGATCCGATTCCGAAGACATACCATCACAATTTTGATCCTCTGCAGAGGGGATGGCTCCCCTGCTTTGGTAGCCAGACGGTTGAACCGTTTAACGAGGACCGATATCGTACACCCTCAGTCCCTAGGCAGGCTGGTCAAAGTGGTCACCCACCCTCTTACTGACTGCAGCCAGTGATGCTTGACTTCAGTGTTCTACTGGGAACCGTGTCTTAACGATCAGTCCTGGTTTTCAGCGTAAACTTCGCCATTTGTAACAGAGAACTGTAA
The DNA here is from genome assembly GCF_982258835.1 of Parasteatoda tepidariorum. Lineage (NCBI taxonomy): Eukaryota > Metazoa > Arthropoda > Arachnida > Araneae > Theridiidae > Parasteatoda > Parasteatoda tepidariorum. The sequence continues at coordinate 96,689,934 of NC_141758.1, read as the reverse complement.
GTTTGTGTGAATACTGAAGGTTCCTTATTGAATCAACAAAGGCTCCGATTCAGATATTGGCACTGATTCTGTTTCGAATCGACCACAAGTTTGAACAATTTTCATCAACTGATCAAACGTGGTGTTTCCCTATTCTCTTCTTTATAATTAGCACTAAGAGTTTTTCTATTTACAATTGAGACAAGTTTAAATACAAAATGTTACTTAAATTTCTCAACGTACCAAAATGTTTAGACAAATTTCTCATTAAGAGCAACTTTATTTCAACTTGAATTGACTTAAATCTTTTTTTAAATTTCAGATATACTGGGTAGGACCTATTCTCGGAGGGGTGGTAGCCGGACTTATATACGAACACCTCTTCGCTGCTTCACCTCATGATAAAGAAGAACATTCTCGAAACTATAACGATTGTGACAGGACAACATCCATATAAAACAACGAAACAAATAACTTTTCAAATGGCCACAGCAACGAAATTATGAAAGTTCTGTTCACCATTTAGAACATATCGGTAATGGTGGTAGAACAAATTTTCTTCAGATCGTTTTCAGTAAACATTGATTCATTTTAGCTTTTTTTTCTGAGAATATGGTTCACTACTGGTCATAATTCTTTGGATGAACTCAAAAGTGACTGTGTTCTTAATTCTTTTTTCAGCTATCGTGTACTTCGATTTATTAACGGAAAAAGGTTGTGAAAATATATGGCCATGCAGTTCTCCACTTTCATTTTTTGGTGTCTTTGTGAACATTATGGCTTTGATCGAACGACTTTCTGGTGGCTCTATATTTTTGGAACAACCTCGAGACAGATGTTCTTGTTGGGGCAAAATTCAGCTGCTAGCTACTTTTGGAATGATTTTTTATAAGTTGAAAAGCAAACCGTTCGGTAGTTACGACGACATGGTCTTAGGGATGATGATTGAGAATCAGTGGTGGATTTAAAAATTTATAATTACATTCGAGAAAGCCAAACAGTTGCATTCATCAGTTTTCAAGTCATTTGAGCCTTAAACTGTAATTTTTTCTTTCATTATAACTTCAGATGGCCAGTAAAATAAAACCACATTCGCTGACACAGAGGTGATAAATAAAAAAAATATATGCAAGGCTCTAAAAAAGAATTTTAATATTTTTAGCATAGACAAAAGGTACGATAGTGTTTTCTAGTTCTACCATCCATTACGAACCAATTCTATGGCGACGTGGATTAAATGATAGAACGTTGCCATTCATATGAAATTCGTTAGAATTGAGCTTTGTGTCCTGATGCCATCGGATCACTGAAATTTCTAATCCATTCGTTCGAAACTAAACCTGATAGTTATTCCATGCAAAAGTTTTTGAAAAAATCCACTGTTTCGAAGTAGTTATAAATATTTGGTGTTAGTACCTAAGAACTCATCCTTCTTAAATCGAAGTAAATCTTCTTGGTATGAACTCCAGCCCAGATAATTTTGATTGTTTTCCGTCCAGAAAGATGAAGTGTTAACAAAGGGAACAACCAAGACCAACACGATTTCATTTTAAGGGAATGACTACTCTTTTTCTCTATATATTTATATGTGTATAGAAATTTATTTTGTCACTAAATGGCATTAAATTTTGTCATTAAAAAATTGTGTCTTTTTTTTAAAATTAAAAACGTCTATTCAAGATGAAGAGGAAAGGAACGCAATAGCTTGGCATGTCCTCCATACATCGAAAGTTTGTCGGGATGTTCGATAATAATTTGAGAACCGGCAGCACCGATTTGGATTGTTCTTTTTCCAACAGTTTGCAAACTTTTATAGAGTGGTTTGTAAGGATAGATAGAAAGGCGGACCAGCTGGTCGCCGGTAATAAACTTACAAATTTTGGTTTATGCAATCTTAGCACTACTTTTATTTCTGGTGTTTACAAGGTCGCTATACCACGGGAGGCCAATTCTGATTACCTTCTATTGGTATTTTAAAATTTAAAGAAACTCAGTTTGTTTATGGTGGAAAATGGAGTAAAACATTTCAAGGAAGGGTAGATGAACGATTATTTATTGCTATTAAATAAAAAAATCGAAAGGATTCTTTTTAGGTGTTGAATATAAATAATTTTCTGTTATGGGAAGAAATAAAATAAATGCTAAAAATTTTAAGTCCAAAGATTTACTTAGATTACATTTACAAAATCACGATATTAATTGTGTGATCGTAAGTTATATATAAAGAAGGGGGCAACTATAATTATGTTTCCAGGAAACAAATAAGAACAAGCAGGTTTCAAAAGGTTTTTTTTTCTTTTTTACTATCATAACATTGTGAAATACATTAAATTTCCATATTAAAAACAGGAAACATTTAAATGCTAATTTATTAAAGTCTATATTTTAATTTTTATGATTTTACACGTTTTAAGTATTTTGACGATTTTTAAAGCATTCATTTTTTGGTTTGACAATGAAAAAATTATGTTCGATTGCAAATATAAAAATAACTAGCACTTTTAAGTAAGACAAAAGAAAATATTAAAAAATTAAAGATCAAAAAGTTTTTTTTTTAAATTATAACTTTTTTTTGGAAAACAAACACGCTTAGCGACATTAAATTTCTTTTGATTCGACTTCAGAATTCAAAACGTCTCCTTAAGTTATAATTTTCCCCATAAAAATGAGTGCTAATATATCGGTCAGAAAGGCCATTTAAAAAAGAAAATGTAAAAACACGAATTTGAAACAAGTTTTATACTTATATGTAGTTATAATTACAATTTAAATAAACTAAGCATATATTTTTCTCAAACTAGAGTTAAAACATTTTTTTAAATAATTGATATTTTACTGTTATTATATTGTGTTATAGCATGCTGCCCAAAAGACAAAATAAGTTTAAGAGAAATATTTGTCCAAATCACCCTTTGTTTCTCAATCATCTGCTTCTAATAACAGTGTTCTTTATTTTTACAACTGTCCTCATAATTACATCAAATGTTTTCCTCGCGTATTTTTACATGATGAAATTTAGAATTGTTCTCAATTTTATAATTATATCCACTTAGACCTTCCAATAGCATAATACCAATTAAGGATTTTAGAAGAAAAAAAACACCTCACCAGAAATACATTTTTTAGTTTTCTTCCTCAAAAATCTATTTCTGGTAAGTACTGTTTTACTTCCTTTCATATGTTAAATATAAAACTTAAAATGAAACCTGTTGCAGGACAAATACTGAAATCTCTTTGGCAGGGTTGGGGTTTTGGACGTCCTAAACTGGTTTTGGACAGGACACGTGGGTTTTACTGTCTTAGATTGGGTAAAACTGTCTTAAAGTGTTCAAAACCTTGAACTTTGGTAAAAGGTAAAAATTCTATAGGTGTAACCATTGTACACATAATAATTACATGTATCAATAAATATTTGATATTTTTTATACAATTTACTATAACTTATTAAAAGAAAATAATATAATATAATAGGAAAAGGTTTATAATTTTTGAAGCACCACAATTCATTGAACAACAGTGAATGCCTAATCCTTTAAATATAAATATGCTTTTAATACTGATAAATAATATTTTTGCATAAGAATAAATATGGCAATATTAAAAAATAATAATTTTTCCTAAAAAAAATACTAAATTTGTTCAAAAATTAACCTTTTTCACAATATTTTTTTAAAAAAATGTTATAATTTCTGCATCACAGGATGATAAAAAAGACATCTATTTTGAAAAGAATTGTTTTTGAATATAAATATATTAGTTTAAATTGGAAATACAAAATAACTGAAAAATGTATTAATAGTTTTGAAGGGCATAACATCAGTTTCAGTTACTGACACTGGTGATGTATCACCACTATACTAAAAGAATTGAACATGAATGAAATAAAAGTATTGAATACTGTAGATAAATCTGTTTATGACGAACCAAGCACTTAGTCCCTAATATTTTAACCTGTATGGCAAGGCCAAACTTCAGTTATGTACTATTGAATGAGAGGACCAATTGAACTTGATTACTGATTAATCTTCCTTTGTTTAATGTTTAAATTGAAGAGTCAAACAATATTAATAAAACATTATACTTTTAAAAACAAAAATTCCCTAGTATATTTAATTATCAATACGTTATTAGTTCTATGTTTATTTTACCTCTTAAATATTGTTCAGATGAAATAGTGACATAATTTGAGTAAAAGGGTTTTGGACAGGACGGTTTAAACCGTGGATTAATCCATTCTGTCCTAAACCTTGCCAACCCTGCTTTTTGGTATCTATGTTCTGTTAGTATATCTGCTGCTCCCATTATCACCTATGAAATGACATACATCTATCGGACAGTAACTTTGAAGCAGATAATTAAATCAATCATTTATAATTTCTTTATTTTGCAAAAGGAAAAAATATAACAGAAGAGAAAAAATAAAGGGTGATTATGATTGTATAACTTGTAGCATGGCGAAGAGAACAAAAAAGCGTGAATTTTTATTTTATTTTAGTAGCTAAATGATAAAAGTTGCTGATTTTGCCGTCGCTGATTTGCCCATATATCAGCCAAAATAGTCCTTGCCTTTGATACATATATATGTATGCCAGCCAACATTGAGGAAATAAAATAACAGAGATTTTACTAGTGACACATTTTAGGCTACAAGTAAAGTTTTGATACATCGTGCACGTCAAAAAGAGAAATTGAAAATAAGCAATTACATTAAGGAACGAAAAAAATATGTAAATAAATCATAGTTTAAAGGAGATTTTTTTTAAAACTACTTAATCTATTAACACTCAACATAGTGTAGTACTAGCAATAGCAATATCTGTTGAGGAATAAGGGATTTTTGCCATCAGCGGATATTTTATCGGCAATTTTTTAAAAAACATTTCTTTAACAAATACAGAGAAATTTGAGAATATACGGGTAATCAGGAGATAGTTGTAAAATACAGGAGTCTTCAATAAAAAAACAGGAGACTTGGCAGGTATGTAATTTATAAAACAAGATTTAAGTATTATTAAAAGGGCATCGAGAAACTTGCTGCAGTTATAGAAAAAGTATGAGTACAAATAATATAGATTATAGAGACAATCGGTTGTACCCACCAACGCCAGAATAATAATAATTAAAAAACAAAAATAACAGCTGTCAATTTTGTGCAGCGATATAAAATACAAAACATTTAATTATATATTTTTTCTGTATAAAATAATTTCCAATTGTATTAAGAATAAGAGCTAAGTAAAAGTATTAGAAAGATTTGTACAAAATATGATCATGGAATTAAATCGAATTGCTTGTAAGGGAAAAAAATAAAAGGTTTGTCTCTAAATTGCAAAAAAGAATGCTTAAAAAAGCGAAAATTACTAAAAAAAAGAATTGAGACAATTATAAATTCTTTTTATCTAGAAAATAAGTAGTCATTAAAATGTAGAAGCTAGACTATTTTTTTTAGTTTATCGACAGCTTTTTGCAATTCTCAAGTGTAAATTAAAATTACTAGAAAATGGGGCAAATTCTGAATATTTGGTATTTTAGAACATAGCAACTACTAATTTTTTATTCGTATACTTCCTTTACTATACAGTCAAATCCCGCTTCAGCAAAATCCCAAATAGCGAAAATTTCAATGAATCTCCATAGAAACAATGGATTAAAAATATTGATTTTACGAAATTGGTAATTTAACGAAGGTGATAATAAGCAACAAATCTCATTTTCTCTCATGATTAAAAACACTTTTCCATTCACCAAAAGCGCACAAGTATCTCAGAATTAAAATATTTTCGCATTTTCAAAATAAAAAGACTCTGATAGGAAAGAGACAAGTCAATAAAGTCGAGTCACCCTGAAAAGACTAAACCACAACCCATTCATGTGTGAAAAAGCAAAGATACACGCGGCTTTCCAAAAGAGCGATTTCCAGTTCAGTTGTTTGAAAATGCGCATAATTTGGAAAAGTTTGTAATTTTTACTGGTTCTATTATCTGGTATCTAATTATAGTCAGTTAATTAAAGACAGCTACAAAAAAAAAGTCACACAACCCTGAAATTCGTAAGATCGGTACAACGAATTTTCGTTATTGCGTAGCGATTGTTTCGCTCCCTTGGAATTCGTTAAAACGGAGTTCAACTGCATACTAATATACAAACAAAATTTTTTTTAAAAATTTCCAAGAAATACTTTTTAGAAATTTTGGTCAGTAAAATAAAGACAGAGACAAAAACAAAGGCACATAACCGTGAAATTCGTAATATTGGTACAACGAATTTTCATCATTGCGTAGCAATTGTATCTGTCCCTTGGAATTTGTTTAAAATGGGGTTCAACTGTATACTGATACACAAAAGTTTCTTTCTTTTTTAATTTTATAGAAAAAAAGCTCTTTTGAATTTTTAGAGTCAGTAATAAAGACAGTGACCAAAAAAAAAAAAGGACACATAACCTGAAAATATTTTCCACTTTATTGCATGGTAATGAAACATAAAATATGAACAATGGAATGATAGATAACTATGAAATAGAGCAAGAATATATAATAAAAAGAAAAAAAAACCACATCCTTTAATCCTAGTCTGACAGAAATTTAGAATTTGATCGATTCAAAATAAAATATATTTTTCACCATTAATCATCAGTTTCATAGATTGAAAGAGCATTTAAAACAAAAAGTTACCACAATTGCAATTTATATATTGAATTAGCAACTTATTATTCAGAACATTTTTATGTTTTACAACATGCAACCCAAGTTTCAGTGAATCAACATTTATACAAATTCATTGCTTTTCGAGGGGATATCATCTTTCTTTTTCTTCTATGAAATTGAATTGAATCTGTTAGAAAAATTCTAAACTCTTGCAGATACCTCAAATAGCGGTTACTAAATTAGTAAAAAGTTTTTCGTAATTCAAGAACCTTTTATTTTTGCAAAGAAAAAAAAACAAAAAAAAAACTATGTAAAGGATTATGTACTAATTTTGACTTATGTTTCTTTATTTGAAATTTTTAAATGGTATAATAAATTTAATTAAAATTATTCACAGCATTTTGAGGTATTTGTGGCAATTTTTCTTATTTTTTCACCGATAACAAGGAGGAAAAAAAAGCTAGATGATATGAATTTCTCTTAAAATAAATAACAGATAAACATTTGTAATTTTATCTGTTTCTTTTTTTAAGAGGCAAAATATGATTAAATTCACTTATTTATTTTTCAAAGTTAATATTCATATTTTAATAAAATACTTGTACTCAAAATTTTTAATTTTATATAAAATTAAAAACCTCTATTTCTGAAAAGTTCAAATAACCAGTAGTTTTTCCTCACTAAGAATATAAATTAATGCAAGTGAAGTTGTTTGGGAAAAAAAAAGAATAAAGATCTTTTTTAAACAATTATTAAAAAAATGTTTGAAAGAGATTGATTTGAAATATAAATATAACTAAACTAAATATATGTACCATGAATGGCTAAGATCAAAAGAAATTTGTAGAAAAATATAAAAAAAAATGTTGCAATCAGATTTAATTTCAGTTTAGCATGAAACGAATCATCATTAAAAGGTTAACTGAAAATATATTTAAATATACATTTTAACTAATAAAACGACTATATCAGAGATTATCCAATGGCAGACGCTATCACTTCACTAACATTGGGATCACTACTCCTGACAGCAATGTTCATGGTGACGCCTTCCGTGTCAGCACGGACAGCAAGCTTTGCTCGCACCAACACCATGTGTCCACCGCGGTACACTCCAGACAGAAAAAGTACATGTGAACTTTTGTTTTCAGGAATTTTGTCTGACCTTTCGCAAGGTTGCATGCCAAGAAATTGGAGAACATTCTTTACAGCATCTGTAAGAAATGACAGAAACCATTTGGTACACACATAAACATAAAAATATTAATAATAAATCACTCTAGCTTTAAGCATTTTGATGCAGTTGGGACACTCTTGTTCCTTACATATTTATATTTTCCTAATGTTCTAATTACAAGTAAAAATACATTTTGGTATTTTTTAATTATAAAAAACAGACAAATAATTAAATAGTTACTAAAAAAATGAGTTAGATTATTAGAATTATATTTGTACTAAAATATAAAATCCAAAAAAAGTAGTTGAATTTCTTTTTTTCATTTATAATCAAATATTAATTTTGTAAATTCGAGAAATTTTAACAATGAATAACTGTTTTTCTAAGATCTAAAAAGTGTAAATTTGAAGAAGAAAAAAGTGAGGGAAATAAAAATATATAAAATTGATTTAAATCTAGAAAATTTTCAGTAAAATAAATAAATAAATAAAAATTATATTGAGTATTAAAGAGAAAGTTTAAATTATAATCCCATGAATGAAGCTAAATTGATTCATTTGTTTAACCTTTCTATAAAGCAAAACCACTAGTAAGGAATTGACAAGAAATATTCCTATGAGAAAATGTTTAAGCTTACCTTCCAGAGTTTTGAGATTAAAGGCATAAGTGTCTTCCAGTTCGTTCTTAGCAGTGATTTCTTCCCAAGCAGCGCTAAAGTTTGTTTTTAATACTTTTTGAATGTGGTCGCTCAACACTATGTCCAGTTCTTCAAGCTGCAGAGACAAATACATTCATTTTTTTTCATACATAAAATTTATGGCAATTTGTTCATTAAGTAATTGGTTGGCTATTAAAAGAAAATCAAAAAAATTGGATTTACTTGGATTTTTGTTCAATTTATGTAAGTTTTTTTCTCTCTTTTTTTAAAAATTTTACCAGCAAAATTATCTGATAAAATGTATTAACAGGGGTGCCACTGATATCTGCAAAAAAATTCTTATGTTTCCTTTGCACGTATTATACAATATATATAAAGAGGACACACACATTCACTGCACTCTTGTGAACTATATTAGGATAAAGATGCTGGTTCCAGTTGCCAAAAAAACGTGGAGAATTAAGAAACAGCTGACATAAAACAGATAATGCCTTCGAAAAAAAAATACAATATAATATAGCTGAACTATCATCTTTAAATATCCCATAGATAGAGCTTTGAGAGTACTGAATTTTTTAAAAAGAAATAAAATTCCCGGTTTCTAAGGAAAAATACAAAATTCTAAGCACTTTCCCTGGTATTTCAGCTGATTTTTATATTCCCTGTATTTTCCAGGTTTTTCCTGCTCTCCCTGCGGAGTGGCAACGCTGATTAACAATTCTTAATATTATTCAAAAACAATGACATAGTTTACAAATTGCAATATTTTGCTTTAAAATCATGATAATATGTTGATACAAATCACAATATTGGATCTTTGAATTGTGTAAATATAAATCGCAATGCACAATTTTTGGATCCTGTGAATACTAATAGCAACATTGGATTTTAAATTTGCGTGAATACAAATTGCGATATTGGATTTTTAAGTCATGTGAATACAATCCGCAATAGGTAACTTTTAAATCAGGTAAATACGAAAACGATGTTTGATATTAAAATCGTGTGAACATGAATCGCGATATTAGCAGATTCCTGCGTAGTTGCAAATATTAAAATTTCTCATTAACGCAATTTAGCAAAGGCTTTAAAATTTCAATATAGGATAGTAGAACTCAATCCTTTTTATTTTAGATTGTGAAAATTTCTTTGGATTATAGGTTTTAATTTGCGTATTTCCACGAATCAATGGTTTTGAAATATGCAGAATTCCGTGAAAAAAATCATGCCCTAAACCTCCTAGTTTCTAGACCACAAGGGATGATACGAAAAACTCTGAAATCCAAGGTAAACCTGGAATACAATCACCCCTGCACCCCATCTAGTTCAGTCCATTGTCAAAATTTAAACTGACGATAAATTCTATTTGGAGATGGTTTACAATAACAGGACAAAAAAATTTTTGTTTCGCTTCGGCTATACCAGAGGTCGCCAAAGTGGTCTATATAGACCTCCAAGGGTCTATTTAACATAAGCGGGGGTCGATCCGAACCGGAAGGGTCGATTGGTCGAAGGATTATCAGTATTTTTCAGATATGTGACAATTAGAAATAAAAGAAGAAGACTTGGAAATATATACAGGTAATCTTCAAAAATTGAGTGACGATTTTAAACTGCGTTTTGCTGATTTGGAAAACATTGACATCCCTGATTGGATTATTGTGCCATTTTCTGCTCAAATTGAAAACGTGGACATCAACATGCAAGATGAGCTTGCTGAATTATTATGGAGACTTGAAGCAAAGATGCTGTTTAAAAATTTAACAATAAGCAAATTTTGGACAAATATAAATATAATGCAAAAATATGTAAGACTTCACGAAATAGCTCAGCCATTTATGATAGCATTTCCAAGTTCCTATATGGTTGAAGACGGTTTCAGTCACGTCAATTCTAACTTAACTAAGAACAGAAATAAATTAAATGTGGAGTTTCGAAGGGATTTAAGATTAAAATGGACCAATTTTGAACCCAATATAACGAATCTTGCAGAAAAACACCAGGCACACCCATGTCATTGATTAAGAAGCAATAAATCTGTAGTTACTTTACTTATTATTTTTACTTACTTATAATTACTTATTTTTTCATAAATATTAAGGTATTTATATTTCAACATTAGTATATTTTTCATAAAGCTATTGTTACACTATGTACTATTACTTTAATAAATGTTCAAAATCATAAAACAAATGTACAAACACTGTATCTAATAGAGTTTTATCTTAATTAACAGAAAATTATTTTTATGGGGGTCGATGGAGATTTCGAAAAATTATGTAGGGGTCGATGATCAAAAAAGTTTGGCAACCCCTGGGCTATACTAATACAATAAAACACTGTAATTAACGGATATAATCATGTGTGCCGATGACAAAATTATATCTTTTCATTATTTTGTTTACTGGCTTTTAATTTCATTTTAAAAATAATTTAGTAACGTTTTTCTTTTTTAAAACATATTTTTCTTTGTATTTCTATCTTTTACACGCATATACATATAGCACAATAAAGACAAAAAGGAAAAAAAGAAAAGAAAAGAAAAAAAAAAAACGAAGGAAATTAAGAAAATTAATAAGTTTTATTTACTGCACAAAAGTTGCAGGTATATAGAACTTCTAAAATAAGTTAAAAATATTAAAAATATATATATACAGTGTAAAGTCGCGTATCCGGAATCGGTGGGACTTCCAGAAGTCCGTATAATAGACCCCCAAGGTAAACAAAGCTTAAAATTATTTAATAAACGATCTGAATCTAAGAAGTAAAAAATAAATAAACGTTATTTTTAAGGGGAACAATATTTTAGCATTAGAATATCTAAATCAAAAATAAAATATTAGAAAAAAATATTATTGCTGAAAATATGGAAAACGAAAAAAATTTAACAGTTATGAAAATATTAATCCGCCATTTTGAACTAGAACGATTCAAGCAGGAAGGGGAAATTCATGTCATTCTGGAACAAAGCTTAAAATGATCTAAATCTAAGAAGCAAAAAATAAATAAACATTATTTTTAAGGGGAATAATGTTTTAGTATTAGAATATCTAATCAATAAAATATGAAATATTAGAAAAAAAATATTATTCCTTAAAATATCGAAAACGAAAAAAAATTGACATATGAAAATAATAATCCGCCATTTTTAACAAGAATGATTCAAGCAAGAAAGGGAAATTCCCGTCATTCATTAGAGTGGGTAGGTGGAGGAGAAAAATTCATTTCCTCCTTATTTGTGAAAGAAAATAAGTGTAAAGAGGAGATCATTTAAGTTGAGGGTGGGGAAGTAAATTGTTTTCTCTCCATTCATTGGCTATCAATCAAGCAAAAAGGCGGGGCACGCTGATCGGGTTCTCTTTATTTTTTCTTCTATGACTGAAAGAATCTGCTAAGAGAATGTTACCCCCTTTTCCCCCCGCCTCCTAAATATTACATGGTATGGGGAAGAACGAATGTTTTGTTTCTCAAGGACGTATATCCTTTTAGACCTATTCAAATTTTCCATTTTGACTCCCCCTCCACCTTAACGCTTGCCCCGTTTACCCTTTTCCACAGTATTTCTTCTTTCAATAAAAAGGTTCCACGAAATGCCTCTTTTACTAGCCACCTGCATGGGAAAGGGGGGGGGGACTCAGTTGCGATCTTTTGAAAACAAATCTCTCTCTTTTTCCTACATTCCAAGGGAGGAGTGTCACTAATGGTCACTCAATGGGCTTGGTAGATCTTCACTTCCCCTTTCTGGTGATTTATGGGTTCGATGCAAAAAAGAGAAAATATGTCAAAAGACTTCTTTTTTTATTTTATTTTTTTTTATTAAGGAAAGGGGATGATGGAGAGATGTTTGTTTATTTTGATTGTTAAAAAGTGTCTGGGAAATTGACCCTTCCGGGAAAGGGACGTCCGGATATGGGACGTTACACTGTATTAAAAACAAAATTATATAATCTCTTCATCAGCTCGCACGATTTATATCCGCAAAAAAGAGTGCTATTTGCGGATATAATCCTGTGAGCCGATGAATAGATTATCTTATAATTTGTTTTGCTTTTTGGCATTTTAATATACACTAAAAAAATTTTTTCTTTAAATATTTTATTTTAATAATTTTTCTTCTTCTATTTTCATTAATCTTTAATATTTCCCATGTTCTCTCCATGTCAATGAAAAGGAATATACACAATTGTATTAGAATTCCCTGAACTACACCTAACTCCTTGAACTAAGCCATCATCTTAAAATAAGTAAGAATACTTACTACATATTCATCTTCATAGCCTTCCTCATCATCTGGTTCCCCACTGTTTGGATCACAATCTTTAACTAAGTACTTTAATGTATTACTCAATGTTCCAAGTACTGAAAGACATTATAAGTTTCAATATAAGTGCACAAAACAAAGTTAAGTAGTTCATTTGCTTATTAAGACAAAATTAAAAACACTTAGGAAAATCCCTAATGTTTTAATGAATTGGCATAAACATATTTAGTTAAAATTTTTCCTATTATTTTGAATAATTATTATATTATTTCTAATATTATTTCTTTATTTCATCAATATATAATTCTTTTTAACAGGGTCCGTAGCCAAATCTTTTAATGAAAAATAAGCACCTTTTAAGTTTTTATTTTAAGCACTCAAAAAATATTAATTTTTAAGCACTATAAACATTAAAAAAAAAATGCAAAATAATTTTCAAAGACATGATCATGATAAAATATATAAACGTGTAAAATGATTGGCGCTATCGTACGTTACGCCAAAATGGATTGTGAAAACGTTAATTAGAACAAAGTGAAAAGCACGTTTTTGCACAATACATGGTGAAAATCGACATAACGAATTAAAACCTTATTTTTGAAAAGAGAAAGTTAGGCACTTTTTAAAAATACCCAACGACAAAAGCACCTTTAAAAACGCTATGCACCATGTTTAATCATTCCAAATCTCGTTCTAAGCAAATTAAATCAACTATTTAATTCCTATTTAATTCCTATCCAATTTTATTGAAAGCGAATGTAAATACTTTTATTCTTTTCTTTTAATACTAAATGTTACTCAATACAAGAGCATAACTAATTACAATTCAATGTCGGGATAAAATGAACATCAAAAGCTCTTTTTATCTTCCTTTCCTTAAGCTGCATAACTTCTTTATAAACCACAAAAATGTTTCGGTTACAGGGCTAAATACTAAGAAATTTTTTGGTGATTAATTTTTGAGCCAAATTATTTCTTAATAACTCGCCAATAATGGATCTCCTAAGTGTGGGTTAGGATACAATCGGAGTTCTAGAAATGTAAAAAAATAAACTTTTTTTGGATCTGTCTTGCCGGAAAAAAGGTACAACTGCGGGGAATGCCCAAGTTGAAGTTAATGATCAATAGGGAATGTGTTTCTTAGTGATGCCTTTATTAATGGATTAACTTCTAAAATTGGATGAATAAAAATTGCAGGGTTGCCACACAAATCTGGAAAAAGAATTTCCTGTGTTTTCCCTGTACATATTATGCACAATCTATTAACACGTAATCCCTGTGCTCTGGAGTGAGCTATATTAGGCTAACTATATTACTTTTAATTGCTGGAAAAACTTGAAGAAATAAGGAACAGCTTAGTATACTTAAAACAAATAATGCAATAGTAATTGAATAGAAATAGTAATTGAAAATATCATCCTTAAATATCCCACCGATTGATTTTTAAGTGGTCACCACGTTTAAAAGATGAAAAAAAGAAATAGAATTCCCTGTATTTTCTCAGTTGCAAGGAAAAACTTAAAATTTCCTGCTATTTTAGGTGATTTTTAAATTCCAGGTTTTCCATGTAGAGCGGCAACTCTGAATTGGAAAAAACTGCTCATTTTCTTCACAACAAAAGAGGACATTTCACGATCGGCAAGGTTCAAATATTAATTTTAAGAATGGCATATAATATTTTGTTTTTCATTGCTTTAAATAAACCTTTAAAAAAATAAATAAAAACAGTTAGCATTTACAGAATTCAGATTAGTACAAATTGGAGGTGTACACACACTAAATTCTATATAGGTACAAAATATAAATAAAGTTATACATAAATTTACTATTATACATAAAAAAGTAAAATTTGGATAAAAGTACTAAATAAAAAATTACATTGCTGCAACTTTATACCTCATTATAAAATAGAAATTTGATGTTCTAGTTTTTGGTTAAATTAGAACTAGCCATTATTGCTTTTTTTTTTTTAATCATCATTTGAACCGCTAAAGTTTTTTTGCACTCAGCATTTAAGATTTGTATTTATGTCTTTTTGCTTTTCTAATGGGAGAGAAGATTAAGTTTTAGACGGGCTTGTTGGGAGGGCAAAAGATTCAGATTTTTATTTTTATTCTTACATAGCTGCCAACATGGATAGGAAAAAACCCAGTAGGTTTTACGAAATATTATAAATTTTATAATAATTGTAGCACATTGCTATTATCTTTACTCTTAATTTCGAATATTAAAAGGGCTGCAATTCCTCAAAGGTAGTAAAGAGATTTTTTTTAAATTAATTTAAAAAGAGAGTTCAGAATAAAAATAAACTGGACATTTTAAAACAAGAAGAGAACTTCTACAAATGAAGTTTGCTTCATTATGTATCAGTAATAATTAAAATATTCAAGCAACCAAGCAATGATCTGTACAAAAATTCTATTTAAATAGTGATTTTTTTCATAAAACTTACTCAATTTTAGGAAATTTTCAAACATGTGCAAATCTAATTTTAATTAAACCAGGAGAAACTGGCAAAATCCAGTAGAGTTGGCAGCTATGTTTTTATTGCCATGAAATCGATTTTCTATTTTTTTAAAATTGTTTTTAGAATTGTTCAAAGAGTAGAAAGAAATTATTGCTTGGTTAGAACTTGATTGGATTAGTTCTTCGTAGTTAAGGGAAAAAAACAAAAGCTTTGGAAAGTTTTCCTTTCCAAAGTTTTTAAAGTTTTTTTTAAGAATAAGATTACGTAAACTTCTGAAAACCACAATTTTAACAACTCAACCGTAAGACTGTAATAGACTATGAAATTGTAATATTTAGCACCACTGCATATAGTTTGCCAAAAGTAAGAATTCCCCATGCCATTCGCCTGGACCCGTGGAGGTGACTATGGTAACGGGATATAACTATTTCAAGTAGGGGTGTGGGGTCACTGTTTAGGACAGGTTTTGGCTCGGGTTGGCGAGAGAAAGGGAAGCTACCCTCCCTGAAATGAGCTATTCTTGTTTCCATAGCAGCAGACAGCCCCAGACATTGTGGTGGGAGGAGTTCTTACCGTAGACAAACTATACAGAGCATGCAGATCTAAAAACAATAAGAAGTAAATAAAACTTACCAACTAAGGGATCATTGGGTAAGCTGATGCAGGCGTATGCTGTACCAGGAACACTGTACTGTAATCTTGAACAAGGAGAGTAACAGACCACTTCAAAACCTTCACTGGGCTCAACCTGAACATAAACGTTCTCCAACACTTGATCTGACAAGGTGTTTGTACAGTCAAACTGAAACAAGAGTGCTTTTCTTAAAGAGTTTTTCAATTATTTTGTTACCACATGCAAGGAAATAGATTGCATTAATCATTTTAACATGCAATATTTTTATATTATGGGATGAATAATTCTGAGAAAACTATAGGGAAAAAAAAGTTTGAAGTTTTTTATTCTTTTTGTTTTATAATTGAAATGCATACTAGCCAACATGTATAGGAAAAAATCCAGTAGATTATGCAAAATATTTCACACATAGGGAATTTTAGGGATTTCCATTATCATAATCAAAATAGAAAAAAAAGCAATATTTTCCAGCTATGATTGAATTAAATATACTTAAAATGTTTTGTATTACGTTTACTCATAATTTAGAATGGTAAATAGCATTCATCAAAGATAGTTAAGATTTTTTTTAAAACTAATTTAAGAAGGGAGTTCTGAGTAAAAATAAACTGAAAATTTTAGAACAAAAAAAGTTTTTAATTGATTTTTAAAAATGAGACTTATTTAAATATTTAAGCAAGCAACAATCTATTTAAATAGATTTTTTTTAAAGAAACTTACTCAATTTTAGAGAATTTTCTAAAAAGTACAAAAACCAGAAAATTCTTTATTAAACCAGTAGAAAAGGAGAAACTGGAAAAATCCAGTAATCTCCTGGAAAATCCAGTACAGTTGGCAGCAATGGTTTCAAGATAGGCATGTTCACATCTCCTCCGAAGGTCACCAATGTCAGGAGGGGAGTGGTCGACAATGTCAACCTTCATCTATGAAAAAGGTACCCCAACACAGAATTGAGTTAACACGTGTTATATACCAGTGAGTTGGAATTGTGTTTTTGTAGTGGTAGATACACTACAGTCCCATAACAAAGGATATTCTTATTACATTAAAAGTGCCTGTTTAGACAGTTTCTGAAAATAGAGTTTTACATCCTTCGTTCAGAAATCCCTGTGGCAGAATTTTTTCCTGCTTTCTGATACATACCTCTTCAGAACTAATATCTTGCTGCTAGATACTTTTAATAATAACAAATACACAAGTTACTAATTTAAAGTAACAGAAGCGTCAACTTCAAAGAAAAAATTTAAATAGAATGAAATAATTTTAAAATTGAATACGTAATATTATGGGCAATATTCTCGCATTTTGTAAGAGAAAAACACACTAATTATTTCTCTTTTGGCATTTTGTATATCATCACCACATTAAAATTCTTTTTTTTAAATGCTTAACTATAACTAGCAGAAAAAAGATCAACAGCAAAATCACACAAATCAGACTCTTCAAAAGGGGCTACTAAATGTGTGTTTTCCTTTTGAGATTTAGTTGTTGTAATAAATAATATTGTATTAAATATATCGGATATTAAAAACTATGCGAAAATCAATGGTAATAAATACATAAAAAATGGAATTCAGCAGAAAAGAAAACTAAACTTTTTATTTCATTATTCTCAAATGAGAATAGAAAAAACAAGAAGCAGCAAGTGGTGATATGAAAGCAGCGGCTGGCTTCCCAGCAACATTGAAAACAATAATTGAACAAGGAAATTATCCTCCAGAATTGGTTTTTAATGCTGATGAAACAGGCCTGTTTTGGAAAAGAATGCCAAAACGAACATTTCTATCCCGTGAAGAGAAACGAGCACCAGGATTTAAAGACTTAACACTTCTACTGGGTGGTAACACAAGTGGAGACTTCAAATTAAAACCACTCCAAAAACCCAAGAGCAATGAAAGGCATATCTAAAACAAACTTTACCTGTAATTTGGGTGTCTAATAAAATATCATAGATAAATATGAAATTTTTCCAGGATTGGTTCACTGAACATTTCTGCCCGCCTGTTAAACGTTATTGCGAAACTAAAAAACTTGAACAAAGAGCACTACTGCTATTTGATAATGCTCCAAGCCACCCAACAAATTTATCAGACTTAACAACATGCATTCCAGTCGAAGTGGTTTTTTCCCCGCCTAACACAACTGCATTAATCCAACCAATGGACCAAGGCGTTATATCCAATTTTAAGGCTTACTACTTGCGGTGAACATTAAAGCAGATGTTTGACATAATAGAGATTGTTTGACATAATAATTGATTGCTTCTCCGTAGAAGAGAAGCAATCAATTAGAGAATTTTGGAAAAACTACAATATCATGAATGCTGTAGAAAACATAAACCTTTCTTGGAATGAGATAACAGAAAGATCTTTGAAAGGAGTATGGAAGAACATTTGGCCTTATTTAAGTAAGAGCGAAGACATTGGACACTCTGTCGATATGGATGAAATAGTGGAATTAGCAAAACAAACCAGTTTTGATGAGGTAAATGTGGAAGACGTCGAAGAAATAGTTCAAGAAACAGCAGCTAGTCTTTCTAATGATGAGCTCAAGAGGAATTAACTGAGCAAAAGGAACTTTCGATGGCGTTTCTAAAAAGGAGTTTGACCACTATAACTGAAATTATGGACCAATTTGTTGAAAATGATCCAAATTTTGACAGGAGTTCAAAAGCAAGACGGAGTGTTATAGATGCTTTATCCACTTATCAACTTCTAACAGAACGCAAAAGGAAAACACAAATTACATTAGATGCCTTCTTGACATAAAAGGCAGAAAATTGGAAACCCAAAAGAGACTGAATAATCTGACTGACTTAGAATTTTATTTGTTTTTATAAGTACGTATATTCATTTATATTGTTTTTATTTTTGTAATAAATAAATGCTTGGTTTTATTTTTATTAAAAAAAGCATAATTATCAAATTTAATACCTAGCCAATTTTCAATCCATCTTCTCCTAACCCCATTTTTTACATGTTAAGATAGACTCGATTAGCGGTTTCGCATTACGCTCTACTTTGATGGAACCTGCGTGTTAAGCGGGGTCTTACTGTAAACTCTTTTAAATATTTCTGCAGAGAAGAAAACCAAAATTTTTTACTTCACAATGGAAAAATCTTTCTGCCAGAATTCAGCTGTTATGCGACAATGTCGCCGTGTCACCATGATACTGCCACGGTGCCAGAAATTATGCCAATAGCTAAAAAATAATAAGGCAAAAATGCCTCAAGCATCACATTTGATGTTTATGCATCAGTTGATAAAACTTGTTGTATTGCAGAAACTGATAAAGTACAGATCCAATACCACTGCCAACAATGAATATTTGCAATCGCTTCGAAACAATGAGAGGAATTTTCTGTATTCAATACAAACTTTCTGCTGTTTGCAGTGAATGGTCCCCAGGAGAAATTGTGATTGAGGTTCAACTACAAAAAAGAATTTGGGTTATTTTTCTTACCTGCAACACAATGTGGCTAGTGAATGTGTGTTTAATGCATCTAACAACAAACTCAGTCTCAGATTCAGTGAGTTCAATAGGAAGAGAAGATTTAAACAATGGACCCAAGTTCAATGAAGAGAGTTCCGGAACAGCTGACAATTGATCTGAAAATATCAAATTAAAAATATCAGAGACGATTTTATGTTAACTGTTGTCTTGAAGAGCACTTGCTTAGCTTCACAAAAAATAAAAGCTTCAGCAAAAATCAGTTTTGAACATTAATGTGCCCTTATTTTTTAAAGTTGTAATAATATATATATATATTCAATTTCGTGAAAGAAAGCCGAAGAAACAAACTAACTAGAGCATCCTCAATTTTTAAGTGTATAATTACTAATGAGATTAAAGATACAACAGAACATTGATATACAACAATTAAAGATTCACAATATAGCTATTATAATCAAATCAGAGAGCATTTCTACAATTCAGACACCGATCACCGTACTTCCAGGCAGACACAATATCGCTATTTCTAAGTAAAAGCATGTCATTGTGTACTAAGTAAAAGTATTCAACCTAATTTATATAAAGCTATTCAACACCTAATGAAACGGACATCATCATAACTAAGAGAAATGAAATGGTAGCATAATATCATCGTAAGTTGAATCCTTATATCGTTACACGGCGTGCATCTTCTCAGGTTGGCCCCTTTCCGTCAAGATGAAAGCTGCTATACCAGTGCACCGACATATGCTTTCAATTGAGCTTAGAAACTATGCATGTGTCCTAGAAAAATACATCTTTTTATCTGGAAAACAAACTAGACAGCTACTTTCCTACAAAACAGTAGGCTGCCAAAATGAACATCAGGTTGTATGCAGAATTAATAATTGTTATTGAAAAACAAATTAACAGACTTTTTTAGCATTGCTTGCAATAGAAATAATAATTCAATAAAGGAGAAGGGCACACATGTCGCACTAACCAGAAAATGTTTCACATGCAGTTTAAAATTATAGTTTTTTTAAATTTAAGGCACTTATACTGTGGCTTTATTTTTCTTGGCACATGAGTTTCAAAAAGCATTGTTAACTAAATAAAGAAAAGGATAAATATATCACCTGCGAATATATCTTGACGTGAAGCAGCAACTTTATCTTTGGACTTCCCAATGATTGGAACATCTGAAAATAACAAATCAACAATATCAAATAATCATACTTTACATATACTTTAATTCTAGTTAAAAGAAACTTACCAGCTTTCTTATCTTCTATCAAAGGTTGAGTAGCCACAGGCACAGTTTTGATATCGAAGGGCAATTCTGAAGGTTCTAACGTGTACTGATGCAAAGCTTTTTCCAAACCAATAATAGAAACTGACAAGCCTAAAAAAATTTTTTAAAAAAATGCGCTGATGAGCAATGAAAGGGAGCACTTTAGTCGCCTCGCATTTGTTATCATGTTAAACATTTAAAGAGCGTAGCTGAAAACCTTAAGACAGGGTAAAAATTAGCTGCCAGCTCTGTCCCTAGGCTAAAATATGCCCCATTATAGTTTCAGTTACTCTTAAACTAACAAACTTTTTAGCTTATTATGGTTTGTAGTGTAAATGTTAGTTATACAAGAGAGGTTGGGGGTTTGTATCCCAGCTGAGGAGTTTGAATTTTATCAATTATTTTGCAAGTTGGTAACTATTTAGTATATTTAACTCAGTTTATAAGTTATTTTTGAATTTAAATAATTTTTTTAAAAAATTAAAATTTAAAAAAACAAAAAAAATTAATCAATATTTCATATTTTATTAAAACATTAGGATTATTTTTTTTTCAAAAAAAAGTTGTAATAAATTTGTTGTAATTAACTAAAATTTTTTTTTATTTATAATAAATTTAAGTTCTCATTTAACTTAAACATGAAAATATAAACAAAATATACTATCATGCTCGTTTAAAAAAAGATAAAAAAGACTATTTATTACTTAACTATAATTCACTGAATTTCAACTTTTTTTTTTTTGTTATTTGTAATTATAATCAGAATACATTAGTGTTATATTTTTTATAGAATGATTTTTTAGTTATGTAATAGTGTTTTTTCTTCAATTTCTTTCTTCTCTTTTTCTTTTTAACCTTCCGTTAGTCGCGCGCACCTCACAGGTGCATCCCTACTGCACTTCCACCTCCTTTGCCGTCAATAGATTTTTCCGGGGGTCGAGCCTAATGTTATCTTCCTATCTTTGGATTACTCAAATGTCCGTGTAAAACCGACCTTAGAACATGTCGATGGAGAGTTGGAACCGCTCAAATCACCCCTCTGGTGCAGCGCGACCATTGACGCAAGTATTATGGATATAATACTTTTATGAATTAAATATATATATTTTATCTCATTTTCTGTCCTACTCAACGTAGCCGGTATAAATGGTCAAGTTATATACACAGAAAATGGTTACGGAGTAAAAAAACCGCAGAACCTTCTTGCGTCAATTGGTTGATCATTTTGTGATGGAGGAAGAGATCCGACACGGGAGCAAGAAAAATTTATCTTCGGTACTTCGCTAAATAAGTCTTTTGATATTTATCTCTCTAAAGAGTCTTAAATTGGTAACAATTAACTATTTAAACTAGACTAAATTTCATTTGGCTTTCAAAAAATCAGAAACACCTCATAGGTGCAACGCGATTAACCATGTCGGAAACAAGTGCGCGACTAACGGAAGGTTAAACTAGTACAATATTCTTTTGTTTACATTTTCATAATTAAATTTAATAAAAATTCAAATTATTTATTATAAAATAAAAATTCTGCCAGCTTATCAAAAAATTTTAAGTTACAATTTCTTTAAATATTATCCATATTACCATATAATTATCCATATATTTTGATAAAAAATAAAATACTTAGCCCCCAACTACTCCGGCAGAAAGCGGATAGCCTAACCATTAGACCGCAAATCCACACATTGTTAGTTTAAATGAAATGAAACCTTTGTGACTTTTTTAAACCCGACAGTAAACTTGTACCCTATCTAATGCTTTCAAACATACTTTTGTATATAAGATTAATTTCATTTTAATAGAAATTGTACACATGTGCACTTCATGTGTTAGTGGAAAAAGACAAGCAGCATTTACGTTGATTTAATAACATCAGCTTAAAACAATATGGCAAAAGTAGGATACAGTTCACATAGGAAACCATCTTTAGACTAAAAAATTACGCTTTTTTCAAAATATAATGTCATACCTTCTTTCTCTTAACTACTGTAAATATAAATTTTTTAAAACTTAATCAGAGTTGCCACTCAAATCTGGAGAAAAAAAATTCCCTGTGTTTTCCCTGTATATATTATACACAATATATTAAGAGGAAACAACAATTACTGTGCTCTTGTGTAAGTTATAGTGGGTTAACTATACTAGTCTTATTTGCTGGAAAAACTTAAGAGTAAAAAAGGAACAGCTGAACATGCTTAAATAATGCTATAGTAAATGAAATAGTTAAGTATAGTCGAAATATCATCCTTAAATATCCCATTGATTACACATTGAGTGGTCACCATTTTTTAAAAGATAAAAATAAGAAACAAAATTCCCTGTTTTTTCCCCAAATTGTTAAAAAAAAAAAAAATCAAAATTCCCTGCATTTTCCCTGTTATTTAAGGAGATTTTAAAATTCCCTGTATTTTCCAAGTTTTCTCTGTGAAGTGGCAACCCTGCATAAGTAGGAAACTGTACATATTTTCTATTTGGAAACCATCCCTGGCATAGTTCATTTTAGACTAAAAAATTATGCTTCTTAAAATATCACTTCATACCAACTTTCGCTAAACTATTGTAAATATAAACTTCAAAGCTTTATTTATAAATTTAATAAACAAAAGAGATGTACCATTCAAGATGAATTGAGAGTAAAGTCCTTTTTGCTTCTGATTTAAGATATTTAAATAGTAGGTTGCTCTGTCTCTCACTTCATCATCACAATCAAGGAGGCTCCTCTGCAGAAGAACTAAAATATTTGGGAGAAGCTCTTCACAGTGAGCGCCAAACTTAGCCAAGGAACTGACAGCAGCTGCAAAATATATGATCAATCACATGAACGTAAAATTAAAATTTAGTTAGAGAGAACAAAAAATACAATTATTAAGTAAGGCTGTTAAAAAAAAATTTTTCCTATCAAAAAAGTTTATAAAAGTAACTTTATATTAAGTCATAAATATTATTATGCTTTAATGTAAACGGAATATCTCAAACTGGTTACCATGCTATGTACTCATAAATCAAACGAATTCTTGAATATTTCTTTTCTTCTTAAAATTATGTGCCATGTGAATAAATGTTTTCATTGCTCCATTTTGTTTCTCAATGTTGCCATATTTTATACTAAATTTCAATAAACACAAACACACACAGAAAAACAAAAACATTTTAAGTTTTTGATACACTTAATATTTGTATTTTTTCACCAATCAGCATGCATTTATGTATGTGCATATATAATGATAAAAACTACAACTAAAAAATTGCATTTACATTAAAAACTTTGAGAACGAAACAAAATGCATAAAATTCAGGAAAATGGAAAAAAAAATTGCATTATAAAAGAACTAATGTTGTTAACATTTAAATATGCAATAACAATGTCAAACACTTTATTCCATAATGATCTACACTTAATTGGAACTAATTATTTTGACACTTTTTAATTCTTAAACCTCCCTCACACTAGCAAAACAATGTTTGATAGCCTGACCATGGCGCCACAGAAGAGAAGCTGTCTATTTTTCCAGAAGTCAATGAGTGCAGCAGTTTGCCAAACCAATGAGCTGAGACTCTGCAAACTACAAACTGGGTTGGAGAAGAAAACTAGCAGTCACTGCGAGCTCAAAAAATGTACCCCTGTTTATGTTTTAGCGCAATTTTTATTGGTAAAGTAAAAAGTAATTTAAAATTGTTTTTTTAGTGACATTTAATAGACTATATTACTTCAATAAATGAGTCAAACTTAAAAGATATGCTAAATGAATCTTTTATTTTTCCTAAGTAAAATTATCTTCCAGTTTAATTTCTTGCTGTTTATTTCACAGGTAAAAATAATTTTTTACTTAATTATTCTTAGCGATATAATTTTTCTTCTCCGTGTTGTGTTTAAAAAATTATAAATTAAAATAATTAAATTTAAGTATGCCATTAAGTTTAAGGAAAAAGTTCTACAGTTATATCCGAAGTAGCAGAAACCCTCCAGCAGATGATTTTTCATCTAAGATAAGATTTCTTTATATTTTTAAATAGTAAACAGAGATCACTTAAGACGCCTTTTTAAAAACATCATTTAATTTAAATAAAGAGCTGAATAGAGACAACACCAGAAAGAACAAAAATTAAAGATTTTTTCCCTCCCCGTTACTTGATTACAGGCTGAACTTTTAAAGATTTGATCCAGTGTTTTTTTCGTATTCCAGTTTCTTTTTTTTGTTGACATAAAATTAATTTAAAGTTAGTTGAATGCATGCTTACTTAAGAGGGGGCCATACCAAGGAAGAAAGCTTTCCTTGCAAATTCTCTTTCTCCTACATAACTTACTTAAAATTTAAGTATAAAAAATAACTTCAGACTAAATCTAGAGTAAGCCATGAAGTTTCAGACACTGAAAAGAAGTTTTCAAAAATAAATTAAGAGGTGATAACTTAGGATTACGCAACAGAGAAGTTCTCTTCTAATAATTTGTTTGCATTTTAATATTTTGAAGTACTTTTTTCGGCAACTGAAACTCCTTGAATTACTCTACATTTGCCTGAACTTACTTTTCCTTTATTTTAAACTAGTAATGAAAGAGAAAGAATTCGCGACAAATTTTTTCTTCTTGCATCATGGCCTCCTTTTAAAGGTATTTGAAGGACCATTAATTTTAAAACAATTCACAACATTGTTAAACACCTCAAAAAAAAGAAGGTAGATTTAAAAATGAATTACCTGCTCTTACAGAAGCCTTTTCTAAAATCAATCTATTGTAAATGTATCTGATGTATTTACAAGGTTGAGATGTCTTTGGGCCTTCTTTTCCAAGTAAATACAAAACTTTAACACCCAATGAAGTGTGCTCACAATCCTCAATGAACTCGCACAGGTGAGCAAGTCCTATAGAGAGATTCATTCATAATTTAAAATCTACATTCAAAACAAGCTGCAAATATTTATCTATAAATTAGTGTCCTTTTTAAAGGTAAAGCAATGAAAAGAGTACTTAAAAATGTGACTTTTTAAATTTTGAAAAATTTCTTGTTATTAGTTTAAATTATGAGCATTCAATGGTACAAAGGTAGCAAATAGAACAATGTAGAAAGTACAAATAAAAAATACAACAGTTTTGATACTATAAGCTAGGGGTGCACAACCTTTTTGAGTAAAGGGCCACTTGCACAGCAGGTTGGCTAACGAAGGGCCGCACATGTATTTAGACATGTTAATGACAAATGTAATAATGTTTATTTAAAAATTAGCGTTCCATTTTTTTATCAATAAACTTAGTAATATCAATAACTTAGTAGTGTTCCATTATTAGAATTCATTCAAAAATAAAAAAAACTTATAACTTTTTTTTTTACAAAAAAAACTTGCTATTTTTATCATATGAACAATAGATTTATCAAAATAAATAAACATTGAAGAAAAGAAATATTTTTTTCTTATCATATCGTGCAATATGAAAACTCATTTTAGAATTAAATTCTAATAAATTAAAAAAAACTGCAATGCCCACAGAATGAAAGTAGGAAAAAGTTTAGTCGTAATTAAGTAATATAAATGCAAATTAAATATTTTAATTGAAGAAAATTTATAGGTTTTAAACAAAAGCCTAAAATAAAAACAAAACTGTGATAGTTCAAAATAAAATTCAATGCTTATTTTGTAATGTACTTTATTATTTTATTTTATTAATTATTAGATTTTTTATATCGTAAACATTTTCCTTTTTTTTTATCGAAAAAGATCACTTAAGCAACAAAAAATTGAAATCTAAACTACAAACAGTGAGCAGTTTAAAAATTCACGTTCTCTGCCATTTTATGAATTTCTCAAGTTGCAATAACATTGCATTTAAATTAGGGAGGGATGTAACGAGTATTTGGCCTTTCTGTGAAAAATTCAGTTGGTTGAATGATCAGTCAAATATTTGGCAGAATATTTTTTAGAAATGCATTTTTCTAAGTTTTTTTTATTTTTGAATTTTTATAGATATTATTTATTTTTTTTAAAATTATAATCAGACAAGTCAATTTTGTCATTTTTTCGATACTTTGAGAATTGAGAAGGATTCATTTTTTGCAGTTTTTATTATTAACCAGCATTTTAACAGAACGTCTCATACTATTAATTTATTATCACTCTTTCCCAGCACTGTAATATAAATAACCAGTAACATAGAAAAGTGTGATTTTCAGTATTAAAGTTTTGTTTCAGGAACTAAGAAAAATTTGTTTTTTCTGTTTTTCTTTTTTTAGGCATTTTTATTATGACTCAGCATTTTTTTTAAAAATAAAGTTACAAATAAAATTTATTTTATAGCAATTTTTTTTCTTCTAAAATTATGGCAATGAGAAAAATTTAAATTGAGATTTTCGGCATAAGATTTTCACTTAAAAAATTAAGAACATTTTTTCTATCTTTTTATTTTCTGTAAATAAAAAAAAAACTTTTTTTAGACGTTTTCATTATAACGCAGTAATTTTTAATAGTATTTCTGTTGACTTAATTCTTTTTTCTTGGCATTTTCTGGTAATTGAAAAACTAAGATGTTCAGCTTTAAATAAATTTTTCAAAAATTAATATTGATTTTAAGTTCTCTGTTTCACTTTTCGACATTTTCAAAAACGTTCTTGATTGGCCTTATTTTTTAGAGTTAATTTATGAATACGTTTTTCCAGGAAATATTATTCTGAGCATTGAAATTTTAGTTTCAGTGTTGCTATACTGCTAAAAGATTTCGCTATTTGGCCCCAAGTGTACGGCGTTCAATAGATTTTTTCCTCTTCTTTTTTTTGCCGAATATTTGGTTTTTGATCAAATCACAATTCATTACCGCATTCGACCAAATCATATTCGTTGCGGAAATAAAAACGAAGGAAAAATAACTAGGATTTACGATAAAACTGTACCGTATCAAAAAGTGATTATTTAATTGCGTGATTAAGAATCACGTGTCGTAATAACATCATAGTTAAATAACGGGATCGTCAAAATCACGAGGAAAAGTATAGAAATAATTAGGAAAAAATATATTTATGCTGAACTCAGCACGAATAAAGCGCGTCAAATGCATGATTTAAAATTTGCATGTCGTAACAGAATAATTGGAATTTTTTATAATACGTGGGAACGCATAGCAATAACTACCGAGAAAAATTTTTGAAAAAAAAAAGAAAGAATTGCAAAAAAAAAGACAAAAAATCACTTAGATTTAAGATGAAATCGTCACAAATAAAGTGCACAAAAAGTGATTATTTAAATTTGCGATCTGAAACTCGCGTCGTAATAAAAATTAGGAATTTTCAAAATCACTTAGAAAAGCGGAAATCACTGTTTAAAAAAAAATCATTTATATTTACGATAAATTCGGCTTCAAGAAAGCGCATTAAACGTACATTTACTAAAGAATCTGTTAAAATTGATTGTGTCAAGACGTGATGACTTAAAAGTGCGATTAAAAATTGCCATTTTTAAAAATTTTTTTTTATTGTGTTTAGAAGCTCTCGCGGGCCGCACTTCAGTAGTCGAAGGGCCGTATTTGGCCCGCGGGCCGCAGGTTGTGCACCCCTACTATAAGCGAGTATCATCATTAGTGTCCGGATATAGAAGCAGTTTTTGAATCTCAGCAATGATGGCAAAAGAACTTCATTATGCATGCATTATTTCCTATTCTACAGCTAACATGCATAGGGAAAAATCCAATAGATTTCATGAAATAATATAAAATTCTTGATAATTGTAACAAAATGTACTCAATATTTGACACATAAGGAATTTTAGAGATTTTTATAGTCATCAGAATTAAAAAACTGCAATATTTTTCAGTTATGATTAACATTAAATGCTTTATGTTTATGGTTAATTTTGAATAGTAATAGGTATTTAATTCTTCAAAGATAGTTAATTGATTTTTATAAACTAGGCTTGCTTCTTTATGTATTAATAACACTTGTTTAAATATTCAAGCAAGCAAAAATTCTTTTCTGATAAGAATTTTTTTAAGGAAACTTACTCAATTTTAGGAAATTTTCTAAAGTGTATAAAACTCAGGAGAAACTGGCAAAATCAAGTAGTCTACTGGAAAATCTAGTACAGTTGACCGCTATGCCATTCTATATTTTCCACAGCAATAGGAAAATTATACTTACAGTTTTTAAAATTTATATATTTTTAACCCTTTATTTTTTTAAATATAACATATTTCTCTTAGTTTTTTAACATTTTGATATTCCCAAACAATGATTCAACAACTCAATATTTGACACATAAGGAAATTTTAGAGATTTTTATAGCCATCAAAATTTTTTAAAAAAAACTGCAATATTTTTCAGTTACGATTAACATTAAATGCTTTATGTTTATGGTTAATTTTGAATAGTAATAGGTATTTAATTCTTCAAAGATAGTTAATTGATTTTTATAAACTAGGCTCGCTTCTTTATGTATTAATAACACTTGTTTAAATATTCAAGCAAGCAAAAATTCTTTTTTGATAAAAATTTTTTTAAGGAAACTTCCTCAATTTTAGGAAATTAGGGGAGGAAGAGGTCAAAGGGCAATTGCTGTAGATATAAACATTTTAAATATTGTAAAAAATCAATTATTTACCAGCTTCTTTCCCATCAGGGCTATCTTCGATAATATTAATAATGGTATCCACGATTGCTTTCTTATATTCAAATCCACCCTCATCTCTGAGTATACCAGATAAGAAATTCATCATCACATTGTGCTTCCTGGGAAATTTCTGGCACAGAGATCTGTAGCACGAAAGAGATTTTTTGTAAATAATTTTTTTTATAAAGCATATTAAAAAACAAGCATCAGCAGTTTATATGTTTGACATATTGAAAAAGGTTTGAAAAGTGAACAAATTTAGTTAAATTATTGCATACCTGCTAACATTGGCGAAATAAAATAACGGAGATTTTACCAGCAACATTTTTTAGGTTATGAGTAAAGTTTTGATACGTCATGCATAATCATGCAAGTCAAAAAGAGAAATTCAAAATTGGAGATAATATAAGCACTTACATTTAGTGAAGTAAAAAATATGTATATAAATCTTAAGATTTTTTAAAACTATAATTCATAATTACTTAAACTATTTGTAATGGTCAACCAAGAATTTCTTTAAGAAGATTCCATACAGCGGGGGAAACTTTTCGCCACAAATTCTCTTTCACTTCAATTAACTAATTTAAAATTTAAAGTGCAGAAAAAGTGAGTTCAGACAAACCTAGAGTAAGCCATAAAGTTTCAAATCCTGGTGAGAAATTTTTTAAAATATCAAAATAAAACATAAGAGAATTTAGGATTAAGCAATGGAGAAGTTCTCTTCCAATAATTTGTTTTCATTTTTATATTTAAAAAAAAATTCAGCTATTGAAACTTTCTGACTTACTCTATGTTTGTCTGAATTCATTTCTTCCTCTCTTTAAATTAGTTATGGAAAGGAAAGAGAATTCACAACGAAAAGTTCACCCCTTCTTGGGTACGGCATCTTTTTAAGTGTGTATTAGTTGAGAATGACACTGAAATTTTCTTTTTTCAAAACCAAGTGAAAAGGTCTCTACACTCATAGATTAGATTCAATTTTTAATTTTAGACTACTTGATAATTGTTTTAATTTTAAAAAAACTATTGATGATCTAGAACAGGGTGCATAGCCAAATCTTTCAATGAAAAATAAGCACCTTTCAAGTACTTTTTAAGCACTTTAAAAATATTTTTAAGCACTATATATATTAACAAAATGCAAAATAATTTTCAAAGACTTTACATGATCAAGATAAATTAACTAGTTTCTGACAAAGAATGCTTTTCTTGATTATATAAGTCATTAAAAAAATGATCAATAGATTTTTCGGTTCTATTTCACAGGATGAAAAATTAAGCCTGAAATTCTGAAAATCTTTCAAAATGCAGCAGAGTTGGCAAAGCAAAAATCTCATTGAACCCAGCTCAGTAACTGCACATGCAGACTCGCAAATATTTCATCAAACATGCAAAATGATAGCCGCTTTGATACACTACGGACCGACAGTACGCCGAAATGCAGTGGGAAAATGTTGAATAGAACGATGTGAAAACAGTGCTTTTGCATAATAAATAAAATTTGACACAATAAAGAAAAAATATCATTTTTGAAAAAAGGAAATTTAAGCACTTTTTAAAAACACCCAATAAAAAAAGGCTCATTTTAGGGCTTTTAAAAAATCAAATATAAGCACCTTTTTAAAACGTCGCATCTCACCGAACCCAGCTCAGTATATGCACAAGCAGATCTGCAAATATTTCATCAAACAGTTAAAATTATTGCCGCTTTCATACGCTACGGACCAACGGTACGCCGAAATGCATTGCGAAAATGTTGAATAGAACAATGTGAAAACCGCGTTTTTGCATAATACATGAAAATCAACATGGTAAAAAAAAAAAATTCTCATTTAATTTAAGCATTTTTTAAAAATAAAAAAGCACATTTAAGCACTTTTTAAAAACGCTATGCACCATGTAGTATCATTTTTTTACCTTATGGACTGTACAACTACCACTTTGAATTCATCAGATATTTCAGACATGAATGAAGTTATTTGTTTCATGAGCCTATCTACGCTGCTTTCACTGCCAGTCTTCAGGAGAGTTGTTATAGCGAGTGTGGCTATATTACGATTGGAGTCCGTTATCAAGTTCTCAAGGTCAATGTTGCACGCAGTCACTGCAGCTGGGTGTGTCATGGCCACCTACAGAAATAATACTCCATTTGAGAACCAATTGCATTAGAAAGAGTCAAATAATAGCAACAGATATAAATACAATACTCGTTTTTAAAAAAACTGAATGAAACATAAGAACAAATTAGTTTTTTTTAAAATCAGAATAGAGCAATCAAAATACTATACCTATGTCTTTTACTATGCAAACATTATTTAATTGTAGTAATAATATAAAATAATTATTATAGTAAATTATCGGGAAATTAAAAATTACACGGTTCGAATACAAGTAACAGTTGAGTAAATTAAAAACTGGTTTCAGAAAAGGGAATATTAAATTTACTATAAATTTATACAACTACTGCATGCAGTTTATAATGCTGAGTGAATTAACACAATTAATATAAAAGAATAAGGTTTATGCATGAAAGGAATTTCAATTGGATTTCAGATATACACAACAAAAAAACAAAAATCTTTTTCCTACTGAAAAAAAATAATATAATAAATATAAAATATAACACAGGGTTCCCACTCTTTCAACAAAGCAAAAATTAAGCACTTTTAAGGACCTTTTTTTGAAGAAATTAAGGACTTTTTTGAAAAATTAAGGACTTCAGAAAATAGTGTGATTGTTTATGTCTATCATTGAATATGCATATGCCACCAGTGACAGTGCAAATTATTTAATTATTTACCTTCTTAAAAAAATCAATAAGTTAAAAAAACAAACAATTTTATTATAATGTAAGCACTGATATAATCGCATTAATTAACAGGCTCGCCAAAGAATTACCAGGCAAATCTGCATATCCTTAAGAAATAAAAATAATAGCGTAACAATCTAAAACTTTAAAAAAAAAATTATATTGCAACAAAACAAATTATAAATAGTTACCAAATATTTAACCTTCTTGTTAGAAGCAAATCATGCTTTCTTATTTAGTACTCAGGAAAAAAAAATTATTTTTTTTTGAAAAAACACTTGGTTTTAATCAATAAACTCAAGGTTCTTGATGAAAAACCTAGGTGGGCTAAGATTCTTCAAACCCTGTTTTTTACAAATCTGTTTAATTTTTAATACAATCATGAATTTTAAAAAATTTTATGCTTTCTATAAATTTGCAGTTACTTATTACATATTGAAATATTATGCAAATTTATTTAATTCGAGATTTCAGGAAATAGTTTTTGTTATGGATTCCAGTTCAAATTTTTTTCCTCCTGATACTTCTTAGTGTTTACTTAATTCCTTTACTTTTTGATTTTATTAGCGTTTTACTTAATTCCTATAAGCAGATGCATAACCAG
Organism: Parasteatoda tepidariorum; assembly: GCF_982258835.1. Taxonomy (NCBI): domain Eukaryota; kingdom Metazoa; phylum Arthropoda; class Arachnida; order Araneae; family Theridiidae; genus Parasteatoda; species Parasteatoda tepidariorum. The sequence continues at coordinate 96,657,385 of NC_141758.1, read as the reverse complement.
TAGAACTAAATTTCCTGAATTCTGACAATTTTGAAGGTTAGTGTGGGTCTTTAAAACTGCAACCCCTCCCCAAAAAAACATTATCTCTTCCATGTGCAGTATTCCCCTTTTCCACACTATTCTTTTCTTTTAGAATGCTTCTCTGTTCTCATAGAGTATCATTCTAGGCAAAGGGCAGAATATATTAAGGAAAAAGTCAATATATTAATGAAACGACATGTTTTCTTCCCTTGTCTGTACCCCCCCCCCCTACAGACATTAATTTTTGTCTCTCTAAAATGCTTTACCCTCGATGCATGGTCTAATTCTAAGTGATAAAAGAACTCTATTTTGTTTTAAAAAATTGAACAGAAAAATTGTTGCTATCAACCATGCTGATGCTAAAAAATTAAGGCCTTTTAAAAACCTTGAACCAAAATTAAGGACTTTTAAGAGCCCTTATGTTCCAAAATAAAAATTAAGCAGTTTTTAAGGACTTTTAAGGACCGTGGGAACACTGTAACATATATAAAATGTAAGAAATATCAAATACAAAAATAAATATAAAAAAGGACATAATGCTGCCACCAAATTTAAATTATTTTTTTTCTATTCAGTTTGAAATTCATGATTTTTTCTTTAATAATTATCCAAAATAAAATATGATTTTTAGAATAAACTTACTAAGTAAATTTTAATTAAACTTGTAGAATTTTATTTAAAAATGTAGGAAATTTTGTTAGAAATAATTTTTTACATCCAATAACTTTCACTACGATTTACTTAAAAATTAATTTTAGAAATATACTTCGGTTTTACTTTTACAACAAAACTGTATTTTTTTTCAATCTTTAATGTTTACACTTCCTTCTTTAGGAGGATATAATCAAAAAGTTAATTTTTTTCTCTCAAAAGATCACTTCTTCAGGGAAAAATATAGAACTTAAAGGTATGGTAAATTTAAACTAATTTATTCTCTTCAACGTTTTGGGCCATTTTAATTCCAGATTGATAAAATTATTAGACTTTTCCCTATTCTCTGTAGCTACTTTGCATTTCAGAAGTAGTAAATAAATAAATAAATACAAGGCAAACCTTATTTAAAGTCTTAACAGCTGCGAATCTCAGAGTAGGTTTTGAAGATGCACAGAACAGCTGTAATACGGACACAGCCGGCGCGAGCTCTCGGGGTGTTGTGGATTTCATATTCACTATCGCATGTGCAGCTTCATAGATGACCATTTCACTTTTATGACGTAAGCAACTTTCAATGAAATCAAAATGGGGACTTTCCAAGCTAAATAAACAAACAAATAATTTTAGTTAAAAAAATGCTTTAAAAACGAAATTATTTTTTTAATCAAGACTGCTAATAAAACAGAATAAAATTCCTTGAATACTAAAATCCCCCAGGGTTGCCACTCAAATCAGGAAAAAAGGTTCCCTGTATTTTCCCTGTATATATTATTCGCAATATATTACGAGGAAACATGATGAAAATGAGTGAGCTATATTAGGATAACTAATACTAGTTATAATTGCTGAAAAAACTGAAGAGAAATAAAGAACAGTTCAACAGACAAAAAAATACAGCAAATGAAATAGTATAGTATAGCTGAACATCTTTACATAATCCATAATTTGTATTCTGAGAGGTCAACATTCTGTAGAAGATAATATGAAGTAAAAATTCCCTGTATTTTCCCAGTTTATAAAGAAAAATTTTAAATTCCGGCTATAGATAATTTTTTAATTCCCTGCATTTTCCAGGTTTTCCCTAATCTCTCCGTGGAGTAGCAACCCTGTTCTCCAGGTTTTCCACACATATTAATTTGCAAACTCTGTTAAAGTGAAAATTCATAAAAAAATGAATTGGAAAACTGAGAGGAAAATTTGAGCAGAACCATTGAACTAGATTCAGGAAGAATGTTCCTTAAGTCTTTGAAAATTATGAATCAAGCTTTCTTGAATTGTCTTGTGTTATCTTCTGTCAGTCTAGGTTTCGATGCTGAGTAAAGTTCTCATTTACAAAAACTAAACTGTTCCTGTTTTTGGGTCCTTATTCACATTGTTCAGCTTTATTCATAAATCAATTAACATTTGCTAATATTCCAAACTTTTTTGCTATTATTTATTTTGCTTACAGAATTATAAATACTGATTAAAGAATTATTAAATAAAAAATAAAGATTGATTGCTCAAAAAAGTCAGCAGTCAAATGATCATTTACATTTTAAGAGTTGAAACAATGCAAAACAGGCTCAACATTATGGAACTCTTTCATAGGAATGATTTAAGAATATTTAAGTAATGCTTCTTGAATATTAAGTTTAAAAAATAAATAATTTTGGTAACAATAATTTAAAAAAAGAATTATGTTCTACACTTTTTTTAACCATTTTTACTAGTGTTTAGGATTGAGAGGAAAAATTTAACAAATATTGCTCAGAAATGTGCAAGTTACTTCCTTAGTCCACACTCGAGAAATTTCTCCGAATTGTATAGAAGGAAAACTTGAACGCACCAGGAATTGACTGCTGTAACAAGATTCATAAAAATTACCCATAAAGGTATCTGTTGTAGGCAGGAGTGAAGTGTCAAATAATATCTATGATTGACTATTGTATGAATCAACAATTTTTTTAATTTATTTTACAATCGCTGGAGTGTGAAGACTGTTCCTTACAGGGGGAAAATATGCTTAGTAATGATCAATTAAAATTGTTTCAAATTAGAGATGAAAAAAGTTGCCCAATTTACACATTAAAACATAAGTCATGTCATTAACAGGTTATTGCTGTCCAAAGGTTTGCTCAAATGCAAATTATGCGGAGAACGTTCTGTTTCTCAGACATATAGCAGTTCTTCAAAATTTCCCATTGTTAAGGTGATCATTTAAGGCGATTTGACAGTTTGTGTTAATTCTCTGAAACTTTTGCAGATGTTATTAAATTTGGGAGAGTACTTATTTATCTCATTGACCTTAATTTCACAAGCAAAGTTTTTTCTAACTTTTTTTTATGTAGAAAAAAATGCTTGCAGAAATACTACCCTCTATGAGCAGGACTACTTAATGATTTAAATAATTTAACGAATATTACAATTAAAAAACTTTACACAGCACAGTTATCCATAGATTTTAAGGATAAAAATTACGTATGCTGCAGCATGAAAAATCTAAACTTTTGATAAAAAATTTGTGGGGATAAAAATTTCAGAAAAATCAAGTTATGTATAAAATAAAATTACGAAACAGCTTACCCAGCATCATCGTCTTCAATCAACTTGCTAGCAATTCGAATCTTTGGAAGAAAGAAAAAAATACATTTAACGAAAACATTGCTTAAAATTTTCATATGATTTATTCAAACTAAGATAAAATTATATCATCGTACCAATAAGCACACAGCATATGGAGACTTCAGAGTAGTTCTAGTGTATTTTGTGAGAAGTTTTGAGATGGCCAATTTATCATTTTTTCTGATTTGATACAACAGGCCTAAAGCATGATACTGAAAAAAAAAAAGAGAGAATTTAATGGCTATTCTGTTGGTTTCAGACAGGAAAAACAATCATCTTTAATGTGAAAAATTGTACTACAAGTTTGTAAAAATTGTACTATTAGTACAAAAATTGTACTAATGTGAAAAATTGTACGAAAAATACATCCTAAAAAAATTAAAGTGGAAAGTCCTCTATCCAGAATGGTTGTGACCAGTGGTCGGAAAAACTACATCAGGGTTCCCACTCTTTTATCAAAGCAAAAATTAAGCACTTTTAAGGACTTTTATCACAAAAATTAAGGACTTTTTTTGTAGAAATTAAGGACTTTAAAAATGATTATTTATCATCAAATAAAACATCATAGATTAATAATAATAGATTAAAAAAAATGGAATAGCTTTTCTTCAACTCAGTCACCCTTTAAAAAATTTAAAAAAAAAACTAAATAAAGAAATCTTTAATACAAATAATCTGTATTTAATTAAGATTAAATTGCATTTAATCACCTCACATAGCTTTTAAGAATATAAAGAAAAACTCAAAGAATTCTGATTAAACATTAAATTTTCCATTCAGGGTTCCCACTCTTAACAAAGCAAAAACTAAGGACTTTTAAGCACCTTTTTTTTGAAAAAATTAAGCACCTTTTTTGAAAAATTAAGGACTTTAAAAATAGTATGATTGCTTATCATCGAATAAGTATGCACCACAAGTGACAGTATTAATTATTTACCTTTCTTAAAAAGAAAATCAATAAATAAAAAAAATAATAAAAATTTTTTAATGTAAAGTACTGATATAATTGTATTAATTAACAGGGCTCATCAAAGTAGGACCAGACAATTTTTGCAAACCCGGGTCGAGTTTTTTAAAAATATTTTCAGATTGTTAAGGGTTAATGACATCTATAAAACTAATCCATCCTCCATTTTTAACAATTAGGATTGTAAAATTAGGATTTATAATGTTTTTTTTTTTTGTAGTTTTAAAAAAAGCAAATAAAGAAATTTCTTTATTTGAGAAAAAACTGAAAAAATTATTACAAATTTCACTATTGGACATGCTTCATACATTCAGCTGTGGGCCAATCTTGCTAAATATTCAGTTACGCCAAAAAAATTCTTCTATTAATAAAATGTTTCATTTATCAGGGTATATATTAAGTGAATTAATACGAAGAATTAGAGTTACGCATGAAAGTAGTTTTCTTAACTGTGTTAACTTAACTTAAATTAGGTCCTATTTCAAGTAAAAACAGACCATACTAATATCTAAGCACCTTAAATCATTCCACTTTTTTTTCATTAAGCGGATAAGAAAATTTTTTGAGCCATTGTACTAAATATTTTTATGAAAATTTTTATAGAATAAAAATACAATTATATTTGAGAAGATTTATAATTTTCAAACCAATATATTTAGTAGTTCTGGGTGAAACATAAATAAAAGAGTCTAAAACAATTTTTTAAAGGTATCAACACATTTCTATGGCCCTTGCCTGTAGTCCCCTCGCACATATCCCTTCTTGTCTCTCTAAAATGCCCAACTCTTGATGCATGGTCTTATTCTAGCTGATAAAAAAACAATTTTTTGTTATAAAAAATTGAACTTATAAATTTTCTCTATCAACTATAGTGACCCAGTGGCAGAATTTTTTTCAGGCTTTCTGTGACAAACTTTCCTAGCACTAGCATTCTTCTGCGAGATACTTTCAATTATAACAATTTCTTATTTAAAGTAACAGAAAAACTGTATTTACAAAAGAAAGTATAGAATAAAAATATTTAAAAGTTCTTTTAATTATAAATGCATTTCTTTTTTAATATTATAGGCAACATTCTCGATTTTTGTAAGACTAATTATTATAAAACACATTAATTATTTTCTCTTTCGAATTTTGTAAATCCATTACATAAATTAAAATTCGTAAATAAATTAAACAATAATTAATTAAAATTCGTATATAAATTCAAAATCTTAAAATCTGTGGCAGTAAAACCTAAAATAAGGATCCACGAAAAAATTACGCGAATAAGACTCTTTAAAATAGAAAAGGTCAAATAAGTGTTTCGTTTGTTATAATAAATAATACCGCATTAAAAATTTGGATTTTAAACTTTGTGGAAATCGATAGCAATCACTGCCAAAAAATCGATATAAAAACAATTCAATCATTACATCAAAAAGTAAATGCGCAATTCGAATTTCCCATATTGTCTAAAATATAACTGAACAAAACATTTAAAAACAGCAATAAAATCAATATTAATAACTGCAGAAAATACATTCAAACACCACATAGTTTTATGATACTATTGGCGTAAATTGAGTGTGTCAAAAAGTGATTATTTAAATGTGTGATTCCAATATCACTTGCCAAAATTATATCAACTGAGAAATATTGGAATTTTAAAAACCACCTGAAAATCAAAAGCACTAGCTAAAACTACTGAAAACTAGAAAAAACAATAAAATCGTCACGTTAAAAGTAAGTAATCAAACGAACGATTTAAGTAACAGAAAAACTGTATTTACAAAAGAAAGTATAGAATAAAAATATTTAAAATGATAGACGTAATCAAACGAGCGATTTAAATTAACTGTGTAATAATATTTTATTTAAAGTAAAACGAATTTTTTTTTTAAGAAAAGGGATAATTTGCAGTAATTACTGTCGAATAAACAATTGAAACACCATATGGATTAACGATCATATCGGCACAAACTGAGTGTAACAAAGAGTAATTTCTCGAATGCGAGATTTAAATTTTATATCTTATAATATCGTTTTTTTTTTTTTTAAATCAAGAAAATATCAACAGTAATAACTGAGCAATGTAAGATTTTAGGATTTTAAAACGAAGTTAAAATTCATAGCAATAATTGCAACAAAAAAACAAATAATAATAATTAAAATAAAAATTATCAACACACTACATAAATTTGCACTGGAATCGGCGCGAGTTGTGAGAGCCGATTCCGTAAGACACAAATGTACGATTAAAATTTTTCATGCGCGTTAGACGATATTTGATTAATAAATTTTAATTTGATTAATAAATTTCAATATTAAATCCATTTCATTTAGACAAAATTTAAAAAGAAAGCGACAAATGTGCCGCAATGACTGATTAATTTGTTTACTACAAATCTGAATTTGTTTCCTCCGTTTTATTAAAATGTAAAACATGGGTTCTTTCAGGAAAAGAAGAAAAAAAAATGAAAGAAAGAACATCATTACTACAGCGAACTAATTTTTCTGGTTTAATGTTGCAAATTTCAAACGAGGATAGAAAAATCCCGATTATCCCCCCCCCTCCGATGCATAAGAAAGGCATCTTTAAAAAAAAAAAAAATTTTGCAGAAAAGGGGAAAAAAAAGAAACTTCTTTTAAAAAGTCTGAAGAAAGGAAAATCAAAAACTTTCCCTTCCATACAAAAAATCTGTCTGTAAAAACTTTGTAAAGTTCTGGGACAAAGTTGCCGTGTCACAGCAATTCTGTTACAGGGTATAGTAAGGCTGAAAAATTATGGACTTTTAAGGACCTTATACCAAAATTAAGCACTATTAAGGGCCCTTAATTTCCAAAATAAAAATTAAGCAGTTTTTAAGGACTTTTAAGGACCGTGGGAACCCTGCCATTTTAAAAATAGAAAGAAATTGTGTAAACAGATAGAAATATATAAATTAAGATGGTAAATTCATTAAATTAATAAAAATATTATTTTGAGTGACTGATACTAAACCAAGACAAAAAGAAACTAACAAATATAGGTTTATTGAGGTTAAGACAATTATTTTAAACCAAGTAAAACCCAATTATAATAAGCTAAAGATATATTAAAATCACAAAATATAAAAAATTTAATGATTAAAATCAGAATATATTCAGTACCTAACAATCAGGAAAAAAAGAAATAAATAAACTACAAGAAAAACTTATTAATTAAAATTAAGAATTGAGAAACAGAAATGATAGTTAAAATAAGTGCTAACATAAATATTGAAACACAGGACAAGGCTGGATGTAATAATCAATTGAAATAAAAATGAAAAAATTCAGTATCTAAAAATTGAAAATGAAATGAAATAATTCATTAAGTACAAAATTTATTGTGAATGAAGGGAAAAAAACAACAAAACATAGTGTAATCAGAAACATCATTCATAAAAAAGATGGAATAAGAATTTATCCAATTAAAAAGTATTGTGTCTTGTATAGATATTAAAGGAACTAAAATAATCGACGATAAAAAAATTTGTTCGTAATAAAGTATTGTCTGAAATTATAAAACAATAATTTGTCAAATAAATCAAAGGTAATGAAAATTATATGCAAATATGGTTTATATATATATATATTACTTATTATTAAATAGGGAATAATGAATAGTGATTTGGTCGAATAGTCAAATATTTGGCCAAATAAAACGGCCCCCTACCCAGTGATCAAACAACATTAAAAAAAAAAATTCTCAAGAATTTTTATTGTTTATGTAAAATTTTATATCGTGATTGATCGTCAGTCAGACATCGCGATGTATCGCAATTTAACATGTTTGAAATTAATCAATGAGAGATCTTTAAAACAATGAAAAATAAATTTATAACAAAAGAAAATGTTAATTCTAAAAAAAAAAAAATTATTCTATAACATCAATAGCATTGCTTAATTTTTTCAATTAAAATAAAGATGGATTGACTTAAGACTGTCTTAAGGATTGACTTGCCTTAAAGTAAAAACAAACACAAGCTTTATTTTAATTTTTTTTTTAAATTAAAAACGACTTAGATTTTTTAAAAATAATAATAAAACTGTTACAAAATATGACGCCCGGTGGCTGAGCGGTAGCGCTTCGCGCTGTCGTGCCACAGGTCCCTGGTTCGATCCTCGGGCTGGGCAAGGTTCACTCAGCCTTTCATCCCTTCAGTGGGTCGATAAATGAGTACCAAGCATGCTTGGGAACTAAACACTGGGGGTTCCGCGTTCGGCTGACCACCTGACCGGAACATCTGCTCCTGCACCCCAGAGCCCAAGGTCAAGAAAACTGAGATGGGCACAGTAGGCCTTGGCCCTCTATGGGCTGTCGCGCCACTGAGTTTAGTTTTAGTTTTTAGTTACAAAATATTTTACATACATTACAAATTTAAAAAAAAGAAAATGTCCACTTAAATAAAACATTTTTTAAATTATTTGTTGAAAAAAAAATGTGCTTTTAAAACATTGTTAGGCTTTTGTTAATTACTTATTTAAAATGTAAGTTTTATTTATTTATTTATTATTCTTTTCCTTCCTGAAAATGAAATAGACTAAAGATTTAAATGTTTAAAAATAATACTCACTATCTGACAAATTATTAACGAACTAACATGTATTGAAGGAATTTTTAAAAAAATATAGACATATATTCTATATTTAAGAGCACTATTGCTAAATTAATGAAAAGCGTTAAAACATTGCTTAACTTTTTATTTATTTTAAAAAAATTTAGTCATTTTAACTAACAACCAAATTAAAAAAAAAAAAAAAAAAAAAAAGAAAGAACACAAACTCTGTTTCAATTTCCTCAAAAATAAAAGCAAATTAATTAAATGTAGGCTTTATTCTAATTTTTTTAAACTAAAAGCGACTGAAGATTTATTGGTTTAAAAGCTAATCAAATTATTATACTTAAAAAACTATACTCAATGGCGCGACAGCCCATAGAGGGCCAAGGCCTACTATGCCCATCTTATTTTCTTAACCTTGGGCTCTGGCGTGCAACGTGAATTAAATATATTTTGAAAAAAAAAATTACTTTTTATGACAAAATATAAATTACTTAAATACAAAATATATAAAATATTAAATTGTATCACTTTTAAAAAAATCAATAGAGAATCTTTTTTTTTAAATTCATGATTTCGCTTCAGTAATATAAAGTTCAGAACGAAAATTTAAGATAACTGCGATTGAGCAACGATCGCCAATTAACAGGTCTGCTGAAAGTAATTGACAACGTTAAATCCAAACAGAAAAAAAGTTACGAAATAATGCGCAATGATTGCTAAGTAGCAGAAGTGTCACTGAAAATAATTTACTTGAAACGTTATATTAAGTTGAAATAAAACGTACAGCGAAAGCAAGATAAGTCCCGCTGAAAATAATCTTCAAGAAATGTAAAATCCCAAGGTCAAAAATGGCACATAAGGAAACTATGCATCGCATTCTATATTTCAACGCTGACCCTCACTCGTTGTTATTCAATATCACTATACGAACATCATCTTCGTAGCTAAAAATGTAATCAACATCTTCGCAGCGAGATGAAATCAAAATAGTCTTCGTTGATAGCGTTAGCATAGGCTAGAGCAACTGAATTAGACAGGCCGACTTATCATCTATTTTTGGAGCAAAGAGCTAACATAAGCACTATACTAACATAACGTTAACTTGCGATCTTGTTTGCTCCAATATTGCTTGATAGGTCAGCTCTGATATTATAGGAGCCTTAGCATAGGCAAGAATCCTCGCACATTAAATTGTGAGTGTCTTAAATCAGATTCCTGATGCATCACCTAAAATAAAAGTAATTATATCGGCCTGCCGATATGTGCATTACGTCGATAATTCGCGAGGCATCAATTAGGCAAGAATCCTCTCACGTTAAATCGCGAGCGTCTTAAATCAGATTCCGGATGCATCACCTAAAATAAAAGTAATTATATCGGCCTGCCGATATCTGCATTACGTCGATAATTCGCGATACATCGATTAGGCAAGAATCCTCGCACGTTAAACCGCAAGCGTCTTAAATCAGATTCCTGATGCATCACCTAAGATAAAAGTAATTATATCGGCCTGCCGATATGTGCATTAAGTCGATAATTCTCGATACATCGATTTAAAAATGTCTAAGAGTAGCGCTCTTTAAAATTGCCGCATCATTTAAAATAAAAAAATCATTCTCAATTTTTATAAGAAAAATTTAACGTTGAAAATTACACTTTAAGTGCTTCCCATCGCCGGATTTTTAGAAAAAATGACGAAAAAGAAGCTCTTTAAAATATGCTATCAAAATAAATAAAAAAACCACAATTAATCAAAAAAGCAAAAGAGAAACAGAAAATTTTCCTAAATTCTTAAGACAAAACTTGCAACGTTGAAAATCAATTTTCCATTTTACTGGTTATCTAATTATCTGTATAACTTTAAAAGAAAAAGTGGAGATAAAATATATCAGAAACGCTGTTAAAATGCCGCGCTATAAAATTAAAAAAAAACCCAGCAAAAGTGAAAACAGAAAGTAACCATTTCACTCTTTAAAAAAAGAAAAGTGTTGGTGAGAAAACGACGAAAATGACTTTCCTGATTAAAATTATACTTTGCCGAATATTCCTAATATCCCTAATATTAAAAAAATGGAGTCATTTATAAAATTCAATTTCAGAAGAAAATCTGATACAATGAAAAAAATCCACTTTGCCTTGCGACGATCACTAGATGCTGATCCATTCCTTTTATTTTTCATCAAGTGTCCATAAATTATAAAAAACACACTTTCCTGGCATTTCTAGCATTTCACATTTGAATGAAGTATCAAAGCTACCACGTGTGCTATCAGAAGAATGAATTTCTCGAACCTATGGATGTAGAAGGTCAATGCAGGTCTTCAGCTGATAAAGTACCTCTAAGTACTGTCTAAAAGTAAGTCAAGACCTCTACCCACCTGCAGTATCACGCTCCCCTCTCCTTACACTAAATTTTTTCCTTTCAGAGTGATCCAGAAAGAAATATTTTAATGAAAAAATTAATAAAAGAAAAAAAAAAAAAACAAAAAGGACGTGTTTTCTTCCACTTGCTTGTAACCCCTACCCTCACATGCATTCAAAATATTCTACCCTCAATGCAGGGTCTCATTCTAGGCGAAAGACGTACTTTTTAATTGTGGATATTTTACCAAGATAAAAAAATTATTCCAACCAACTAGTTATACTAGAAATTAAGGACTTTTAAGGACCGTGAATCAAAATTAAGTACTTCTAAGGGCCCTTAATTTTCAAAATAAAAACTAAGCAGTTTTTAAGGACCGTGGGAACCCTGTACATTTTCTTTGTAGTTAACTATAACTACTTTTTTTAAAAATGTAGTGACTCTAAACTACTTTGAAATGTAGTCACTACTTCGTTACTTTTAGAAGACCAACTCAACTGTTGAACTTGATTATCACCAATATTCAAAATCATTTTGAATAAAAAATTGGCTTGGTTAAATATGAAGAGATATTAAGAAGTTTTAATTCCTATTTAAATTAAATAGTTTTTAATTCTAAAGCACTTTTAACGCATTTGTTCTATTAACTACTAAGCTCTATGCTTTTCTTGACAGTGATTTAAGAAAAAAAGTACAAGAAACAACAAATATCTATTCCAGGGTGCATAACCAAATTATTCAACAAAAAATAAGCAGCTTTTAAGCACTCCAAAAATATTTTAAGCACTGGTGTTTTCATACACTACGGACTGACAATACGGCGAAATAGATTGGGGGTGAATTATGAAAACGTTGAATAAAACAATATGAACTGTGTCTTTTTGCAGAATTCGAAACGAAAATCAACATAGTAAAGGAAAAATCTCATTTTGAAAAAGGGAAAATTAAGCACTTTTAAAAAACACCCAAATGAAAATAGCACCTTTACGGCTTTTAAAAAGCAAAATAAACACCTTTAAGCACTTTTTAAAAGCGCTACGCACCTTGCTATTCTATTCGAGTAACCCAAGTTCTTAAAGCATAAGTTCTCTTAAGTGACACATTCTAAATTCTTTCTCAAGAATTTCAATTCTTTCACTATAATTTTACACAAAGACTGGCACAGAGCCATGTGGAACATAAACTAATTAAGCATCGAAGCTGGCAGGTACACAAAACAAAAATATATCACCATTACAATGAAATATATAAACAAATAACAAATCTAAGTTAAGTAAAATAAGTAGAAGAGAAAGAATTATATTTCAAATAACTTGATGGGCAATACGGCTCTGCATTTTCTTAACTCATAGTTAATTAACATTCCAACTTATGTAGATAAACTTAGCTCAACTTTAATACGCCATTTTGCTGATAAAGATAAGTTGGCGCTGTTGCCATAGGTCACATGTGTGGGTATGGGAAGTCTTCTTGAAGCGCAAGTACCCAATTGAAATTATCCTATCAGTATATGTATGTTTATATTATTTAAGGTATTAAAAGAAATTTTAAATTCAGTCAAGAATATTACAGCCATAAAGGCAGCATTTTTGCAAATAATAATTTCCAAATAAATCCTGAGGCTTACCTAGACCATCACATTTTATAACCGTCGCTGAACAGCTGACTCAATTTTTGGGTTTACGGCTACTAATGTTCAACTCCGTTTTGAACTCAATCTAGAAGACAAGGGAATTCCTGCATCAAGTATTGTGAGAAATTTAAGTTTGTGGAGGATTTCTTGATGGAGATAACCTGCATTTGCGCTACATGGAGAGGAAAACTGCGAAAACCTTCTGGAATTTACTGCTTCCAAGGCCTCATTGACCCATCATTTAGGGTATTAAAGGACATTTTAAATTCAGTCAACAATATTACAGCCATTCAGTCAGCAATTTTGCAAGTAATAATTTATAAATAAATTCTGCGGCTTACCTGGACCATCACATTATCTGAATTTACAGCTTCTTGGGCCTCATTGACCCATCGCTTCACAACATCTGGGGTGGATTTCATCATGTGCTGAAACATTAAATAAATCATTACTTGGTTTCGTATAATTCTTAAAAAAAATCATGAATACAAGGTGAAGCGAAATGTAGCATGCATACAGCTTTAATGTTAAGCAGTGAATGTCAAAAAAATAAATAAGCAGCATTTGAAATGCAGATTACATCATCTATTGTTCAAAAATGTTAGTATTAAGTAAATGCATGAATGATTTCCCCCCCTAGTAATTGTAAAGTTATTAATTTTTAAGGCGATCACTTCTTCAGTACTTTTAACGCATTTTCAAAACATCAAATATTTGACCCGCATCTGTCATCGTTTCTCCACAGGGTACTTAAATAGAAGAACAAAATTCCCTGACTTTCATGGGTTTTCCAGACGTATCCTTTAAAAAAAATCCAGTCTAATATTGCAGTAAGTACTGATGCTGCCATGGACAAAATATACAGTGAATAACAAAAAATTAATATAGGAAATTTATACAATATGTTGCAAATTTCATTTCAATTAAAAAATATAACACCACAATACAGAGAAGAAAAAAATGGTAGTAAAGACTAAGGAAATATATAATATAAAAGAGAGAAAAATATTTTAAGAAAATAATTACATTGATTCTGATCTAGCCAACATAGAGCATTAGAATTTAGTTTTAATTTTGCAATTTAGAGTAAATAGCAGAACTTCTGATGAAAAATCTCCGTTTAATTTTGTATCCCCATTTAATTTAATTTTATACAATGCAACCGCATGATATGAAAGATGCAAAAACGAACAGAAGTTTTTAATGAAAAAAGAGGTATCTCATGCTTTTATAAAAATTACAGTAAAATGCTATTTTTCAATCCTATGAAATCACCATAAATGTTAAACACACAGGTTAAAACAATTTCACTAGTTACTTAACTAGTTAACTCGTCTAACTAGTTACTTAATTAAAAAAATAGATATTTTTAGAAACTTAGCTTATTAAATCTGAGCTTACCAGGGATGAAACTAAGGCGGCACTTGATACTGAACTGTTTTTATCCACTATTGCTTGCTTCATATATCTCTCAATCGCTTGGAGCATGCCACCCTGAAATAAATATTTTTCAATTTTAATTCATTTGTGAGACAGATGATGCATTTACTACCTGCCATGTATCACATTTATATTTTATTTTTTAGAAAAAATTTGTAACTTTTGCAGTTATATTTTATTTCCCATTCATGTAGATATTGAATTCTTATACATGGTGCGTAGCCAAATTATTCAACAAAAAATAAGTACCTTTTAAGCACTCAAAAAATATCTTTAAGCACTTAAAAAAATATAATTAGGAAGAGTTGGAAAGTTTTTGACAATTGACTGTTTTAACTGTCATGTCGAAAAAAAAAAAAAAAACTTTTGGCATTGTTTTTGACAATTCTCAAAAATCTTGAAATTTTGAATCACGTATAACAAATGGCGTTTTTATATGCTACGGACTGACAATACACCGAAATAGATTGGGGTTGAATTAATTGTGAAAACATTGAATAGAACAATGTGAACTGTGACTTTTTGCATAATTCAAAGTGAAAATCAACATAGTAAAGGAAAAATCTCATTTTGCAAAAGGAGAAATTGAGCACTTTTTAAAAACACTCAATGAAAAAAGCACCTTTAAGGGCTTTTAAAAAACAAAAATAAGCACCTTTAAGCACTTTTTAAAAGCGCTACACACCCTGTTATAAATAGTGATAAATTAACTTTTACCATGCAGAAAACAATAATAACAGTAACATCTGTTGCAAGTCATTTAAAGTAGAAAACAAAAGTTTAGGTTTTTAAATTTCATAAAAATAATCAGTACTACTATTTAAGAGTGACTGTAAACTACTTAAGAGTGAAATATCAAACTGTGATGATGCACCTTTCAAATATAGAAACATTTTTATTATATTTTCGTGGATATCCCAGTGGCAGAATTTTTTCGAGCCATCTGCGACAAAACTGTCCAGCACTAATATCTTTCTACAAGATACTTGTAATAATAACAAACATATATGCTACTAATAAAATAACAAAAGAGCTGTGTTTACAATATATATATATATATATATATATATATATATATATATATATATATATATATATATATATATATATATATATATATATATATATATATATATATATATATATATTTTTATATTGAACATGTAATAATTTTTTATTCTTATATTACAGGTGGTATTTCTTGCATTTTGTTGAATGGAAAAATGCACTATTTATTTACTTTGCATTTTGTAAATAATCATCACAATAAAAAAATCATGAAGTCCGTTGATGAAAAAAATAATAATAATCATGCGAATCGAACTCCTCAAAAAGGGATTACTCAAATGCATGTTTTGTCTCGAGATGAGGTTGTAGTAATAAATAATACTGCATAAAAAAATATCTGATTTAAAAACTACGGAGAAATAAATAGCAATAACTGCCAAAATTTCGATAGAATCATTGTCTTCAAAAGTAAATACAAAAATAGAAATGTGGATTTGGCAAAAAAAAAGGGGGCAGAAATATGAAGAAGGATTATAACAAAAATGTCTTGAACCTACCAATAAGTAAGCAAAGCTTTTTTTCGTCTCCAATGTGTATTTTTAACATTTTTTATAATATAAATTTAAGAAATTTTCATAATTCTTCTGATTGAATTCTTCACAATTACTACCATTCTTAACAATAGAATCTATGTGTTTTTTTTTTAAAAACTAGATTATATCGCAGGTTATATATTGCAGTATAAACAATGTTAGGTTTCCTTGAGTATAATTATACATAGCTGCCAACATGGATAGGAAAAAAATCCAGTAGATTATGCAAAATATGAATTTCATGATAAATGTTGCATAATGTACTAAACAGTTTACACATAGGGAATTTTATAATCATCAAAATAGAAAACCTGCAATATTTTCCAATTATGATTGACATTAAACATACTTGAAATGCTATGTATTATGTTTACTCAAAATTTTGAATATTAATAGGCATTTAATTCATCAAAGATAGATTTTTAATTAATTTAAAAAGAGAGTTCTGAATAAAAATAAACATTTTACAGCAAAAAAAAAAAAAAAAAAAAAAAAAGGTTTGAACTGATTTCTATAAATGAGGTTTTGCTTCATTATACATATATTAGTAATACTTATTTTAATATTCTGGCAAGGAAGCAAGAAACTGTAGATAAATTCTATTTCAAAAGGGATTTTTTTTTAGGAAACTTACTCAATTTTAGGGAATTTTCTAAAATGTACAAAAATCAGGAGAATTTTAATTAAACCAGTGTAAACTGGTAAAATCCAGCTTAGTCTACTGGAAAAACCAGTAGAGTTGGCAGCTATGAGTATATCAAAACAGGCAAAAATGTGTTACTGTAAAAGTTCTTCTAAGCCTTTTCTTTTTTTAATGAGTTGAAAAAGAAACAATGAAAGATGATTTAAGATGAAAACTCATGATCATTAATGCTGAGAATATATGAGAAAAGTAAAAATACTTACATCTGTAATGGTACATAGAGCTCTGATTGCAGCTGGTCTATACTGTTCTTCCTAAAAACATATTCATGTTATAATACAGGTTTTATAACATGAAAAATAAGTACATTTCAAGCACCATATACATTAACAAAATGCAAAATAATTTTCAAAGACTTTACATGATCATGATAAAATAATGATTATATTAGCAATTATAAAATGATCAAGAGATTTTTTGGTTCAATATCAGAGGGTGAAAAATGAAGCCTGAAATTGAGAATATCTTGTAAAATGCAGAGTTGCACTTGAGAGCGCAATAATCATACTGAACCCAGCTCAGTAGACTTACATGCACTCACAAGCATTTCATCAAGCATGCAAAATGTTTGATGAAATACTTGTGAGTCTGCAATACCATAGGTTCATAGCGCTTTTATACGCTAACGTCGGATGATACGACAAAATAGATTGTGGTTGAATGAATTGCAAAAACTTTGAATAGAACTATGTGAAAAGCACGCTTTTGCATAATACGTGGCGAAAATCGACGCAATAAAGAAAAAAATCTAATTTTCGAAAAGGGAAAATTAAGCACTTTTTAAAAACTACCAATGAAAAAAGCACCTTTAAGGACTTTCAAAAAATGCTACGGAACAAGTAATAATAAACCTATAGGAGTCAGAGGAACAGCCAACAAAGACAAACATTAAATAAAGGGTACAAAATATAAAAAACAAACACCCTGAATAACTTTCAGTCTAATGAATGAATCTTTTTACATGAGAACTGTCTTAATGGTATGAGAACCTAAACTAAAGCATAAATATGCAAATTAATGTAGTAAATATGCTAATTAATCAATGCAAATTATGTTTTAAGAAATCAAATCTGACATAAGAATATACTTTCTCTGAGCATTATTTTTTTATGTATTTAGATTTCTGTCTATCAGTAAAGATAGTGATAAAATAGTTAAGATGGAAAAGCAGACGAAAGTTTGGGCCTCTTAATATTAAATTTTCTCCTGAACAAGTAGATAGTTAAATAATTGTAATAAAAGTTAATATAAATAATAAAAAAAGTTTAATAAAATTAAAAATTGAGAAACACAAACACAGGGTTCCCACTCAATTTCAGAAAAAAAATTCTGACTTTTCCAAGTATATCAGGTAAATTTCAATGCAAATCAATACCATATTTTATCTATGCTACGAAATTTTTCATCAGAAAATTTTGATTCTTTAATTTGTAATGCCAAGTATTGGATTTTCTATGTAAAATAAATATCCTTATATGAAGAAGTAAGCATTTTAGTTTGTCTAAAATGAGAAATTTTTACAATAAATAATTGTAATAGGTGTTAGAATTATTTAACTCGAATCTCAACAACTGAGTACTGTTACTGACAATTTTAAGACTGGTTTTTTTCCAGGTATAATGAAGGAATATTCCAGGTTTTTGCAAAAAAATTGCAACTTCCCCTGACTTTTGGAGTTGAAATAAAATTCCCTGCAATTCCAGGTTTTCCCTGACCCGAAGGAACAATGAAACATAAAATAAAATTTCTTTAAAATTTTACTACTCAGAAACCATTTAACAGATTTTATTCAAATTTTGCATTTTATGATTTAAAACGGCACAGTTTAAAATAAAAACAATTTTTTACACAGCATTTTCTTTGGAAAAAGAATTTCATAATTATGTGCAAAATTTTTTTTATTTGATAAAAACCCTATCTGAAATATAGCAAAATACACAAAAAGTAAAATTAACACCAAGAGGGCCCGAATTAGGCTAGTGTTCTGAGTTAGCTTATTAAAAGCAAAACTGTGCTACAATAATCTTAATATTGTAATTAATATTTCTGATTTCTCAATAAATTATGGCTCATTATTAGTGAGTTTGACTGTATAACAATATCAAGAACTTTTGTCCCAAAAATCTAAATTAACACTGCAATCAAACAAAGTAACTGTAATTGAAAAAATATAGAATTTAAACTTACTTTTCCAGTCATATCTTTAGTCAAGCTAGACATAAAAATAAATATCAAATAAATAGAAGAATTTTAAGCATAACATAACAAATAAAACACTTTATAAAGTGCAACATTTCTTTAATAATAAAATAGAAACCTCTATTTTTATAAAAAAAAAGTCAGTTAGTAAAGAAATCATTATCAATATAAAAGTCATAGCTCAGTAAAAATTTCCTCAGAATGCTAAATCAACATCCATACCAAATATATCATAGTTCATATACCACTAGCATTTATGTACGTTAAAATAAATTAGCAGAAAATATTATCATAGGGCAATTGGAAAATCTAATGCTATATTAGTTAGATTTGCTAACATAATAAGCTCAATATAAAATTGTTTCTGGCCAAAATTTGCAATTAAAATAATGGATATAAAACTTATTAGGAATTAACTTTACACAACATTTATTTGGCAAAAAAACATTTGAATAATTTTATAGTAAAAAAGGTGAATAGGAATTTAAAAAACAAAACTGTTGATTAAGTTGCAATGGTAAATGAGCAGAAATTAGAATTTTAGCTGAACTCTGCAAGTAAAGCTGTGTTAATGCAATAAAACTTTTTTGGAACTTTTAATTTAATAATTTTAAATCTTTTATGTAACTATCGGTTTGCCATTAAGAAATAAAACTTAAGAACCTAAAATTTCCATCAAAATCGGTTACATTGCTACAAAACCAGTAATTGATAGTTAACAAACATTTAACTTTTACATTCAAAGCAAATCTTGAAATTTCATGAAGGTTTCAGGAACACGGGTGATTGTGAGCCCAACTCAAAAATCCTGAAAATTTCTTGAGTGAAATCATTAATGATGCATTTCCAAAAATTGATATCTCTATAAATTTAAATTATTGATATTTTCACAACATGAAATTATAAATAAATTATAGGCAGCATAATTTAAATTAATAATTATTTATAAGTTTACTTTTATCTCTAATCACATTTATTATTCTACCAGAAAAAATATTTACAAATGAAAGCGATGCAAAGTATAAATTCTAGTTCTAATATTTTAAAATAAAATATCCATGATTTCTTGAACCTTCTGGACCTTGAATTTCCGGATCGCAGTTAGCGAAAACTCCGGAAATCCAGATTCTTAAATAATAATAAATATTTAAATAATTTCTGAAAAAAGAAAAGAAAAACAGACTTTTTGATGAAAAATCTGGGGTAAAGGCAATCTTAAAGTTTAAAATAAGTCTACGTAAAACACTTAAAGCTAAAACAAACCTGCTGGTAACAATGATAACATCTTCTGCTATGCCTGCCAGTTCTTTGATACACAGATAGACCAAACGGCGGATGGTAGGATCATTTGATTGGAACAATTTGGTCATAGCAAAAAAAGCTTCTGTTGCTTCTACAGTAGCAAGTTGTTCACCCTGTAAAAGTTTGTAAATAAATTAACTGTAACAATATGAGTAACAGATATATATGATATACTGGAACAAACATATGCTGTTCATGGGAAATTTGTTACCATCAAGGGAAATTTTTTACAATTACTTATTGAAGAAAAAGTTATAATTCCTCTATTCTGATGCATAGGACAATTTAACAGAGATTGATATGAGAATTTTTTTCTCTGCTTTGCCCACTCACATTATTTCCGAGATTGTGTTATTGCACTCGACTTTCTGCCATCTCGTACATTTATTTACATGACCTAAAATCACACATTGCAATTCATATTCACACTTTTTGAAAACATGCATTACCATTCATATTTACATGATTTAAGATCACAGACTGCAACTTATATTTACGTGATTTAAGACTGCACATTGTATTTCATTTTTTGCATGATTTTGCATCAAACACCGAGATTCACGTTCCCACAATTTAAGATTGCTCATTGTGTTTTGTATTTCCCCCAATTTTGCATAAAATATCGAGACGAGATTCATATCCACACAATTTAAAAGCCACTATTGTGATTCATGCTCCTGTTATTGAAAAGTTAAGACATAAAAGTTCATATCTGCATAATTTGAAAATCAAACATCGAAATTTGTATTCAAGTGAAATTAAACAAGATTTGCAATTTTAAAATCCAAAACAGAGATTCATATTTAACTGAATTTAAAATCAAAAATCGTGCGTGTTTAAAGTGTTTTTACTATTTATAGCAGATTTGTATTTTTATTCAGTTCAGTTATTTCAAGGAAATTGTTTTGTTTTCCATACAAAGGCAGAAACTTGTGAGTAAAACTCAATCCATAACTTTAAATATGTTCAGTAAATTGTATTGATAAGCTATTTTGGAAATCTTTTTAAATGTACAACATGTGTGTTATATTACTATTTACGCCCTATCATTCTGTTTCAAAAAATAAAATTTAAAAGAAATTTGGTTTTCAGTGTTAAAAATACTATGTTGGGTTGAAATTAAACAAGTAAATTATTTATCAGTTATTTCAGTATAAAATATAAAGCATTAAAGTATAAAATATAAACAAGTTAACAAGCTCAGTATAAAATATAAAGCAAGCTAACACAGAAGTAAAAAGAAATAACCCTATCATACAAAAATGCTTAGCTAAGCCTAGCCGTATACTTTACTCAACATTTAAAAAATTTCATAATAAATAGAATTTTACATTTATTCTTAAGCTTCTGGGTAGATGTGTTTTAAAGATGTCCCTCTACTAGTTTTTTCTAAAAATTATTCCATAAATTTTCTGAAATTTAAAGGAGAAAATATATGTTTTTTTAACATTTACCCACTATACCCTACCTGACCCTATATAGCAGACAGGCACTAAAATAAAAATAATTGAGAGGGAAAGAACATTTATTAATATCTAATATTTTTTTCATTTTAAAAAATGTATTTTCCAGTGACCACTAAACAGTATTTTCAGCAAGCAAAAAAGTAATCTTAACTGTAATCCAACTGCAGCACAAAAATACTCTTTATTCTAAAAGTAAAAAATCTGTATCTTAGTCACCTTTTTGCCAAAACAAGAAAATTTTATAATATTTAAAAAAAATTTAGTAGACTCTTGTGAAGATGTCCAAATTTTATCAAAAAAACTGAAATACTTCAATTTATTTTCGTATCAACTTTTATAATTGTTTTTCTTTAAAATATATTTTTAAACTAACAAACATATAAATTATATCTAATTCGAAAGACGGAAATAGCTTTTCAATAGAGAAATGTCTTTGATGAAAAAAAGGGTGGTGTGAAAAATATGTTTAATGAAAAATGATGATGTGATGAAAAATATGTTGATGAAATAAATCTTTGATGAAAAATATGTTTAAACATATTTATTTTTGAAAAATATTTATCTTGAATAATACCTCTAGACACGTTCAGAAAATTGAATAAGTCAGTTGGTTTTTATAGGAGCAATTAGATTACTTTTCATTCACATAGTTTATAATGTTTCAACTGTCAGAACTCAATTGACATGGATGCAACTGCAAGTTCCTTACTTAAAGAGTTCGAAACGTAAAACTTCGCTTTACTTAATAATATCTAAATTTTCAAACATTCTATTTATTTGAACTTCCCGGTAATTTGGGCTTCAAAAAAGCAAAGCTGAAGCCTAAAACAAAACAGAGTTATGAAAATGAAATAAAAAACACATTGTTAACAAAGCAAAATAAAGTATATTAGTAAACAGGTGAGAAAAAAAAATTAAAAACAAAATAATCTATCAAAGATAAAATAAAAAGAGGAAATACTTAGATTAGATATGTAAAAACTCACTTGATTTAATAGATATATCATCTTTGTCAAAATGTTCGCACATTTTCTAGTATTCAAGGGTGTTTCATTAAAAGTTCTTGCCTAAATTTTAAATAAAAACAATTGTTTAGAATAAGGAAAAATAAAAGATTTCACAAAAAAATAATAAATAAATGTACATTTACAGACTACATACATAGCTTCTAACATGGATAGGAAAAAATCCTGTAGATTTTATAAAATATAAATTTCATGATAATTGTCGCATAATGTATTACATATTTTATACATAGGGAATTTCAGGGATTTTTATGGTCATTAAAACATAAAAACTACAATATTTTCCAGTTATGATCCGCATTAAATACATTTGAAATGTTATGTATAATATTTACTCATAATTTTGAACAGTAATAGGTAAAGATAGTTAAAAGATTTTTTTAATTAAATTAAAATATAAATTCTGCAATAAAATAAACTGAACATTTAAAGGGAAAAAAAGTTTTAAACTGATTTCTCAAAAAGGAGGCTTACTTTATTATCTATTAGTATCTATTCGAGCATACAATTTAAGCAAAAATTCCATTTCAATGGGGATGTTTTTTAGGAAACTGACTCAATTTTAAGGGAATTTTTTAGAACGTACAAAAACCAAGAGAACTTTTATTAAATCAGCAGAAACTTGTAAAATCCAGTAGAGTTGGCAGCTATGTACATACATACAATGCAAAAAATAAACTAAATACTAGTACTATCTCTTATTTAAGAATTTGGTAAACTGTAAGTAGATAAAAGTAATTACAAGCAAACATTTATCACACAAAAAATTTTGTTTTCAAGGTTGATATTTTAAAATAAAGATGAGTAATTTATTTTAATAGACGAATATTAATGATAATATTCAATAATGATTCATTTATATAATCAATAAATAAAATCATAAAGCTCCTACACAAACAAATATTTTATAAAATATAAATCACTTACAGAAAATTAAATCTCGAAATTATAGGTACTAAAACTAAATAAGAACATATTACATTAAAATATGCATTATAAAAGTTTCAAGAAAAATTTTTACTTCTTGCAAAACAGTTGTTTTTTCTAAGTTATTAAACGGATTTCCACTCCCACCTGTAAGAGCAAAGAAGAAAGTAAATGGACCATTCGTAAATGGCAACATGATAAGAATTACAGGAATTATAATGTTCAACATCATTCAAAACGTAAAATATTTAATATATTATAGATTAAAGAATCAAAAAAAAAAAAAGATAAAAAGTATACCTTTTAGTTTATTTTTGTATAATTAAATTTTCTATTTAACAGGGTACATAGCCAAATATTTCAACAAAAAATAAGCACCTTTTAAGTACTTTTTAAGCATTTAAAAAATATTTGTAAGCACCATATACATTAAGAAAAACCAAAACAATTTTCTAAGACTTTACATGATCATGATAAAATAACTAGTTCCTAACAAAGAAACTCTTTTCTTGATTATATTAACCACCATAAAAAGATTGAAAGACTTTTCAGTTCAAAAAAATGAGGGTGGAAAATAAAGCCTGAAATTGAGAATATCTAGCAAAATGCAGCGGAGTTACACATGAGAGTGCAAGAATTTCACCAAACTTAGTAGACGAAGAATGCGGACTCTAAAGTATTTCATCAAACACGTAAAATGATTGCCGCTTTCATACGATATGAACCGATCGTAGGACAAAATGGATTGTGGTTGAATGAATTGTGAAAATGTTGAATAGAACAATTTGAAAAGCATGCTTTTGCATAGTATGCGCTGAAAATCATCATGGTAAAGAAAAGAAGAAAAAAAATCTCATTTTCGAAAACAGAAAAATCAAGCACTTTTTAAAAACACCAAATGAAAAAAGCCCCCTTAAGGGCTTGTAAAACACGAAAATAAGCAGCTTTAAGCCCTTTTTAAAAATGCTATCAGGGGTCTGTCTAGGTTTTTCTAAGAAAGATTTTGTGAAAATTTAGGTATAAATTGTGAAAATAAAAAAACCAACACAAAAATATGTCAAAAATTTGGATTAGTCGTTTCCTACAAATACAAAAATAAAATTTTAAGAAAAAGTATTTTGTGAAACTACAGTTTCTCCTAAAGTTGAATTTGTGAAGGTACCGCTAAATGGTAGTAAATTTGGCTTAGACTATGCACTATGCTTATACTAATTTTACATTTATTAATTAAGAATTATAAGCAAATACTTATATTTAGTGAAGCTTTTAAAAATTGAGCAATCTTAATTTAATATAAACCATGCTTTAGCCAAAGAACATAGAAAAGACAAGTGCAGCTCTCCCACATTATAACTAATGCGGGGAACTTTCAGTAAGTGATGTTATACTAGAAAACAATTTTTGTGAGAACAACACACTGGGATTTGTTGGAACATATGTACAAAAAATTCAGCACACTCATATTAGAAGTGAGGTGATGTTACTCAAACTAGTTGTTGGTATGCTTCACTGCCTCCTGCTATTTCATTCTTTTACGCTATCTCTAAATGTGCTAGCAAATATTAACATACATGATATACATGAATTTTCATATAAATATCTTAATAAACTGTATAGTAATGTTAAAAAATAGTACAAAAGTGTGGAAACAGATATATTAATAAAAAAACATTGATTTGCTTTCGCAACGATAGCTGTAGTTGGGTCGTTGCAAACCTGCTTCAAGAAGTTCATTTGCTATGAGGACTCTAGATGTTGCTTTTTCCGCTATGCATGAGAGCTCTAATAACCATATGGAGACTGGTTTACATTATGTCTATGGAAGTCTACCCCTAAGCAGGGTTTAAGCTGAGTCTAAAAATTCATTAGCAAAAAAGCTAAAATCTGAAAAAAAGTTTTAGCAAAATGCTAAAATGCCATTAGGCTTATAAAATTACTTTATATCAAACAAGTACTGTAAGTTATCTGACAAAGAATAGCTAATGTACAAGAATATCAAAAAGAATACCTATAACAAAAAAAAAAAACACATTTATTATTTATCAAAACATTTTGGTTTATAATTAACAATCTTCCTTTCTTTCATGTTTGCCCATTTTACAAATGCTTCTTGAAAGTTAAATGCACTTTCAGGGCCCTCAATATTAATCATTAACAAATTGTTTACATGGTTGATTAACAACCTGTTTCGAATATTAGTTTTAATCAAATTAAGGCAGCTAAAGCCCCTTTCACAGTCAACAGTGTGCATTGGTATTGTTGCACAATACTCTATAACAGAAGTTATTAATGGGTACTGTTCAGACACATCATTGGTATATAAAATCTTGTCTGATCAATTCTTCTTGTTTGATCAAGTTTTTTTCATGGATGTTAGCGTCATGGTTTTTCGCGGAAGCTCTTTTTTAAAAATGGAATTTAGTAAAATCCTTTAGCAAAAATGCGAAAATGCTTTGTTGAATTTTAGCATTTTTGAGGGGTCTTTTCGCATTTTGCGAAAAAAGCTACCGTAGCGGAAACCCTGCCCCTAAGTACACTGAGTAAGGATTTTGATGTACTTATAATTAAACTAGCTGAACAAAAACAACAAATTTAATAAAACAAAATAAGTAGGATCACGAACACATTCCCAAGCGAGTACAGACAGGGCACGCCTAAAAAAGAAAGTAAATCAGTTCTTGTTTATTTTTCCCTCTCAAGTTTCATTTTCCCTTTTTTGCTCTGAATCTCACTTACTGCTTACTTTAAGCATTTACTGGTGTTAACAAAGCTCACCAAAAGGAGAAAATTGAGTTTGATGAAATTATTAAAATAAATCTAATAGAAAATAAATAATGTTGAGAAAATATAGTAAAGTAACACAAAGAAGAAAATAATGTTCTTTATCAGAAAAATTATATAAATTCAGTAATTTTATCCTAATTATCATAGGCCAGAAAAACACAGTATATTTTATGTACTTTTCGTAGACTTCATAAAACTCAATATTGCAATTTAGTTAGAGAACTAGAAGACATTGAGACACCATGATTAGGAGAGGAACCAATTGTTGACTTTATGTAACATCGATTCAACTTAAAATAACGATGTGGTGAACATTTTGCTAGACATTGACTACTCTGAGATAATATTAATTGGTGAATACCGTTGCAATTCGTTCGCAAGTATACGCATAAAGTAGGTGTAAAGAGAAAAGCTTTACTTAGCAATGAAACTATATTTAATCAAATAAAACATAAAATTTCAGTTAAAATTAAAAAGATAAATATAACACTAAGGTGGGGCTATATAAATGTAGTAAAATAGAGGTAACTTACATATACGTGTTAACTCTACACTATTTCTCAGACTTTAACAATAATACGAAAATATACAGGATTATGAATAACTATAAACAACAGATAGAAATTTGGATGTTTTGCCGAACACATAACAGATTAGAAACATTCATAATAGGCTATACAATAAGTTCGAAAAAAGTAAACAAATACGCCGATTGAAAATCTAAGCCTAGGTGTTAATATAAAAGGTTACAATAATTGCCAAAAATCTAATATATTTTAGATTAATAAAAAGAATATTACCATCCTCCTCATCCCTTTTATCCCGTTTTAAAGCATACATTATTAACAACTACTAATCAAAGAAACCAAATACTACGACTCCACGTCAAAAGTCAATACACGACATCGTAAGCCGAAACTTATATCGATTACACAGCTTGGAAATAGGGCTATATCAAAACAAATATTTTAATTAGACTTGCTTAAAGCTTATATGGAGAAATTTGTTTGAGAAGAGCTTTCGGTTGTTCCCCTCTTCCCTCCCCCCTTTGGAATTAAAGGTGTTTTGATTATTTTTTTATAATCAGTAAATTTCAGGACATTTTAGTTCAGCTACTTTGATAAATAAGGTCTCCAAGAATCCATATTTCAGACGGTGTCGTTTATGTTTTGCGTGGAAACACATCCATTAAGCTACTCTATTGTTATTCGCTGTCGCAGCACACGAATGCGCCATCTGAGCTGAAAATCGGTTCCATGTTTTGACACTCGCATGTTTTGACATCTCTCGTCCTCTTCTAAGTTGTATGGGAATGTACTATGCACAATGATATTTTCCGCATAGTTTCCTTATTATATGGAACTTAAAACTGTAAAACTTCTTTTTATACAAAAACAACATTCATATTATTTAATCAGAAATAATGGCAGGCAAATATATTTTCCATAATCTTTCATTAGGAAAAGAACAAATTAAAAAACTCATACATTAAAAAATAAATGTCTAATTTATGTAAAATGAAATTAAGTGAAAACGTTGTACAATTTTGTAAATGCGATATTTTTTAAGAAAAAAAAAGCGTTTTATTTTCCAAATTTAGAAATCGAAAAATTTTTTTCTCTGCTGTGTTCGTAGGGTTGAGGTGGAGAAAATGAGGTATGAGTATACTAAGTAAATTAGACTGTAAAGTAGACATAATAATAAGTAAACTACTTAGTATTATTGGTAAAGTACAGACTAAGTAAAATCACAATGGCGATAATACTGACGCGAGGTTGTTCAAACTCGAGAATCACTTTCACTAATTGGTTTATTTTATATAAATACAAATAAATAATATACATGGCTATTATGTACATAAATAATGATGGCTGTACACAAAACAAAACGATTACAAAATAGTGAAAATCAATTTGTACATTAATGTGGATGAAATCTGATATAACATAAGTAGGACTTAAAAAATATGATTACTTAAAAAAAATGATTACGCAAAAAAAAAAAAAAAAAAAGCGGCTACGCAAAAATTATTACTAAAAAACGATTACGCAAAAAAAAAAAGACTACGTAAAAAATGCTTACGTGAAAAATGTTGTTTTTCTAACATTTAGAAACTTTTTCTTTTCCTTTTTTTACTAATGGCGGGCACTTGGGAGTTGTCCCATTGGCCACAGAGATGCCAGAACTGCTACTCTGTTCTCGTTACCCAGTGTGCACCTGGAGCAGCGTCACCCACGTCATACAAACACAAACCCGCACCGTCAGGGCGGGTCACATTCACGCAATCACACACAAAGGAAAAAGGACATAGAACACAGAGAGAAAGAAACATCCATGCCCTGAGCAGGATTCGAACACGCGACCAGCGGCTCCGCAGTCAGGCACGCTAGCCACTCGATCACCAGGTCGGCTACACTTAAAAACCTGTGGAGTTATAAATAAATATTAATTTTTGCAATAATTGCACTTATATTCATAGCATAAATTTAAGTCTTAGCAATTTTAGTGATGAGTTGTTTAAGAGGCAGTTTTATTTTTAAGATTTATTTCGTAAGGAGTTTAAGTCTGGTTTAAACTGTTATTCATTTACAATTTCAGTAATTTTTAAATGAAATTTTTAAATTTGTTTCATCTCAATTGATCATTTCTTTCAGAATTATTAGTCACTTCTATGGTCAATCCACACCTATGGTTTACTACATGTAAATAAGTGTCAAAAGTAACGAAATGAATTCGAACTACTCTATACGCAGGTCAGGAATTTTTTATGTTTTGTGGATTGGTTTTGGTTAATACACTTTTCACACCATAGTTGTCTACACATTGTAAATATTCATCTAGACTGAGCTAGATATTTTAGATCTTCGCCAATCAATCGTTTTTTTAGTGCCATCTTTCAATCTTTTTTTATTGTAAATACTCTTAAAAATTTTCTAAATATCATTTAATTAAAACTATTTAAATTTGGACTATAATATTCCAAATTATGAGTGTATAGAAGCAAACAGATTTACACAAATTTTAATACTAACTGTTTATTTTTTACTCTTTAAACCTTCTCAGTCAACGCTTTTCTTTAAATGAATCAAAATTGCAAAATAATAATAATAAATAAATAAATAAAAAATAATAACAAAAATAATTGTTAAGTGCAAAAATATAATTTTTGTAATAAAAAATTTATGCGTATACAGAACATTTCCAAGCACAGTTCTTTAGACCAGGTACACAGATATCCTCATTGAATTGTAAAACTTTTGAAGAACGTCTTTCTTTACTCAAAATTTGACAAATTCTAAAGATCTGTGGGACATTTTATGAAGTCTTCGAGAAGATGGTAAGACTTAAATTCTGTTATTTCATTGTCTATTTAAAGTCATTATCCTTTAGGCTAATATAATTGAAAACATCGGGTGATCACTGTCTTCAGAATTGCTTATCTTAAGTGTTAATTTTTGCCAGACAAATCCTAATTTAGAATGTTGACACAATAGTTAGGAGCCACTAGTATTCTAATTTTGAAGTGTTTTAAAATTCAATGCTTTCAAATTAAGAAAATTTATAGATGTAATTTCTTATTAGCATGTTTTTCACTAATTTCTTCTTTTAAGATAAAAAGTGAGCTATTTTAAAAAAACGAGAATTTCGAAATTTTTACCTGGTTCTATTTTATAAACTAATTTTTTGTTTTGCGGTTTTTGCGAAACTTCTCATTCTATTGAATACATTTAATCTTGGAAGCAATTTTTAACAATCATCATTTTAAAACTTCGTTGAATTGCTTAGGGTATAAGCATTTAAAGTAGCCCTCGATAAACGAAATTGCGAGGAAAACAATGTTTCTTAATATTGTAATGAATCCAATTTAATAACTAATGAAAAAGTCAGATTTGAAAATCCTAAATTCAAAATTTCAAGCAATTTTCTATGCATCTTTTTTAAATTTTGTTATTTATATAGGGCAACATGATACATGAAGAATCAATACCTTAAAGTTATACTTGATTCATAAGTTTCTGATTTTGAGTTTATCATAAACTGAATTTAAAACCAACTTCAGTATGAAATTTATAGTGCAAATTTCTAATTAAAGTTTTAGGGCATTGATAAAACATAAAATTTGTTTTATTTCACGTTAAACCTGATTTTTTAGTTATGAAAAAGAAATGGACCTTGCAAAAAAAAAAAAAAAAAATACTTAAAGCTAGTTAACTCGAAAAAGATCCTATCTCAGAAGTGAAGGATTTTATATGAACGAGGATAAAAACCTAAATTAGATTTTTTCTTTCAATTTAATCACGTAATTAACCATTTTTAAGTTTACAGACTTTAACTTACATTAAAATGAGCTGATAAATAAATTCAAAAATAAGTACTTCTAAGTAATTCTTAGTGTATGATCCAAAGATTTCTAGCATTGGTGCAATTGCAGTTGAGCTTAAAATTTAATAAAACAAAATGTCTACTTGTTTTTAAGAATTTTAACGTACTTTAAAATTAATGTCAAAATTGTATGTTCAAGTAGCTAACTGCATAGTCAAACTGCATATGGTAAATGAATCAATGCCTTTTATACTCATAAGTTTCTGATTTTGAGTATATCAGAAACTGAGCCTAAAACCACAGCGTTCGGTACGAAATTTATAGAGCGAATTCCTAATTAGACAGTTTTAAGGCATTGATAAGACTTACAATATGTTTACTTTCACGTTAAGGCTGATTTTCAGTTATGAAAAAGTTGTTGTTGTTGTAGTTAATTTACGTCGCACTAGAACTGTAAGATGGGCTATTGGCGACGGTCTGGGAAACACCCCGGAGGATGATCCGAAGACATGCCATCACAATTTTGATCCTCTGCAGAGGGGATGGCACCCCCGCTTCGGTAGCCCGACGACCAGCACGCGAGGTCGAGCACTTTACGGTACAACAGTTTAACGAGGACCAATACAGCACAACCTCGGTCCCTACGCAGACTGATCCAAGTGTTCACCCACCCGCATACTGACCGTAGCCAGTGATGCTTGACTTCGGTGATATGCTGGGAATCGTGTCTTAACGATTAGTCCACTGCGGGACCAGTTATGAAAAAAAATGGACTTAGCTGTAAATCTATTTTTTTTTATTAATTTAATTCTAAAGTCCCTTGCGCAGAAGTGAAGGAGAATATATAAATGTAAAAACCCAAATACGATTTTTACTTTTAAACTTAATAATATAATTAAAACATTGTTATTAGTCTATATTCAGGGGTGGCGAACCTTTATGCACCAGCGTGCCATTTTTTTTAAAAAATTGTTTAATTTGGTCATAGACGTGCCATCAAACAATTTTGACTTCGTGCTTATTGGGAAAATAATAACACTAAATGCTATCAACTCAAAACTCTTTATTTACTATGGAAAAGAATACATTTCGCAATGTCTCAGTTATACGCTTAATTCAACTTAAAGTAACATCAGTGTGACTTCTGTTGTTGCAGATTAGAAGACAAATAACTTATATTAGGTTGCAAGATGTTATTTCAAGCAGGTCTGTTAATTTTTTTTTTGCAAGTTATTTATTGTTAGCTTGTTTTTTATGGTAATTAATTGTTTTTTGGCATTAATTGTAATTTTTTTGTGAATAATTGTTTATTTTTTTATGTTTGTTTTTGTGAATTTTAATTTAATTGGTAAATTGCTTCACAGTGAACTTCGTGATCGGTGGCGTGCCCAAAATATTATGTGGCGTGCCATAAGTGGCACGCGTGCCATTGGTTCGCCATCCCTTATCTGTATACTTGCATTAAAATGAGTTGATAAAGCAAATTTTGAAATAAGTACTTAAAAACAATTCTTCGTGTGGTTTAGCTTAGATTTTATAGTATTGGTATAATTGCAGTTGAGAGTAAAATTCGATAAAACAAATTGCCAACAAAACGCGTACTTGTCTCAATTTTCAACGTAATTTAAAACTATTATCAAATTTTATTCTTGCAAGTAGCCAATTTTGTGAAGGTAAAGGGCTATTTAGTCTAACAAATTGCTAACAGAAATGTTCTCTATGTATAAATTACTTACTATAAATTAACGATAAATTTATTTTCAAGTCTATCAAAAGCTTATGAGTTTTAATGATGCTTATTTGCTGCTGGAGTAGCAAAATAATTACTAACTGTTCAATAATCACGTAACATAGCTTAACATTAACCATAACACTAACTCGCTGCTTCAGTAGTAGAATAAGAATGGAATGTAAGAATAAACTCGTTTTGAATAAAAGTAAATTGTAATTGGGATTGGGCTGAATCGAAACTGTGTTGAAAAATTAGTAACTTAACCGGACATTTTATTTTAATAAAAATCAAATTTTTGAATTGCTAAATTTTTAAAGAAATTTTGTTTCAAAGGTCACAGTGAGTTTTTCAAAGTGAAAACTAATTTGCGAACGATTGTCAAAAGGTCCTTTAACGGTAATTTTCATAAATTTGCAACAACTTACGAATAGCGTTTATTACATTTGAGAGTATTCATCATTCAAACCTTTAGTCCATTTTTTACTGAGAAAATCAGGTATAGCCCTACTTAATTTTCAAATAGTTTTGCTTTTGACATGTAAAAATTTTACATGTAAAAGAAACTTTTTATATTTGAAAAAATCACTTTAAATAGAAAGTAAATATAATAAACAGATTTGTTTTCAATGAAAGCCAGTATTTTTTTTTTTGAAATTATATAAATTTTAAAATTAAAGTGATGCAAAAGTTGCTCAAATAACGTATCGCTTTGCGACAGCAGCACCGTACATCTCATAATATGAGCGTTCGTGCAATACAAACTGTTTGTAACGAAAGCAAAAATACAGTGATTATGTAAAAGATCTTTAAGTCAAAAAATTAAATCGAATTTGATCATTAACTTTAGCATTTTTACATTTTCCAGTATAAGAAATTTTAACTAGAGTCTACAGACCTTTCTATAAAATCGAAAGGCTTAAAGTAAAAATATTTTGAATATAAAAATTTTCAGGAATTATTAGTAAAAAAAAAAAAGCAAGTTCGAAGTGTTTATACTAGTTCGAACTGAAGTGTTTATAGATCTGTCTGAAGTGTTTTATAGATATAATAGGCCAGCAGTTGATGTAATTTTTTTAAAGAGGTATAACTCCCAAGTTCATGATATAATAATTGATAGTTTCATTTAGAAAATTAAGAGTATAAGTTTTAAGGAACTGTGAAGGAAAAAATAAGGGCCTAATCTTGTACTTTATTATTTTTAAACATGAACTTTGGCAGAGACAGCCTAAAGACTTAATTTCTAAATTGCAATCTTTAAGCTATTGAGTCTTTTTATAGAAGAGCTTTAAAAGGAAATACCTATCCTTTAAAGCAGGAAAACGATCAGCCTGATTTACTATATTTGATAATCAACTCTGGCCTAGTTCAGTAATTATACTTTTTTTAAAAAATTAAGCTCTGTTAGAGTAATTAAAGTGTTTATGCCCCCATAAGTCAAAAATCGATCGGAAACGTGATATAGGGACACTGCTTTACAACACGTGTACGTGTGTGAAACGAAAAATTCCAAAACCACTCGACAAACGTAGAGGTCGAATTAATAGCGGTAGACGGCTGTACTGCTCCCTATTCGAGCTCTACACTCGTTCAGCAGATTCGAAACTTTTCAATTCCCTAGTGTACGCTGCCGTAGCAAAACAGTGTCCCTGCAGTAAAGGGCGGTGGCTTTTGAAGTCCTATTAGTCCTTAATTGCGACTCTAGATTGAATGTTCATGACCTGAAGTAACCGAGGAACTCTAGCTCTTACAGCCGAATAGTATAGAAGCTCTTAAAATTAACTTTCGAACTAGTGCATTAATCAAATTTTATGGGTCTGGATGGTGTATAGCACGGTCCTGGAATGGGGCAATTTTGGGTTTAAGGTTCGTGCCCTGAAAATCCCCCGCTCTTTAAAAGTATTTAGTAGAACTAGACCAGTCATAGAACTTTAGACTACGACGGCGTGCAATCGTTTAAAGATCTTATCAAAAAGTGCGATCTAAGTGTTATATGGACGAGGGCTGCATTTGAAATATCCTAAAATTGGCGTTGAAAACGTAGTATCGTTCTAAATTTAAAACTTATAATTTTAAAAATTTAATTTCAGGTAGATGTAAAGAGGATATTTTGATACCAAAATTTAAAATGAAGCTTTAACTTGCTAAACATTAAAGTACATAAAATACTAAATCGAACTTTTATAGTTGCCATTTTAAACACTTATGACGGTGCAGATTTTAGCTCCGACTTTTTTTAATGTTAATCGCTAAAAAAGTTAATAATAAAAACAAGCTTCTTGCTTGCTTTGGGGCAAAACTTGGCTTAAGTTCGAGTCATTTAACAGTATTTGCACTTGATAGTTTTCTAAATTTTTAATTCTAAGAGGTAAAGTCTTTCGATTAAACAAAAGGAAATTTTTAAATTTAATGAGCAATTTTATATGAATCGCTATACGTCTAAAGTTAATTGAAATGTTTTTAATGCATGGGAAATTTACCCTCAAACAAAAAGGCAAATGTAGTATAAAGTATAATTTACCAGTTGTTTTAAAATTTCATATTCAATTTAAACTGAAATTTAGTGTCAAAAAGAGGAAATTACAGAAATCTTTGTTTTCCTAAAGAGAAAATGTTTTTCTTAAATATCTTGTATCAGCTAGATTAACATGACTAAAGTGGTAATTTGAAATTTTATTAGTTCATTTTAAAAGAATACTGAAATAGTATGTATTTAACAACAAATGTATTGTATTTCTTTATATTACAATAGTGTGAAAAATTCGATGATGTCAACGTTATTATATTGATGTTTTTGGATTATAAAGAGCCTTGAAGAGCCTTTCAAGCTCTCTTGTGTACAAAATTTGCCACTAAAATTGCTCTTAGCATAAATCAAACTCTAAAAAAAATGAATACTGGCTTATCCTGTAGTTTTTCAAAGACCGCCGAACAAGCTTAAAATCGTTTTTAAATTGTCTAAGATTCTAAATTTAAATAATTCGTCGAAATATGAGTAATTAAAATTTTTAAAATTTTTCAACCAGCTGTTTGTCTTAAATCTTAATAAAAGTTTTGTTCTCTTTCTTAATTTGCGATAGATTTTAATTATAAAGTTGAATTTGTGCATGGTAATGTAGTTTTGTTTGTTCACTAATAACTTTCTATATTCAAAAACTACACTTCGTTTAATAGGAAAATACTCATAAACATTTTACTAACAGTGTACTCGCTACGTTAATTTTATATTTTTCATAAACAATTTATTTCAATTTAAAATTATTCCAAATTTCTAAATTTTATTGTAGCTTGAATCTAAAACTAGATCTCATTTTGGAAAAGTGTCAACTTCAATTTGAATCCATTGAAGAAACCCCTTTTTCAAAATGATTCTTTCTATTTTAACTTTCATAAACTGAGGTTAGTTAAAAATTCGGAACTGTGAAATAAAATTTTAAACTTCTTAGCTAAACTTAACTGAACAAAATTTTAAATAAAAGGAAAAAAAAACTTTCATAAAATTTAAGTGGTATTACTTTAATATATATTCAATCATATGCTTATGTTTAAAAAAATTTCAAAATTTTTATAACAATAATTTTAGATTAAATAGTTAAATAAACACTAACGCTTATTTAAGTAATTACCCATTTATAAATTTCCAGCTATGTAGAAACAAAATAGTAAAGATAATATTGGTTTAAATTTATTTTTTCACTAAGCAAATTTAGAGGCGAATGTTTTTAGCATTTTATATTCAACGAACTATTAATGCTTTAAAATGCTGAATTTGTAAAAGTTATGTCCTTTGTCTTGGGCAGAAATAAAACTTACGGTAATTTTATTTTTGGTCTTTTTTATTATATAAGGACGAATTTGAGTTGAGTTAGCACGAGCTCGTATTTCCGTAAAAAACCTAAATAAAAATCACAGAAATTTAAGAATTCTGTCAGCATATGTTTATTTAGTTTCCGTCCGTTATTTTGTAGAAAAAAACTCTAATCACTTTTTTAAATGTACTACATATTTTTTTTTACATTTTCTTATTAGGTAGTTCAAATGTACAGATTTAAAATTTAGTTTTCTTTTTATTATCAGTAATTATTTTATTAGAAAAAGTTCAATTAGCATACCTGCACTTGGAGAAAAAAAATCCAGTTATATTAGTCTCAAATAGACAATAGTGAAAAGTGCACTCTTAAATTTCATTTATCATCAGTATATTTCAAAATACTTGTTTTTAAATTTTATAAAATTCTAAGCGTCTACCAGCTGGTCCGCCTTTTTAAAAGATTAGATTTTCTAGTATTTCGGTATTTAAAATCGTACAATCAGAAATTAGGACAATGCGTAAGTGAAATAAACTCATATTGCTCATATGAGATTTGATTTAATTTTTATTTCTGTTAATTTTTTACATGATCTTATGGTATCGTTGTGAATTCGCTACTAAAATGTTTAGTACAACATACGCTAGCATTAAAAAAAACTGCTAATAATTTCAATGGCGCTTTGTTTGATAAAATCTAATTAGTAACCTTGTCAAAATCAAACTCTGCACTTATTTGCAATTGTTAATTATAAGCCTAAAATCGAAATTCCTCACCATTAGTACAAAAGTAAATCTATACAAAACTTTAATCAGACCAATTATTCTATATGGTAGCGAGACCTGGGTAATTAATAAAACAGAGGAAAATAGACTACTCATTTTTGAGAGAAAGATCCTTCGGTCAATCTTTGGAGCAGTTAAGGAAAATAATATTTGGAGAAGTTTATATAATCATGAGATATACAATAAATATAGATAACCAAATATTTTAAGGGGTATTAAGGGCTTCAGGATCAGATGGCTGGGGCACGTTTTTCGGTGTGAAGATTTCGATCTAGTTAAAAAACTTACTTTTTCGAAAATTGAGAAGAGAGAGACCAGCTGCAAGATGGTTGGACAGTGTTGAGAAGGACTTAAAATTGTTGGGGATAAACAGGTGGAAAAATATAGCTCAAAGCCGCCCGGCCTGGAAGCAGCTAATTGAGAAAGCCTTGGCCTGCACTAGGCTGTAGTGCTGACGAAGAAGAATATGAATTATAAGCCAATGAAATTCAATTGTAAGGGTTTTTTCGCCAAAACGAAACGAATTTTAACTGTTTTAAATTTCTTTCTACGCGGAACTAAAACAGTAAACAATACATTTTAAAGCAAAATTTAGCTTAATGACACTGTTCAAGAACTAAAAAAAGCGTAACCAAGTAAATTAGCCTTTACGATGAAAAGTTCAAATCAGTCTTGACAATTATTCGAATCAGTAGAATACTTATTGAATTGGGAATTAAAATGGCATGGCAACTGCTTACATTTAATTTTTTAAGCCCTTACGAAAGATTTTTTGCCATTAAAAAAATTTCTTTTCGTAATAATGAGAACCAGGAGTTTAGGCTTAACTGATCTAAGTCTTAAATGTGTGTACTCAAATGTATTATTTATGTAGAGTAAGCAAAAGAATAAGCAGACCACTCTGAATATCTTTTGATCTAATGACCGAATCTTATAAGTTCTAGGACTGAGTCTTAATGGTTCGTGGAGGTGACTTCAAATATGCCAATTAATTATTACAGACGATATTTTAAGTTACGAAATCAAACACAAAAACATACTTTCTCTGAACAAACACACCTTTTTATTTCGACAGATTCAGATTTTTAGCCCCAGAATACGGTGTGTAGCAGCAATGTCGGAAATATACCGAATATTAAAAATACAACTTTTTTAAACTTTAATTTCTCAGACACTTTTTGACCGATTTCATCCGAAAAATCAGAATCCATAGTAATAAGATCTGTTTATTCAGAAATTCTAAATTTTTGTGTTTGATTACGCAACTTAAAATATCGTCTGAACTAATTAATTAGCATGTTTGAGGTCACCCCCTTGAACCTTTAAAAGATTGAGAACTATAGAGCTCGAAAATCTGATCATCAGATCAAATGTTATTCAGAAGACTCCCTTCAGAAGAGAAGAAGATTCAGAAGACTTCTTTTTAGATTCGTTATTACCTTTTTCAAGCCTTATAAAATATATTAGTTTCTCGAGTTTACAATAATAAAAAATTTACATGGATGAAATTTTTAAAACGTTTGATAACTGTTAGACCTTGCCTTTTAAATTGAATCAAAACCAAGTTTTTCATTGAAATAGCGAGGGTTTATTTCATCAAACTAAATCATATTTCTTAGTTTTCAAAAATCCCTCGTTTTAAATTATAATCTTATATTTCAATATAATTTTTTAAAACGATTTAGTTATAGGAATCAAAAAATTTTAATCAATGATATTAATATTTGTTTATGAACAGTATGGTGACTGAACGATTTTTTTAAAAAGAGAAGCTACTTAAAAACATTTAATATCTTCCATGAGCTTGAACAGTGGTTAATATATAAATTTACACTTAGAAGCATTATTAAGTTAGAATATAAACTTCTAATTTTGTCTAATATACTGTGATATAAGTATTCTCTTTTTATTTTTAATTTACTGAAGCTGTTGTGGCACTCTTTGTTTAAAGCCTATCCACCGCGACAAGGTGGTGCCACATCGGATAGGGCCGGTTTTTAATTGTCCCGCCAAAAACCGTATAAAAAGCAGATAGTGATTCGATTTTTAATTGTCCTTCGGCCAAAAATCGTGTAAAATGCAAGTAATATTTTGATTTTTAATTGTCTTAAAGCCAAAAATCACAGAAAAAGCAACTGCAGGAAAAGGTCCGGACACAGCGTAACCCTCAGAACATGCTGATGCTACTTATCACGGACATTCAGAGAGATTAAATCAATCTCTCTGGGCCATACAGA
This sequence comes from Parasteatoda tepidariorum, assembly GCF_982258835.1. Taxonomy (NCBI): domain Eukaryota; kingdom Metazoa; phylum Arthropoda; class Arachnida; order Araneae; family Theridiidae; genus Parasteatoda; species Parasteatoda tepidariorum. The sequence goes on along the minus strand of NC_141758.1, from coordinate 96,618,246 downwards.
ACAATTACTCTGTCTGGCTCAGAAAATCCAATTGCAAGTGAACAATGTTCACCCTGTCCAACGCTATGCATTGAACAGCAATTGAATTTGGAAAAGAACTTGCAGATCCTTCTAAACCACTTCATAATGTCAGTGGGTATTTAAAACGCTTTTTTTTGAAAAGAGCTTAAAAAGAACAAGTTGATCGCACCACTATCAAAATGGAAATGACTGAAACTAAACAATGTTTCGTTATTAATCTTGTAACAATTAAATTAGAGTATTGTTGGTAGGGAAAGACGGAAGTTTTTGTGTTTAAGTAACAAACGTTAACAATGAGTAAGCTAATTGTTGAAATGAACTGCAAGATAGAATTATTTTATTCTTGAGCACAAGCTTGGTGTGCAGATGATCAGCTCCAATGAAATGGGAAAACACTTTTAAAAAAAGTCGCACTTTGATAGGAATAAGCGTTCGGGACATTTTTTAATACAGTAAAAACTCGATGTGACGAAAACAGCATATAACGATAAATTCAGAATTACGACTATTCCAAGAATCCACTAGTTTCCGTCAAAATATTAGTATTAGAGATAAGAAAATTGGATATTTATGACAAGTTAGCCCACTTTCGTGACAAACTTTTTTTGGGCGGGGCATTTTTCTGCCGTTTATGTGAACAATCTTATTCAAAAAAGGAGAATATATGGAAGGCATCTTTATTACTTTTTTTAAAAAATCATTATTATTTATTTGAAAAATTGAACAAATATAGGAAATAATTTTTTGATTGATCAATTTTTGCAGTTTAAATCATAATTTATGTGGTTTTTAATAGCTTTTACAGCGAGTATAGCTGTGTTTTTAAAAATTCCAATTTTTTTTATTGCGTTGCGGAAGATTTTGAATTCGAATAATCACTTTCTAACACTCTTTGTTTGTGCCGATTTCATTGTAAACATCATCCAAGCGACTTTTAGGCAGTTATTGTTTCGCATTTCCACACGATTTTATTAATTCCGGATATTTTTGGTACGATATTATTACGATTCGCCCGTTCGAATTGCGTATTTAAATAGACACTTTTTTATCTAGCTTTATTTCTACCTACTTGATCTTAAATCCAAATTATTTTTCGATTTTTCTTTCGCAGTTATGTATTGCTAACCATTGTATTTTTATTTTGTTTTGAAAAATTCCGGTAATTTCGAGACAATTTCATTACAATACTCGAAATTGGAATCTCGCATTTAATAGTGCGATTGTATCAGAAAAATAAATACCAAAAGCATTAAGGTCGTTGTTTTCTCTTGAATAACCGGTATAATATTCGGTAATTTCTAAATGATTTAATTTCTCTTATTTCTATACTTACAAATTTTTTCATGCAAAATCTTGATCTTAATCTTGATTTTGACCACTTGAAACGTTAAGATATAATTGTTGCTTTATCGTTTTGTGCATTCCCATTGGACTGAAAAATCACTGATATGGTTACAATATTAAAGACAGAATCTGCTGGTATTTTTGGTTGTAATAATCAGAATAGTTGTAAATGTGAAATATTTATTCATCCCATTTTATTTTTGTTTATTTACTTCCATACTCATACGAACTTGTGAGCTCAAGACAAATAAGAACACTTAGTAGAACTCCTGTCTAAGAAGAAAAAAAATTTCTACGGCAGGCACTGAACTTTTGTTCTTCTTATTGGAAGTTGAGCAATGTTTCTTTTGAAGTTTAAAAAGAACTTTTAATACTTTAATCTTTTTTAAAATTTTAATACAATTATATGATAGAATATAATAGTATTATAAATAATGGATAGCTTGGTGTGCAGATGATAGGTTCCAATGAAATGGGAAGCACTTTAAAAAAAGTCACACTTTGACAGGAATAAGCGTTCGGAACATAATTTTTTTAATACATTTAAAACTCGATGTCACGAAAACAGCATATGGCGATAAATTCCGAATTACGCCTATTCCAATAATCCACTAGTTTCCGTCAAAATACTAGTATTAGAGATACAAAAATTGTATGTTTATAACAAGTTAGAAAACTTTCGCGACAAACTTTTTTAGGGCGGGGCATTTTTCTGGCGTTTATGTGAACAATCCTATAAGAAAAAGGGGATAATATGGAAGACCTCTTTATTTATATTTTAAAATCATTATTGTTTGTTTATTTGAAAAATTGAATAAAAATCGGAAATAATTTTTTGATTAATCAATTTGTGCAGTTTCAATCATAATTTATGTGGTTTTCAATAACTTTAACGGCGAGTGTAGCTATGTTTCTAAAAATTCCAAATTTTTTTATTACGATGCGCGAAATTTTAAATTTGAATAATTTGATTGTTTAGTATATTAAACAATAATTTCTGGCCGACATTGAAAATTATAAGTTATTATTAAATTGAGAAACGCGGTGCGTTGGAGCCGAAATTTATTCCTTTTTTAGCTATTATTCGCTCTTTCCAAAAAAAAAAAAAAAAAAAAGAAAGAATTTTTATTTATAGTACACTTTATTCACGTTAAAATATTGAAAAAAAATAAATAAAAATAATAATATAATAAAAAAAATAGAATTTTTTTTGTGTGGAAATTAAGCCTTGAAGGGATCGAACACCGGACCCCTCGGAATACAAATTTCCTTGCGAACTAGTTCCCGACGCTACTTACTACACCACGCCTCACATGCAACTTCATCGAATATTAAGCCTAAATAACTTTCCTGCAGTTATTAACGCAACCTATTTTGGCCCATTGTGGAGCCCCTTATTTGTCTGTAAAAATTTCCTTTGGTACAATTGTTTAGTATATTAAACTGTAATTTCTGGCCGTGTCTGAAAATTGTAAGTTAATATTAAAGGGAGATACGGGATGATTCGTATGCGTAGAGTCGAAGCCGAAATTTAACCTTTTTTTTAGCTACTATTTGCTCTTTCCAATGGCTGCGGTCAGTGTGCTGGTGGGTGACCACTTGGATCAGTCTGCGTAGGGACCGAGGGTGTGCGGTATTGGTCCTCGTTAAACTGTGCTACCGTAAAGTGCTCGACTTCGCGCGCAGGTCGTCGGGCTACCGAAGCGGGGGTGCCATCCCCTCTGCAGAGGATCAAAATTGTGATGGCATGTCTTCGGATCGTCCTCCGGGATGTTTCCCAGACCGTAATGCCTTGTTGAGAGCCGGTGTGGCATGGAATAGTGAAGGCAGGATCCCCCCTCTGCCCTGTGCCTTTCCAAACACGTCTTCGATGATCGTCAGGACACAGTTGGAAGCGGGATTCGTCGCTAAAGACTATACGTCCCCAGTCGTCATTCCAGCCATATCTGTTCAAAACATTCATGCATACGAAATTTCAAAGCAATCGGATGATTCCTTCTTGGTACGTCGATTTCTTTGTTATAGAGTGTATAATATTTTATTAAACTTCTTTAATCGTTTATTTGGCGACATTTTTCCACCTGGAAGAAAATTATCAAAATTTCTGCCTTATTCTTAGCTTTTACAATTTTTATGAGTCCAAGCAATGCTGCATGGGAGAAAATTTTTTGAATATTACAAAAAGTAGACCACAAGCGCTTTTTATTTTCTTAAAACTGTGACTTTTCTGCATATTGACGCTTTCCGCCATTTTCAAAATAAGCGTTGACAGTGAAGGCTTTTGATTGGTTAAACTTGACCTAACAGTCACGTGTAACAGTTGCAAACTCACAGCAGTTGTAAAAATAACATATTATTCGCAAAAAAGCATAATTTTATACTACGACTGAGCCTTTGAGAAACAGCCTTAATATTCAAAATCGTTCGATTAGCCCGTTTATTAAAACGCAGGTAGTTTTCCCCAGTGCAGATTTATTGATGTGTTTTTTCCACCCTGTACGAAGAACGGGCATTCAGCTGATATTATATATAATAATTGAAGTTTATAAAAGATATAAAGGATTTAAAAAGAAAGCGAAATTTTTAAAATTCAAATCGTCAAAATATTCACCACAAGTCGTATAATAATTTTATTCACCTATTATTTTATAGTCTAATTAGTGTGGACATAAGGATCCCAAATTGTAATGTCAACATTCCCTTCATAATAATGTGTCGGGACTTAGAACTTTTCTTCTTTTTTTTTGTCATGTTCTGCATATATGTAGTGGCCTATATTTTTTTCAATTATTATTGTATAATTTTGAAACTTGGTCAGATATATTGTTGCAACTCCGATAGCAGAAACTCTCATGCAAGGCAGAATATATATTATTATTCTTATTATATATTATTACTATTATTATTATATTATTATTATTATTGTTATTATTATTATTGTTATTATTATTATTATTATTATATATTATCACTATTATTATTATATTATTATTATTACTATTATTATTATATTATTACTATTATTATTATATTATTATTATTATATATTATTACTATTATTATTATATTATTATTATTATTATTACATATTATTATTACATATTATAATTATATTTATTATTATCATATAATATATATTGTTATAGCATCTGTAGATTAATTTTGATTAAAGTGTTCTTTTTCTTTTTTAAAAGCAAACAAGTAAATAGGGGGGGGGGACGAAGTTGCTGAGACTTTTTTTTTAAAACAGCTCCAAGAAACTAAATTGAAAGAACACAGCAAAGAATAAAATTAGATTAAAAATTAATTCAGAGAATAAAAATAGATTTTTTCGTTTCTTTATTACAGACTTAACTGTACACGGATTTACTCCCTTTATTAAATGCCATTGTACAAAATCCAATTTAAATTTTAACATCACGAAGTTTTATACATCATTTTAAGGAACCTTAAGATCGCAAATTTTTGCTACGTGTATGTCATTTAAATTAAAGTTTAACAATAATAAACTAATGTTTCACTGAGCTAAAGTGGAATAAAATATCTTAAGTATCTTTGATTGATTTTCTAAGTTTTCTGAAAACAATTGTTGTTACAAGTATGCTGCAATTTTTTCTTTGCAGTATCGGAAGGAGACAGTGAAATAATGTATTGATACTTTCTAACTGGTGAAAAGTCAAACTTTGGCGACCTAAATT